>NW_008795910.1:669522-773557 GCF_000699145.1 Aptenodytes forsteri
TGGGGTGGGGGCCCCCGGGGCCCCCCCGCCACACTGCCCAGGGCCGGCTCCAGCTGCCTGCCAAGCTGTCAGGGCGTGCACAGCCCCGCACAGTGCCTCTCTGGGGGGAAGCCGCCAGCTGCGAGTGCCTGTGCGAGTCTGCTCCCACCCACCAGCCCGCGTCTCTCATACGTTAACAACCCGGCCCCAAACCCACTGCGAGCATCCAAAAGCTCGGTTTGAAAAATGCTCCTCTGTGCCTGCCCCTGCGGCAGCGCGGCCGGCCGCGGCCTTGCAGCGGGAAGCGGTGCTCTGCTGCCTCATGCAGAGCCCCTGCACCCCCGCGCTGCTCAGAGTCGGCTTTTAATGCTGGGCAGCACAACCCCAAGGCAACAGCTTCTTTTCTCCAGGGGCAAACGCGAGCCTGGGCGAGGTGCAGAGCCCACCGCACATCTCGGTCAGCTTCTGCCTGAGATAAACACACATGGGGTTTATTAGGGCATTGCTTGACGCCCGTCCCTGCTCGACACACAGCCCCCTGCCCTCCCTGGGGAGCCTCCCTGAGCATGGGGCACCCTCTGGGAGGCGGGGTGGGATTGCACCCCCTGCTCCACCCTAAACCAGCCGTGCATCCGACATAGGAAAATCAGGATTGTACAACAAACCCAGGCTTTTATTGCAGAAGTAGCTCCATGCTGCTCATGGCCTGAGCGAGCACTATAAATCGGGTGGGTGCCTCTGGCCACGGCTTGTTGAGCCCCTCCTGCGGCTCTGCAAATTCCTAGGTGGTGGCCCCAGGTGGTCAACAGCTGATGACCACAACAAGGGGGATGTGGATGGAATAAGGGACCCCAGGAAGATGAGGGGGGCTCGGTGCCCTGGCCCCACGCTGCAGCATGGCCACTGCACTGGGGCAGGGTCCCTGCACACTCCTGCCCTTTCTAGGCTGAATTGCAGCCACAGATGTGGTTTTCCAGGCTCTGGCCCATTACCTGATCCCACACCTTGCTGGAAAGCAGGTTGATCTGTGACAAAGCCCATCCTGCAGCTTGGGGCACAAGGGATGGACGGAGGGTGGCGTGGAGCTGCCTTTCTGTATGTGCTGCAGAGCAACACGTGCCCAGAGCTAACGGGAAGGCTTCTCTCCCCACGGGCCTCACAGCATTGTTAGCGGAATTATGATTCAGCCCTGCTGCATGACTGCACATGCCCCTGTGCGGGACGCCAGGCCCTGACAGACAAGTGCTGCGCTCATTAAAGATGATCATTATTTTTCCTCTGAGCAGCGGTTAGTTGTGTAACACAAGGCACGCCGTGGGCTGCCCTCGTGGAGCCACACAGCAGTGGGGAGTGAGGGATGGAGGCAGCCTGTCCCCAGCCTCACCATCCTTGGGGACAGCCCCCAGGATGCCATAAGGATGAGGCACATGTGCCCCCAAAACTGCTCAGGGCTGACCACAGAGTGAAATGGCTTTCCTGGAGAACAGCCTCCTCCAGGGAAGCCCTTCTCCTGGGACCTGGCTGGTCTCATCACCCACCACCTACTTGCTGGAGCTGGGGACGCATCTCTGCACTTCTGACCTGGGTCTGGCTTGTCTCCACTCCTGTCCAGGTGGCCTCAGGTTGTTGCACCCAATGGTGGACATGAATCTCAGAGTAGGGTGTGCATCCAGCAGTGCATGTGCATCCAGTTGCAGGCTTGTTGCATCTCACCACCTTTGCAGCACAGCGAGCTGGCAACAGGCTTTGGAGGCAGGCAAGGGCTGAGCCAGGCCCGTTCTGGGACCACTGCCTGGGGGACAACTGCTCAAAGGCAGAAACAGGTTTGGGGTGGAAGCAGGAGGGATATTAACAGACCTCAAAATATCCCCTGGGGCTGGAGGCAATGCAGGCAGCCAGGTTTAGAGCTGAGCCAACGTTGCCCTGGGCCAGGCACCTGGTCCTGCACTCACCATCCCCTTGGCACGGCCATGGAGATGCACTGGAGGATGCAGAGCCTTCCATGGCCGGGGCCGTGCCAACTGATCTCATTGATGATCTGTTGTAGTGTCTGGTCTTGAACTAGCTGCTCCCAGGAGAATTATTCAATAAATTTGAATTAAATGCAGGAGGGCGGCTTTCTGAAGCCTCTGAAAGAAAAGCAATGAGCTTAACCAGCCCCCTGGGCCCTCAGGAGGTCTGGCCGGCAGCCAGCCAAAGCCAGGATTCAGCACATCCCTGAGCAGCGCAGAGGGAAAGCAGACCAGCTCAGCCGCTGGAGATGGGGCTCAGGCGAGGCAGGAGTCCCCCTGGTCTTCCCAGGGGCCACCAGCGCCTGGGAGAGGGGACACAGGCGAGGTGGCCAGAGAGAACATCGGCCTGCTGCACCGCACAGGGTCTCTGGTGGGTGCTGGCTCCTGGCACAGGGACACCAACGCTGCAGATCCCAGCCGCCACCTTCTGGGCCATCACTTCACAGGGGTTGCACTGGAGTCGATCCCACTGTGCTTGGTGTGGACAAGGGCAGAAGCACCCCGGGGGTTCAGGGGGACATACCCCTCAGTACGTGTCCTGAGTGCAAAGGGCAGAGCCTAGGTGAGCACTAGCAAGCAGCAGGTCTTCACATCTGAAGACCTTTCTGGATCAGGCCCTGGGCTCTGCACTCTGTCTGCTCCTTCTCCTCTGGCTCTCAGTGGCAGCGCTGGCTTCGCTCCAGACCTCTGATGAGGCTGTCAGGTGCATTTTGGGCTAAGATGCTAAAAACCTTGTAGCAAAGAGCTACAAAGCAAAGAGCAGCGAGCCCTGGAGAGTGGCAGGAGGCAGCCTGAGCCCTCAGCCTCCAAGGGTGCAGCAGGACCCAGTGAACCTACACACTGGCCCAAACTGTACTGACCAAAGCCGAGAAAACCCCATAAATTGATGATCCTATAATTTCTTAGAGAAAAAAGATTTAGAAATGGTTGTAATGCTTAGCCAATATTCAGCATCCCCCTTGTTCAAATGTTTGAACCTGATATTAAGCACTTTTTATATATATACACACACTATCTGAATGACAAATATTCTAACTGTGTTATTTTTAAACACCTGCATGCATTGCTTAGTGTAAGTGCCATGCTTCCCCCTCCCCAGCGCTGCTTTCGCTGATGGGGTTTTTGCTGCCAGGGAGAGTCCTGGATAGGGACAAGGATGGGGACATGCAGCCAGGGGCACAGCTAGCATCCCAGGGGAGGCTATGGGAGCAGAGGGGACAGTGTGTGTGGCCTGCCATGCCATGCTCACACCTGGGGAAGTTGCTTTGCTTTCCAGCTGCAGCACATCTGCGTGCAGAGCTGCTTGACATGATGTTGCATCAAGGACGGTCTGTGGCAACCATAGCAACAGGGCTGCCTTGGTTTTCCATCTTTCCCAGCAGAAATGATACTGATTTCTCCCAAATTTGCTGCTGCCTGAGAGATGTCGGCAAAAACCTCTGGCCAGGCAGGAGAGAGGGGCTGATCTGCCCCTGGGAAAGGTACCCAGGTTGGGGATCTGCTGTCCCATGTCAGGTGAGGGCTCTGGTGTTGGGCCCAGAGAGCAGCTCCGCAGGCTCCAGGCACTCTCTTCTCCACCAGCCCGAGTCTCCTCAGAGCCCTGATCGGCATCCCAAACCCTGGCTCTCTCCATCCAGCACCAGCAGGGTAGGAAGCACTGCCTACCTGCACCAACAGCCTGGATCCCACAAGAGGAAGGAGGAAGAGCGAGTAAGAGCCAAGCATCCAAACATCTCTGGGGTCAGCAGCAACCTGTAAGCAAACAGCAGTGCCAGCACAGCATTGTACGACAGAGCACGGTGGTGTTGCCCACTGAAATGGCTACTGGGGTTTGGAAATGGGGGCTCTGGGTCCAGGAATGGTCACGGGAATTCAGGGTGTCAGAGCAGCCTTCCCAGATGCTGAGGGCACGCTGGGATCAGAGCGGCACCTGGTTTCTATGGCATACCACCAGCATCTCACTGACCTGCAGTAAGGTATTAAAAATGCAAAGATGAACAAAACACAAGACGCACCCTGGACTCTGCTTCCCTGGCCCCGAGCTGCACCCACTCCTGTGCCAACCGGTGTCAGGGTTGCTGCAGCTGCGGCACCCACTGGTCCGGCGCCAGCTGAGCCTGGCCACGAGCCCTGCAGCCTCTTCCTGAGCCAATCCCACCTTCCAGCATTATGGACTTTGCAGCTCACGCTCTCTTACCATCACTGGCGATGCCCGTAGTTCCTCACCCTGCCCTTGGTGCAGGTCCCAGAGCTGCGCAGAGCCCCCCCAGCCTGCCCTCCCCTTAAGGCATGGTCCAGGGGTCTCTGGGCTGTTTCGCTGCTGCTCAGTGCTCCCCCTCTCTCTGCAGCAGTGCTCTCAGGACCTGCTTTTTGGGGGGAGTACCAAGCCACCACACTCGGGTCCAGGCTGCACTGCCCTTGCACAGCTTTCCTCTCCCACACGCTGAGCAATCTGGCTCTGCAATGGCAGCAGCGCAGGAGCTTAAGGTCAGGTCCTGGGCTGGATACAAGCAGCACACTGAGCCCCCCGGCCTGGCTGTCCCCAACACTGGTGACACCGCAGTGTGGCAAGATGGGGGTGTTCATGAGGAGCAACAGGGAGAAATTTGCTCCAGAAACCCAACACAGAGCTCAACACACCTCACCCATGTTTACCCCATGGGCACCAGAAGAAGTGCCACTGCACTGTGACCCAGGACCCCAGCAGGCAGCCTGGCTCTCCCAGGCTGGAGATGCGTACCTTGGTTCAAGAACGGTCATGGGGATTTAGGGCATCAGAGTGGCCCTCCAAGATGCTGAAGGGCTGCCTGCTCCCCCAGCTCAACTTCACAGGAGCTGCTCTGTTTGGGACAGGGGCAAGGACATCACCATGGGCCAGGTGGGTCCTCCCACCCACGAGTCTTCTCCTAACCCCGCACCCCAAAAGCCCAAAGCAATAAACATCCAAATGGGTGTTTTCTGCCCCATTTCTCACTGGGCTGCTGGCCGGCGGAGCTGCGTGGCTGCATTGCCATCTGGTGACCATGTGAAATAGCGCAGTTGCCTTTGAGCTGCTGCTAGCAGTGCTTCAAGGAAAGCAGCTTCCCGGCTGCGAAATGGGTGCCTTAAAAACAGGTTACTGAAACGACACTTGCCAATACTCCGCAGAGACAGGAGTACTTACACATATAAATGCTATTACGTTTGTATTTATACATAGTGTGATACAAAGTTGCTTCAGTCTTCATCCAGTTTTTTTATTTGTATTTTGCATCCCCATGCCTGATACCTTCGGTGCTTTTGTGCCTTTCCCCCGGGAGCAGTGAGGGGCAGAGACCACAGCTCTGCTAAAGCACTGCCCAGGGCGCTGGCATCCCGTTTTGGGCACTACCAGCAACACGTTAGCAAGACAAAAAGTCTTCCTTTTGCTCCCGTCCCACTGATGGGGGTGTGGTAGGGAAACAGTAACACTGCAAAGACTAGGCTGATATTTAAAGGATGCTAATTATTCATTTATTATTTTTTTTCTGGATATCCAGCAGAACATTTGGCAACATTACGAGCGTAAAACCCGGTCAGGGTTTTACCTCAACCCAAAGGCTGAGCTGAGGGCACAGCTGTGGACACTGGTCCCTCTCCTCTACAGCCATCAAAGACAACTGAGGATGTTCAGCCATGGGTCCAAGCTGGGGAGGGAGGGAGGACAGCAACTCCATAGTTCAACCAAAGGCACTCAAGAATACATGAGGAAGAGCCAAAACAAATTCTTCCCATTTCTTAACTTGGCCACTGAGAAACTATCACCTCTTGCTATATGAAAGTTTTCAGGGTCAGACAGTTACATTGATGTGCTGACCACAAATTGGATTTTAACAAGTCTCCAGTACATACATCTAGCTTTTTAAAAAAAAAATCTAGTAGAAAGGAAGAAAAGAAACCCCGCAAAGCCTGAAGCCATAGCAGTATTCGGAGCATGAAGCTTTGACCCCAGTGCAAGCCCAGCTATATTTGCACTCACCTTTTAGAGAAGGCTTTGTAGCCAGAAGCCCAGGGCAGGCCTTGAACAGCGCAAAGGAAGAGAGTTACGGAAGCCACCAGTACTTATCCTAGGGAAGGTCTCCTAAGAAAGACTGAAACTACATTTTGTAGTTTTAAAAATAGGTAATATCAGGCCAACATTTAGTAGCAGGATAGAGACAGCAAGTGAACACAAAGGAGAAAAAATACCCGTGATTTAATCTTCTCTTTCGTGTCTCCCAATATACCTTAGTCAATAACATCTATCAGCTGAGCTAGAAGGAGCTCATCATGTGGGCTCAACTCATCCGAGCAGCATCTCTGATTAACCAGCTACTACCGGGGTGCCCTGAGTGCAGTAACAAGCCTGAACCCCTGATGAGCCTCACCTGGGACCCCACTCCCACCCTCTGCCTGTGGTCCTGGAGCTCCATTTAAGCTCAGACCCAGGCCCCTCTTACCTCTTAGTGGTGGGCCTTTCTGGGACAGTCTCTCTCTTGCAGCTTCTTGAAGGTGATGCTGTTAGGAATTTTTGCTGCAGTCCTGATCTACTTCTGCTGTCCTTCTAGAAGACAGTAAGCGTGAGGTCTGTTGCAATGGCTCTGGAATCTGGTAGCTGGCTTGTCAACAGCCACCTTTGCATACAGAGGAAATGTTTGCAGCTGTTAGTGTGGCTGCCAGCCCTAAGGAGTTGTATGCCCGTATTATTTCTGTTAGGGGTGGAAGGCCCCAGAGAAGAGCTGCATTGCAAGGAATGTTTTTCCTAGTAGGAGGAACAGCTCTTGATGGGAAACTTTCAACGGTTGCTGTGCTGCTGCTCCCCTGTTTGGTGAGCCCCATGACATGCTGGGCTCTGTACCCTGTGGCTCTGGCACGTGGCTGCGATGCATATCCTCGGGCAGGTCATCCTGGTTGCTTTGGCTTGGTGTTAGCTTGGGTGACCAGAAATCTCACTAAGCATTGCTGCTCCCCTGTTTGGTGAGCCCCATGACATGCTGGGCTCTGTGCCCTGTGGCTCTGGTGCATATCCTCGGGCAGGTCATCCTGGTTGCTTTGGCTTGGCGTTAGCTTGGGTGACCAGAAATCTTGCTCAGCATGACCTTCTTCTAGGGAAAATCTGGGTACAAATTTTAAGGGTTTGGAATAAGCAGCAAATGGTTCTGCATGTTTTTCTGTGCCTAGGGCCTGTTGTGTTAACGTTGGCTGGTTGCTCACGCTTTCCTGTGTGAAGCTGTTTGATCAGGCTCAATGAAGAAACTTTTTGTCCTCTTGTGGGAAGGGAAAAGGCTGGGAGTGAAGACTGGGGCAGCAGGTTCCTGCAAGGAAGAAGAGGAGTGGGAGTGTCCACATGTGAGGAAGAAGACTGGCTGTATTTGAAAAGCAAGCCAACAACTTTAAATGAGTTTTAAACTTTAAATATGGTAAGAAGACCTCTTTGATCAACTCACGGAGCCTTTCAGCACTCCATCCCCTATGGCCTAGATTTACCATTTCCTCCTCATCTTTCATATCCGTTTCATGTGCTGTTTAAAGACTACTTCTAATTAGCAGAGTGGGGCTCAGGCTGCAAAATCCAGAGGAGAGCTAGTGCAGACACCAAGCCCTCAAAGTTCAAAGGGATTTAGTTCAGCCACAAGAGAATGGCCCACTAACAAAATCCCCCTGAATTCAAGGTTTGAACAGCCTCAGTGTCCAAAAGTGCTTGCATTCAGAGTATGAGGACGGCTCCATTTTTAACAATTTAAGTTGTGCCTTTTCTTCCTCTTCGCTGTAGTAGGTGGGTACTGCAGCCCTGTAGGAGCAGTGCTAGAAATGCTGCTGTCCCTGTGGCTGCACTTCTTTGGCCCATGCTCTCAGCTTTTCTCTCCCAGTCTCAGCAGCTTTGTGTCAGATCAGTATTGAATAGGGGAGTTAGGATTTCTTTAGAGGAGTGCCTCTTCAGAAATAAAACTTACACAGGCATCACTTTTTCTTGAGAGCTTGAACAAAATGGGATTTTTTTTTTAAGATTTAGGTCTTGTAAAGCCTTCAGAGCATGCAATATCAGTAAAATCAAACCAACTTTAAAGTAGTGGATGCTGTGAACAAGAATCATATTGAATAAGAAACAAACACTTAATATAAGGTATATTCCCAGTTCACTTATAGCTGAGACAGCCAATCTAGGGTTTAGGCTATGTTACTCTATCCTGTCTGCCTGGCACCCTTTCTGTGCAGTGTGGGAAATGTTATGGTGATGTTGGTGACAGAGGAGGGACGAGGTAAAGTGCCTTCAGTGCTGCCTGCACTGAAGATGGCAAATAAAGCCCCCGTAATGAGTTGGCCAGTGCACAAGGGCACAGCTACCACCTTCAGATGGACTTGGAGTTGCTTGGCTCTGAGCAGCAGCGCTAATTACTGCTCATTAATGGAAAACCTATTTCAGTTTAATTGCTGAGAATTTGTGCTTCTGAAACAGAGGGTCTGATCTCTAATCTTGCCTCTGTTATAAAGCTGTAAGCAAGTCCTACAGTCTAGCTAGAAATTTTAGTCTCCCACCTGATCACAGCAGACTTTGAAATGTGATTGAAGCATTTCCATGTTGGGCTTGAATTCGCCAAGGTCTGGATGCTGATAGCAAATCCTTTCCATCTTTGCCTCTTAGCCACTTTTCCCACAAAACAAAGCATGAGCCAGGCTTGATTATACTGTGGGTTTGAGATACGGAAGCACTGGGGAGATGATGGGCTGACAGTATGAAAAGTATGAAAAAATGTTGGAGAAAGCCCATGAGAGTGGGCTCTTGGGACGTTTTGGGAGGTTTAAGCTTGCAGCTGACTCCCTGTACAGGCAGGTCAGCCTTTCCTGGGTGGGAGGGAGCACAAAATGCTCATGGCTGAGAAGAAAATCTGTGCAAAACAGGCTCCAGGACATGAAATAATAAACCTTACTGCAAGGGCTGGTTCATTAAGGGGATGGACAAAGCAGCAGGGTGAACCTTGGTTTCTGCCCTGCTGGACTTGCAGTGGTTGTGAGTCACTGCAGCACAAAGAGCATCTAGTGAGCAAGGTGAGGATGGATAAAACCACTGCAAATTCCTCTGTCTGCTGACTCCCCCCTCAGAGAGGTCTAAATGGGCAGATGAAGGTGCTCACCGTGCTGCCTGTACCTGATACTGGCTGTGGGACCAGCGTGCACAGTGCTTCCCCCATCACCAAGATCCCACTTGCTCTGTTTGGAAAAATAAGTCAGCCTGGATGTTACCTCAGCAGGATACCGGAAAGCTTAGTGGATGCCTGACACACCACATTTCCAATGTGCTGGTATAAATCGAGCACATTAATAACCCTCTGAGGCTGGTATCTAAAGAAACGGGAAGCACTGAGCTCCTACAGTTGCAAGCTGGAGGCTAAATTCTAGTTTTGGGTACGCGTGTGGGAGACGCAGCCAAACATCTGGGTCTCCTGCCTTCGCGTGCGGACTGCTGCTTACCAAACGGGATTCCCAGCACATGGCCGAGGGCGATGTGCTGCTGAGTTGTGTAGGTATGAGGCGTTAGCTACTGAGTTGTAGAGCTAATTTGATATGCTTTATGTCAAATGTTTGTAGCAGATAGCAGCTGTTTGCTACTCCTACTATTTTCTCACTGGAATGCTGGCTAAGAAGGGTGATATTTTTATTAAAAAGGCAGCAGAAGATGTTTCTGTGGGGAGGAGAGTTGGTGTGGATGCCCATCAGGAAAAGCAATGCCATTGAGATGCCTCAGATGATGCTTTTTTGGAAGGTGGAAAGCATGGGGTGTCTCTGTGCCCCATGGTAGGACCCAGCTGGTGGCCTGCAGAACCCAAGCTTGGGAGCGCTGTTTCCTCTGGTTTTCCCTGTATCCCAGCAAATCATCTGCAGCTGCAGGCAGGCTCCCAAGACAGGAGAAGTCATGCTTTTTCCATAAAACTAGGCAGAAAATAAGTCAAAAACTGTTTCAATTTTTTTTTCCTCTGATGAGGGGTGGTCATCCCACCCGCCAACATGCCCTCCAGGAAACCTCGGAGGAAAGACGGGCCCCGAGTCTGAGCCTGGCACAGCCTCTGGGCAGGAGCCTCACCTGCACCCACTCAGTCTGGTTCCCCTCTTCCTTGGTGTATAGCAGGCCTGTTGTGGGAAATATTTTAAATAAGGGGGAGATCACTCAAGCAACAGCTGGTCCACTTCAATCACAGCCTTCAAGCAACAGAACCACAAATACAAACTTTTTTTTTGTGATTAAAAATTCCTCTGGTCCAGACTTCTTTTATATCCTGGAGATGTAGGCATTTGGGTCCACTGTAAGATCCCCCAGACTGCCCAAAGAGAGGTTTTATGAAACCTCTTTATGGCTTTGGGGAGACTTTTCAGGGATATTTGGTTGGAGCTTGAGGAAGGTAGTTGCAGCTGGGGAGTTGAAGGCTTTGCCAACTGTTGGACATGACCACATGAGATGGGGGCTTGTGTGGGCTCTTCCTCCCACTGATCGTGTCCTGAGAGCTGAGCAGGCATCACTTGAAGTTCTTCTGTGAAGGAAAAAGAACTGCAATAGGGCACTTCATAGATGGGCTAAATAGTTGTTGCACTTCTGCTCCTGCTCTGAGCCTTGACTCTTCCCAACATGTTAAAGGGCATGGCTTTTGCAATGCGATGCAGGATGCTTTGCTTCCCCCTGGAAAAATAAGCTCATGGTGGGGCTCCCTGTCACTCTTTGCTGTTTTAGTTGCACTCAGGAGGCGGTGCAAGCCCTGCAAAGCTGCAGCGCTGGTCCTGCTGTGCCATGGCAGCTTCTTGCAGAGATTTGAGGCTGTGGGAAGAGCGACGGGACTCTTAAAAGTGGATTTAATCCAAGTTGGTGGTTTTGCTGGTGGGTTTTTTCAAACTGCAGTCTCCCACGAGATGGTGCTGTGGGATAGGGGACACTGCCACTGAGACATGACTACAGGGCCCTCGCTGCAGCTTTATGGCACTGGGTATAACAGAAAATTAATTTGTGGCTTCAGTAGAGGAACTGAGGATTTCTCGCAGTGTCTTTGCAAAGGTCTCTTCAGGGATCACAGACGGGGAGTGAGCAACATCGGCTGCAACTGGGAGAGTCCTCTCCACAGGAAAATCCAGTCGGTGGGAAAGTAGTCACCAAATCCCATTAGACAATACATAAATGACAACTTGTGCTGAGCCCTTTTTCACTCAGAAATTAGTGCTGTTGATGCTATGCTCAAAATCTTCTTTATGGTCAGAAAGGAAGCACACCTTATGTGTAAGTAAAGTGTAAGTAAAGCCAGGAACATATTGCTAGTATATACAATATCTTAAGAGTTTAATCATTATTAAACAAGATAGGTTGTTGCAGAAAAAGAAATAATGCAATTAAAACTGTTACACATGCACTTAGTTTCTATCCCTTTTTTTGGGGTTATGCTCATCTCGGCCTTGCTCTCCTGACTCCTAAAGTTGGTGGTTTCCTTCTGGTAGCGATGGGGGATGTTAAAGTAAGTTGTCAGTGTCCGAGTCCTTTGGTAAGAATACGATGTTCTTGGTAGTGATTTCTGTTTGCTTGCTCTAGGATCCTCTTGGTGTCATTTCTTTATATTTGCTAACATGACTTTATAGCTTTGCTCTGTCTTCATCTGTCTACAGCTCTGTGTTATGTCCAAATTCGTATGTAGTGCCCTCTTCACGTATTAGGTTCTGCTTCCGTGTTCTCTGTCACACCTAAAACCAGCTTTGCCCAGCTCCAGGTCTGCATTTCTTTAACTGTTAGTGAGTTGTTTATAGCTGCGGGGTCCCCACTGCCAGCCTGTGCCCCAGCTCTTACCACCCCACACCTGCGTGCCTCTGTGCTGCCTCCCATGTCTCCACTTCAGTCCTGATGTTTTGCAAGCTTGGTACAGAGCTTAATGGCCTGCTGCTGGTGATGGCAGTACTGTATTACGGGGTATGTGGTTACCCTGGCCGTGTAGGTGCTGGAGAGCAGGCGTGGGATTTCTGTCCCGCAGCCCTTTCGGTGCCTGTCCCCTCCAGTTACGATGCTTCACACGCGGGAGGGCTGTTTGGGGCATTTTTGATGCCGAGCTCCTGATCTCTGAGAGTCTTGTTAAGGGAAAAATGTTTTCTCTGAACATGTTCTGTCAAATGATGTTCTTCATTAATAATGATACCTTTGATCAGTGTCACGGAAAATGTGGACAGTTCTAAGATGTGGTATTTTACAAAGAAACTGAAAGAAAGTGAATGAATGGACAAATATTTGCCACAGGGACCCTTCTTTCTTTTCAAGCAAACACCTGGGTTATTCCAATTGAAAAAAAGATATAGAAAATACAAAAAGATCCAGGAATCACATGTCAACCTGTATTTTTATTTTTCATTTCAGACCCTCTCCATCTAGAAATAAAAGTATTCCTGGGGTTTGATCTGGAGTCTTCTGAAGTCAAAGGAAGATTTTTTTTCCCTCAAAGTGATTCCGTAACAGTTAATACTGGATCGAGAGAGGCTAAATAATTTAGTCAGAAATTCCCACTGCTGTGTGTTTGCTATCCAAACATGCTGCGAGCCAAAGGGTGCGCTGAGATGTCCACCAATACAGAGATCCCCTCAACTTCCAATACACAGGCTGGGTCCAGCAGCAGCTGAGCCACTGCCAGTTTGCCTGGGTCCTTAAAACCTTCATTTTACCCAGCAGCCGCTGGGTTTTGTCCATGTTCCACCACGGGGGTGGTGTGGGATTTGCCCCACCCGGGTGTGGATAGGTGATGAACAGAGGTGTGTGCTCTCACCCAGTGACGCTTGTGTCTCTGTACCCCAGGAGAACTATCGGGGACTGCCAGAGGCGATGTGGTTTCACTGGGTTGCATTGGTGCAATTAGCTAATTCAGTTAGTTGAATTTGTCTTTTTCTGTTTGTTTCTATTATGAGGAATAGGTCAGCCAGGTAACAAGAATAACACCAGTTGCAATCTATTTCTGTAACATGCCAAAACAAAAATAATCCTGGTTTGGGTTTTTTCCTGCTACCTGTTGATCAGCAGGGCCCTTCGTTACCGCCCAAACAATGATTTTAAGCTCTGCTTCTACAGTAGTAAGAAAGATGATCAGGATTTTTTCCTTCACCAAAGTATTGTTTCGTCTTATTAATTTTTCTAACCCAGTTGCTCAGGTGTAATCTTCCCCCAGAACTTTCTTTAATGAACTGTTTTGTGATATTACGTATGTCTGCTGTAAGACTACGGTGACTTGTTACTGTTCTTGGAGCAATGTGGTCGTGCCAGGCTCTTGTTCTTGGCTTGGGGTTATTTGGCAAGAGCACGACCCGGGGCCAAGGCTGCAGTGCAGTATTGCCCACTCCGACTTTCTGTGGTGATGACACCCGCCTCTGACTCACACCTCCTTAGGCCTTACCTGGGAATATCCTCTTTTGCAAAGAAATAGTCAGCTCCTGATTTTGTACTGGTGACTCATATCTCTGCCTGATCGCTCCAGTCCTGTCTCCTTCTGTCCATACGAAAATCTCTTGAATGTCCTCTGGAGATGCAACCATCAGCTCAACCTCCACATGGCTGAAAGAGCCCTCAGTCTCTTCCCCCTGCCCTTCCCTCCATCTTCCTCCTTGATCTGCCACCAATACCATGATTATCATTCAGGTTGCTGTCTTTGACTCAGATTTCCCTCTGGGTCCTGATGTTGAAGCTACTTCTGAATTTTGCAGACTTTCTGCCTAACGTTTCTATAATTCAATCCTTCTGATCCATCTATGCAGGTAGGGTGCCAGCGCCTGTTAGCTTATCTAGGGCTCATACGTTCTTTCTGGTGGTACCAGGTATACACGGAGCAGGGAGAGGTATTAAAGACTTTCGTAGCCACAGCGGGTCTGGAGCTTGACCAACTTATTGCAGGTTTGCTGGAGATCTCCTTTGTGCATAGGCAAACTTGTCGATACCTTTAAGCCAACCCTAATTACTTCTTTAACTGAACTTCCAGAGTAATAGAAAACCTGGAAAAGTGCCATGAATCCTGTTTTCTTCCCCTCACCAAGACTTTTTTCAGTCAGATGGAAAAAAAAAAAAAACAAACCACAACTAGGTAAACCCAGACATGCCAGAAACTTTAGAATGTGACTTCATCTCCGCTACTGCCCTGCCCTTGCCTTGGGCCTCAGCAAATGCAGTCCTGTCCCAGTCTGCTCAGTTAAAACACTTCTCTGACAATCTTGTTTTTACCAATTTGCTGTGACCACCTCTCCTCTGCCTGCACCCCTGCTGCTCCCCTTCCCTGTCACAGCACCGAAGTGCCAGTAAAGCTGTTGTCTTCACTCTTCAAGGCTCTTCAGGTGTATCCCTTCCCTGATGCCAGTCTACCCTCTTGACAAGCATCTCTGCAGCTTCTCCTGAGCAGCCTCCCACAGCTGGACAGGCTGCCTGTGAAGACCTGCTAGATTCCTCATGATGGCCCTTTACTTTCTTCCTTTAACATTTCTAGTGTTTTGCACCCTCCAATCTTGACGCCAGGTAGACCACTGACGGGGGATTTTTGCCCATGGGGCTGCTCCCTGAAGTCTCCCTGACTTGTCTTACTGAAGGCAGCAGTAGATCGTAGCGGGGATGAGTGATGTGCCGGAGGCCAGACTAGCTCCCTGCCCTTTGCCTCTTGCTGCTCCCAGCCCAGGGCCTGGAGGTCTGCTCCCAGTTCCCTCTGCCATCCCATCAGCTTTGCATGTGATACCTAAGGAAGAGACTTCTTTGCTCTGTACACTGTCTAGAACAACTGAGTCATAGGCTGGTTTTTACAGACATTAGTGCAAATAATTGCTAATTGCATCCCAGAGAAAAGTGGCTGTCTCCTATTTTTCTGCAGGCAAAATTCTCTCAGATCAGTATGTAGAGAGAAATCGGGTGTGCTGGACGGGGGGGCTGTGGCCCAGATCTCTCTGGCGTGCTTTGTCTGTGCATCTAATAGGCTTTGTTATTAGTGCTAAGTCACGATGCCTTTGGTCACCACAAATGCAAAGCGGAACAGTTCAGACTATGGAAACTGGGTCAAATTACTAAGGAGGAATACAAAAGGCTAGTGTGTGAGCCTGGGAGGACAGAACCAAAAGGCCAAGGCACAAAATGATGAGGGAACAAGGAAGGATATAGAGGATGAGAAGAAGCTACTGCACATGCAAGAGAAAGATGGGGAAGTGTTGGTCTGGTCCTCAGTGGAGAAGGAAGGTTGTGGATGAGCAACGCCCAGCACATTAGTGTTTCATGTTGAATTGCTTCAGCTTCAACTGAAATGTGCAGCTGCCACAAGGCAGCCAGCACAGACGAATGCAAAAAAAAAGAATGTGGATTGTTGTTCTCAAATCAGCTAGGTGCAGTGAAAAATCACCGTAGGGTATGTAGAGAAAAGCCTGGAGCAAACTCCGAGCTGTTCACCACTGTTTTTGAGACCTTATGAGGAATGGATGACGTCTCCTGGCAAAGATAAAATAATTCTCTTTCAAATGGGGGTAAGGAAGCTCCATGTACAGACCAGCAGTTTAATTTTAGCTGCCAGGAAAATACTGGAACAAATAATGAAAATGTTAGCACATAATGAGGAGTTCAGCAGCATCCCATGAGCTTTGTCTAGAACAAATGGCTTTCAAAACATTTTGATTTTTCTCCTGTGACAGTATAACCTAGTTTTATGGTCAAAAGAAAAGCAGTGGATGTTGCATAACTTAACATTAATAAAGCTTATGATTTTCTCCAATTGTATTTTCATAATCAAGGTAGAGAAACCTCATTAGAAGAAAACTTTTATTTGATGGTTGCAAAACTGCTTGGAAAGCCATGCCAGAAATTTGTTTCTTATCAAAACAGAAGACTTTGCAAAGTGGGGTTCTGCAAATGTTTATCCTGGGTTTACTGTCAATCAGTATTTTCATTAATGATCTCGAGGATGAGATCGAGATTGTTCTTATTAAATTAGCAAATGAGGTCAAACAGAAGGTCTCAGCTGCAAATATGTCAGAGAAGGGTTAGGATTTAAAACTATTTTGAACAAAGAGGTGAAGAATAAAAAGCTCTCCGTGCCCACTATTCATGGGAGGGAGTAGTCATGGTTTAGGTTTCATCTTTTTAGACCATTGAGTACAACTTTCCAACAGGATAATCGAGTACTGGCATCGCTTGCCTCAGGGTAGCGTGAAAGCTTCAGCACAAGCACGATGTAAGAGAAGGAAGTTAAGATACGGTTTGTATAAATGCCATCCTTCCCCAGTGTAGACGGCTGGCCTGTTGACGTCTCTTCCCTCCTTGTTTCTGGTCTGTAAGGCAGGAGAGGGTTGTTCCGTTGCTGTCTGTGGCCACCACAAGCAGTCAGGAACCAGCCCTGTATGTGGCTGCTGGAAGGCAATAACGTGCATGTTCCCCTGCCACTGATTTTCATGTCTTTTCTTGTTTTATAGAGCGTCTTCTACTGACTTGCAGACCACCAGAGTATTCAAGACGCTGCTTTTGCTGTTTCTCCAAATTTCTTTGGCTGGGAGGGTGAATATGGGAATTCATAATGTGTGTTCTCAGCTACACAAGTTAATAATGTGTATCTTGTGTAATTTAGACCACTACCAAAGAATGGCTCAATGATGCATAGATCTCCTAAGTTCACCAAATTCCCAGAAGTAAAACTCCTCCGAAACTTATCTGTATCTGGAATAGCATTGTCTTATTTACACTTGTGTTTCTATTTCTAGACTGATACAGCTCATAACATTTTTTCATTTCCAGTTTTGAACTTGAAAGTCATCAAAATGAAAAACTGAATTTGGTAAACAGGGATTTTCATTTTGGATTCTATAGAGAGAATATAGAAATTTGCTGTGCATGGAAACTCTTGCTGGTCTGAAGTGATTAATTTACCTTTGTCTTCAGGACACGTGACAGATTGCATCAAAGTGTGTTCTTAAGTAGAGATGGATCAAGACCTGACATCCCCCAACTTTGGGTTCACTCAGCAACTGGGTTAGACTTCTGCAGTAGGAAGCAATCCTTCCTAGGGCCAAGCAAGACCCATGGGGCTTTCCCAAAACCTTGGGTTAAGTTGGTTTTTTGAACTGGACCTGACCTGGATCCTCATTTTGCATCTCAGGTTTTTTTTTTTGTAAGGAGAAAAGTGTGCGTAAAGGGAATCTATAGGCAAGGAACATATTGTGCTACATTGTAATAAGATTGGAGTTTCATCAATATTCAGTACTAGTACATGCTGGGTGGTGTTAGGGACTGAGCAGATATTGCTAGCACCAGCTGTCGTTTTATGGCAGTTTTTCATGCTTAACAGTAGGAGACTAAACTATAGCATCATGCAAAATGGAAAGCTATCATGAGCTGCAAGCAGCACAGTAAAATTCATGCAAATCCCCCTTTGCTCATTAATGGGTGTTTGTGATTGTACTGAGGAAGGACAGCCTGGAGTCCGGGGCTGTAAGGAACACGGTGGTTTCCCTGCTCTGTCAGAGTTTGTGCAACCTTGGGCAACTTTCTAAGGCATAATTATTTTAAGATATTGAGGTCCACAGAAGCCACGTGTTGACTAATGCATTATAATGTCTTTTAAAATTCTGGCCCTTAGACTTCTTAAAGATGAGTCATCTGACTGAAGGCATCTGTCCATGTCTTATTCCCTCACGCTATGGGAGGGTCTCTAGTTCTCTGGGCCTTCAGCTGGTGGCACACAGTTCCCCAGGGCCTTGTCACAGTATCTACCGGTGGCATCAAGGAAAAGTGTCCTCATGGTAGGTGTAAGTGACCTGCCCAGTTTGCCTATCGTGCCTCTGCATGCATTCATTTATTTTTCTTAATTCTCAATCCTCTCCTTTACAAAATGACCTTGTAGGTCTTTTCCTTTTTGCAGGTACTTTGAAAAAAGATCTTGTAGGTCTCATTGACTTACAAGACCCAAAAAAACCCCAACAAGGTCTTCAGGGATGGTAAGTACTGAAGGCAGAGGCTTTACTTTCTTCTGCAGTGAAGCCCAGCCAAAGACCTTGTGGCTGGCACACAGGCTGTCCTGGGGCCACCACCAGCACACCACAGTCAGCACCAGAAAAATGTAGGTCCAATGCCACCAGGATATTCCATAATTGTGTTGACGATTTCTTGAATGACCCTTGGCCAAGCCATCTGGCTCCTCCAGGTCTCAGTATCTCTTTATGTAAAGTAACAGTTCTCATTTTTTCCACTCGCTGTCTGCCTTGAGTAGTCAAATAGAGATGTCCAGTCCTGGGATGTTCTTTACTTCTTTCTGTGATTGATTTATTACACGGGGAAACTCAAACCTTGGTGGTAGTCAGTGCAATTTTACAGCTACTGGGGATAAAGTGCTGGGACTAATGTCTGGAGAAAAGGTTTTTTGGTCCTTTAAAATCCAAGCACAGCTGGTAATCCTCTTTCAGATTTATATTTACAAAGCATATGTGGTAACCTTATGAAATGCTCTTTTGACTAAGAGTAGATGATGCTCTGAGGTTAGAACCTGCTTTGGTTGTAAGTCTGTAGAGTGTGGTCAGAAATCTCATGCTTGAATGAGTAAGATAATAATGTTCCCCCAAACATCTTATTGTTATTGTTAATGGCAGCTTCTTGCCATGATACAGAATTTCAATTTATGGAAACATTTTTTTGAGAGCAGGTCTCCACGTTGAATACCTTTAGGCTAATTGAACTGAAGCATCAAATTACAATTAAATCAGAGCTCAAAAACTGTTGTAATTAGGACTCTTTAAGTGTTAGTATTACTACCTTTTATAAATGAAGCTATAAGAGTGTACTTCTAGTATAATTTTAAGTTTTACTTTTTGTTGATTTTTTTTCCTTTACCAAAAGACTAACTTGAAAATCATTGGATTTTATTTCTGCTTTGCGAGGGTGAGGGAGGTGGCATCAAAAAGCAATTTACATACTCTCTGGTCGAATGACAAGATGGTGCAACTGCAGGAACGGGAACACACTGGGTTATGCGCCATTTGCCAGGGGAGGAAGCAATTTCCTGTGGTGACTAAAGGCCTCCGTTCCCCTACCAAGGTCAGCAGAAGCATTCGCTGCCTTTGGCTACATCATAATTGCATTAATAAAGACTGCGGCTCCCAGGGGCAAAGGCTGCAATTAGAAGCAGTATCAGAGGTTTCGTCACTGTCTCTGCAGTGTTCCCCTGCAAGCAGATAGGCTCTGTCTGAATTTATTGATACCATTCCTTGCCTTTGAATAAACAGCTCCCACTGTGCTTTTGCCACCTGGCAAATCTCTCTACAGCTGGAAATAGGCACTGGGGATGCTAATGTGGAAATCAGATCCGCTCCCCACAGTCTTCAGCTGAGGGGAGGTGGCAGGAGCTACCTCCAGTACAGCAATGAAAACCAAATGATTTGAAGGATCAGCTGGTTCTTATTGGGAAGGGGGTGATCACCATCACCATGTTTTGGCTGGCCAACTATGTGGGGTGTCTTGGTGTAACTTCTGACTGCTGTGCCTACCTTGGCCGCTCTTCCAAGTTCAAGATACAAAAAACACAGTATCTGCACAGACTATACTGCGAGGGGCATCTGTGCCTCCACTGCACCCACTTAGGTGACAATCACTTGGCAAACCTTAGCTGGGTTGACTGCAAATGGCTCTTCATTTTATTGCAAAATTGTTGAATACAATGTTTGAAGACCCATGTTCCATAATATTGACTGAGATTTTACAAATGTGTGTCTGTGTATACACACATACATACAGCTGCATGCACACATGTGGAGAAAGAGGCATAAGCCCAAATGAGCATTCATGCTGGGACTGTCAGTGACCCGGCAGCTGCTCTACCAAGGCTCCTGCCATCCATCTAGCAGGCAAGCTCTCCAGGGGAGCTTCTGCCTGGCAGAGCGAGGCAGGGCTGCTGCTGAGCTTTTCTCTTCTGAAAAGTCACTGCTACGTGCTACTGCCTGCTTAGTAGCTTATTAGTTTTCTTTAAAAGGTGAAGGTACTGGAAAGGTCTTAAATAGCTGCTTGGCCTCCTCATTGCACTTTGTGGAGTTGTTGCTCTTTAACATTTCAACTGAAGTAAAACTCCTTTTAAAGAAAAAAGGATAGGAGTAAAGTAGCGTGGTAGTTTACTCACTCTTCCCATGTGGGAA
Organism: Aptenodytes forsteri; assembly: GCF_000699145.1. NCBI lineage: Eukaryota > Metazoa > Chordata > Aves > Sphenisciformes > Spheniscidae > Aptenodytes > Aptenodytes forsteri. The sequence goes on from NW_008795910.1 coordinate 689,646, forward strand.
GTGTGGGTAGAGGTTTGAGTGGAGCAGCATGCAGGAGAACCGATGGGCTCACGTGTTCGTTAGCAGTCTCCTTGTAGCCTCCAATGAGGAGGGTCATAGGATGGGTGTGCAGGAGACTTAGACTTGGACCCATAGCTGGACTAAACGAGCCAGGCCCCGTGTTAGCTTCAGTAGAACAGCAGATGGAATAGTTTCTATCCAATAACAGGAATATATACTCATATCCAAGAGTATCAAGCACTTTGGTTAGTCTGTAATGCTGTTTCATTCTACGTCATGCTCCATAAAGCTAGGAAAATGCTACTGTTTCCTCACCCCTCCACATCACCACCCACCAACCTGCTGCAACACACCATTCCTCTCTCCCTTTTCACCTCGCCAGTCTGAGGAACTTTAAATGAGGGAAAAAAACTAATAATCATAAACCACCATCTGGTTCCCACAAACATGATCAGATCTTGGGCCATTTCCTCAGCATATGCTGGCACGGTTCCATCCTCCACAGCAGATCAACTCGTCTTGCTCTGGCTTCGGGTGTGGTCCCATATGGTCAGTGCCCAAATTATTTATATTATTTATGCTACTGTTGTGCCTCAGGTCCGGGACCTTTTTGTGCTAGCTACTATGCAGAATCAAACAAAACCAAGTCCCTGCACTGGGGACTAATACATGTTAGTACCAATTATGCTCAATACCTGGCTGTATTTTTTAGGTAGTGTCCCAGGAGCTTCATACTCTTTCTATAGTCGATCACTGTGGCTCATAGCTTTTCTTCTGCAACACTTGACCGTTTTCTTCAAGTCCCAGGTGGAGTCATGTGCTTATATGAAAATTGCTGCTTTTAAAAAAGGAAATTGAAGTTTATATCACTATAATTTTTGTTATGAAAACTTAACCTCCTAAAGACTCAAACCCCAGTGGGGTCCAGCCAACTGAATGGGTTTCTTACAAGCTCAAGGTTAAGAAGACGTTCAACCTCAGGCTGAGATGAGAATTGGGACTAATAATCACCATTCTATTCCAAGAAGGTCTGGTAATTCATAATGGAGTTATTCACATTTTTTTAAACTGTCTGCTTTCTTATTTACCTGGTAATTGAAAAAAGGATTAAATTATGTTTGTCAAATGAAATATCTGGAACTTTCTTCACTGCAATAGTCAATGAATAAGCAATTGGAAATGATTTCTCACTATCCCGCTTGGGCACTCAGGCTGTGGTGTGTCTGTTCTTTCAAGATGTCAGCAATAAAGTCATCTAGACCAATGGAAATGAAATGTGAAAGAGTTTCTACCCTTTTGATGGAAGCCTGGGACCTTCTGGTGGCTGCTGCCACAACTCATGATTGCCTCTCACAGGTCAATATGACCGAACACAGAAAGCACGAAAGGAGCTGTTTTACCTCTAGTAACCATGTTAGAAAAAGATTGATGTTTTCACTGAGCAGCTACTTCTGAAGAATCTTGTTGACCATACCCAGAACTCACAACCAGGGTTGTCTTCTACAGTTGGAAGCTGGAAGATATTAACGGATAGTACTCACGATAATGAAGAAGCCAAAGCCAAGCAGAAGCTGCTCTAGAGCTAAGCAAAGTCTCCACAGGCATTTGGGTATGGAAAAGTTAAGTCTGGAGTGCAGGGGGAAAAAGCATTACGGGAAGAAAAGCTTCTCAAAAATTTTGTTTTGGAGGAATGACCAATTTTAGTGGAGCCAAACTGAGAGTTTCCAGCCTCTGAAAGCAGCAAAATAACTTCAAATCAAATAACCTTTGATTTTTATACAAACACTAGTAATAATGGATCAGTGTTTGAAAGTCAATTACAGTTCAGTTAAGCTGTGACCTTTAAAACCTCCCTGAATTGCTCTGTTATTTTCTCCAGTGACACATCAGAGCTCCCAGGTCTGCTCAGGCAGAGTGGGAAGCTATCTTCATTTCCAAAAATTGCACTTATATCTTTAAAAACAGAAAAATACAGTCCTAAGTGTCTTTTTTCTTCAGAAAGAGGACAGAATTCCTTAACAACTGCAGAATTGTCAAGGAAAGAAGTAATGAAAAATACACATGCCCATCTGAAACTGAACATTTTGACATGCTCTCCTACCATTTCCCACAGTTAGTTACTTCTTAAGTGACAGCCACTTATGCCTTTAGAAATGAAACACAGCCACATACAATTTACAGGATACAGTAATCCAGAAGGGCTCCTAAAAAAAAAAAAAAAAAGAGAAAATTAGTATCTTTATGACCATAGCTCTGCTGTATAATCTCAGATTCTACTTTTTTTCCCTCTATTAGATTTCTTTAACTCCATGTTTCAAGCCACATTTCATAGGCTGTTATTAAAGCTTTTCAGTGAGGGCCACATCTTTCCTTCCTGATAGAAGGCAAAAGTACCTCCTGGAGAAGCCACAGAGAGTATGTGGAGCTTGAAGGGGCGCTGAAAGATTGTTCAGGATATCCCCAACAAACTCAGAAATCAGCAACATGAAACAGTCTTTGTAGACCTTCTAGACAATTCTTTTCCTGTTTAAGTATATTAGAAATCAGTCTTATAACTCACATACCAAAGAGCCAAAACAGAACGGGAGAACCTAGTGAAGCCCCCAAATTGAAAAGTAGTAACAGCCTCTTATGCCAAGAAATAAACCCCAGCCACTTACAATTTACAGGATACAGTAATCCAGAAGGACTCTTAAAAAAAAAAAAAAAAAGAGAAAATTAGTAACTTTATGACCATAGCTCTGCTGTATAATCTCAGATTCTACTTTTTTTCCCTCTATTAGATTTCTTTAACTCCATGTTTCAAGCCACATTTCATAGGCTGTTATTAAAGCTTTTCAGTGAGGGCCACATCTTTCCTTCCTGATAGAAGGCAAAAGTACCTCCTGGAGAAGCCACAGAGAGTATGTGGAGCTTGAAGGGGCGCTGAAAGATTGTTCAGGATATCCCCAACAAACTCAGAAATCAGCAACATGAAACAGTCTTTGTAGACCTTCTAGACAATTCTTTTCCTGTTTAAGTATATTAGAAATCAGTCTTATAACTCACATACCAAAGAGCCAAAACAGAACGGGAGAACCTAGTGAAGCCCCCAAATTAAAAAGTAGTAACAGCTTTGTGGGAACCTTGAATTTACCTAGCAGCACATGTTGAAGTGTTTTAATGGTGCAACGGAAAGCACGAAACTTAGATTTTCTTTGTGCTATTGAAGTATTAGTCAATGATTTTTGTTGCATGAACTGCATGTAGGACAGTTTATGGGCTGGTGGGAGGAATGGGGCACCTCCAGCTGCCCCCAGCACTCCTCGTGCCAGCCTGAAGCGCAGTACTCGCATCAACCTCGTCCTGGTGAACCATGCAACTCCTTTATCTCCAAGTTTTGAGTCTTAAGGAAGAATTTTGTAACTGTTTTAGAAGCCATCAGGATTGGGGGACTGTGTGCCTTGGGGAGGACCGATGTGTGTGGTGCATCTACAGGGAACTGTGTTTACAGTCACAGTGAGCCAGCAAGTGCAGTGATATTTTCACATATTCAGAAGTTGAATTTTATGTACCAGTTGGGGGTAGATGCGGATGTAGAAAAGTAGTAGCATGTTACAGTCTGACTTTGTAGTTAGGCTCAGTAAACAATTATTTCTCAGCCTGTAAGTGTCCCAGGCTCGTTTTGCTGGGAGCAATGAAGTCGTCATCTTCCCTGCAGACTGCGCTAGGTAAAATGGAGGCATCGTTTCACGTGTGGGTAGGGCTCGTCTTGGCGACCATCTCTGATGCCTTTCACGATGAAGGGAAGAGAAGAAAGAGCTGTCTAACTCAGAAAGAGTTAATCCATTAACATCCTTTTAATATGCTGCTGCCAATCGGGATGTGAGTGAGCATGTCTGTGCACCTTGACCACACTGATGTACTAATGAACCTGGGATGCTTTTTTATGTAGTGGAAAAAGAAGCTTCTGGAAAATGTATGTACTGAGGCTTTCCAATTACTGCTGCCCTTTTTGTGCTTTGTTCCTTTTGCATTAATTTAGATGAGTTCAGAGATATCAGGTTAGCCAGGATGATAAATAAATTAACCTTTATTAATTAGACTATTTAGGACTGATTCATTTATTTTGTTTCAGTATTTGTGATTCACCAGTATTATTTTCTGCTCTGTCTCTCTGCCTCACAATCTGCTTGTCTTGAATTTCAGTTTATTGTTGCATCTGTTTGGGATCTTTTAGTATGGGAGAGAGCTATGATTTAAAGATTATAAACACATATAAACAATGCATGAATAAACTGAGAGGCTTGGCGTATTACCTTGGGCTCCATGCCATGCTAACATGACTATTAGGATTATCTGGTCTAGCGCTGTCTCGTATCTGTCCACTTTAGAGAGGAGATGGTGATAACAGGCAGCTGTCTGCATCTGTCCATGCTGATACACTTTGAGCATGACAGCATCCTTGACACCGCTTTGGGTCCTGAAGTACCAGGCTGAATGATTCCTCCCTGCCAAAACTAGAGAGTACTCCCTGCTGAAGCACCAATGACACAGGACATAACACACGGTTACCTTTCAGTGACCAGATTTTGAAACTGTTTTTGGTTCGGTAGATGCACATCATGCTGTTTGTTTGTTGGACACACCTGACACTGAGCAGAACATTCCCGCCTCTCAATTTTGCAGAATTGGACTGAGGATTGTCTGAACTGTATTCCTACTCCAATAAGAAGACTACAGATCTGATGTCCTCTGTCTGGACACCATTCGAACACCCCAGTAGATAGAAACCAGCACAAGGTTACCGTTACATCTCTCACCTCGCCGTACCCATTCTTGGTGGCAAGTAGAAGCAAGACAAGGCTTTGAGAGTTATATTTGCATTTCTCTGAACTCTGAGTTTGTGCTCTTTTAATTTTCCCTTCTTGATGAGTCAGAAGAATAGCAGAAGTTGATGTGTTTCTAGGACAGCACTTGCCCATGCCCTGAAATGCTTCATTTAATTGTAGAAAAGCTACTCAGGAGAGGAATGTATGGATGGAAAAAGAAGCAGTTCTGGGAAGTGCAGCTTGCTCTCTGCAGGGCAGCAGCATTTCTGGGGGTGTTTGCGTACATTTCCCCTCTGAAGTGAAGAGGTTCCTGGCTTACACAGAGCCTTATTTATACTCAGTGGTCTGACTTAGCGCTGGCCATGCACCTGAGTACACCGCAGTCGAATCCTGCAGATGCTCGCTCTGATCTCCCTGGAGGCAGTGCCCGCGTCACCTGAGTGAGGACGGCTCAGTGCGTGTGCCTCTCCCGTATGCTGAAGTGGCCTGCAGATGCTGCACGCAAGCAAGTCAGGTAAGACATGGTGTTGGTGCACAAAGGGAAAATTCATGCTGTAGGATTCCACAGAAGCTTAAAACCCCAGCTGAGATGCTGCTTTGAGAGCTGAAACTACCGTGTCCCCCGCAGTGGCTCCCCGATTAGGACACATCCAGCACAAACCGGCATTGACAGCAGTGTGCACCCAGACAGGCTCTGCCGCCTATTTATCTTACTGCTGGGGTTGAACGTATCATTACACACAGGTTCTTTATCACAGACAGTGTCTTCAGCATGGGATCAGGTTTATGCTTTGACAGGGCCTAATAAAGCCATTTTTCTTTCGCAACCTCGACCAGGCAGGTCTGCTCTGGATGCTGATCAACAATTTAGCTTTACTTGGATGACTTGGAACAATCCTGAGTCTTTCAAGGCTGAGTGGAAAAATGTTCCCAGCATGTCTAGGGGAAGACCTCAAAGATTTGTCTACAGTTCTTATGGCTGCTGCATCCCACTGTGCATTTGATGCCCACGTTTAAATTCTGAGCAGATAGCAGTTAGCCTTCACCAGAATACTTTTTTGCAACTCCATCAGCATATCACAGAGCAATATTAATGCTTTAAAGTGCAAGTCCTAGACACCCCAGCTCTGCTAGGAGCAAACAGCAGGCTAAAGCATCCAATAGTAAGTTTAGCAGATCCTTTGTAAAGAGTAAGAAAAGGGCCACGTTGGAATAAAAGGACAAAATGTGCATCCATTTGCCTTTGCAAATTTGCTAGAAAGGGACATATGTGGTTTGTGTGTGTCTGGTTTTTGGTTTGCTTATATCAATGTTTGTTTGTCTAATAGAAGATGTATTATACCTCCCCGCAAAACTTGCCTCTCATTCTTTAGGCAGCAATTGGTGCCATCGTAACACCGCAACCCAAACAGACATTCAAATTTTGTGTGTCATTTCTCTTTCTTAATGTCTGTCTTTAGACATTCATCTAACCAAACAGGAATAAAATATCACAAGCTACCTTTATGTAGGGAGCAACCAGGCATACAATGCAAATTTCATAATATGCTACTGGGATGGGCATACCTATTCCCTCTGAAAGTGGATGGAATTAATTCCTTTTCGGTAGCAATAGCTCCTGGGCTTTAGCTCAAACAATGACTCTCTCTCAAGCTTTGAAGTGTCCATTTCTTATTAAAAAATATCATTAGGATGCAGCTAGACTGAAGTTCTCAGAAACCTAACCTTGGAAACAGATAGCTTTCTTTCCTGGAGAACACAATGAATTCACAGTTGTTTTCTTTTAAATGGATAACCTAAAAATAAATTTAAAAACCCCGATCTTGACTCTAAACAGTTTTTAAAATTACTTGTAGGATGTCAAGGTTGCCTATTGTCAAGATAGGCTGGTGAGACACGAGCTTGTATCAGTCACATTTTGTAGTTTTGTGTGTTGAGTAGGTGAGAGGGTAAAAAATACATATAATAGAGGTAGTTTTGGCAGATTAGTTAATAGGACCAATAACTTCCCTCCACCCACTCATCCCCTCCCTTCAGGCTCTTGCAGGCAGAATTCACAAAAGCAAGAATCTTTCTCATTTTGCCTGTCCTTTAGAACATTACTTTGAGCTGCGAAGCCATCTGGATTCGTAAGACAAAGAGCAAATCCTCATCAGAGCTCCTTTGCTTCTGTACATGTCATTTTTATGGGCAAAGAATTAATGCCACGTGGGATTTGAAAACAAAGGTGATAGTTACAAAAATATTTGCTGGCAGGTTTGGTTCCTTTCCAGCAGCCTTTGCTTTATGCCACAGGACTCAAATAGCAGAGCTTGCTCCTCTCCTGAAATAGCCACAGTGAAACATGCCTAAGGTGTTTTAGCAGTAATGTTGAGGAGGAATTGTTAATATATTTTTGCATCTTGACAGTGAGTGGCCTCTGTTGTATATACCCTGCAATTAAAAGGGAAAGGAGAGACCTTCTATGAAGTTTGCATCCTCAAACTTAAAGCACTGCCACACGTCCCGGTTAACCCTTCTTCTGCTGCTCATTCAAATGAGGGTGAATATTAAGACCAGACAGTCAGCGTTAGCTAGCCACATTCACTTGACTCCCCAATATCTCTGCCTATGCCAGGAAGGACATTACTGCAGTGCTTTTGAGGCTAATGCTGGGGAGTAGCATCAGGGGTGTTGTGACACGTCCTCTAGGGACGCTTTCTGGACTTGCTGCTCTCTGACTTGCTAATCTGATTTCAGTGCATTGCGCCTGGCTTGGCTGGAGCTGCTCTGATTTTTATCTGTTAAAAGCAGATCAAACTCGAGCACTGCTTTTGCATCCCTCATTTGATTTATCTACCCCAAAGTTTCAGAAGAACCAGCTCCGTTCTTGCAGACATGCATGGATGTGTAATTACAGAGAAATTTCCATCAGTGTAACTGGAGTTAGCACTGGGAGAGGAGACCAGGGTAGATAATACTGGTTTCTGAGTTTGTAAAGATTCTGGATTTTTGAAGTTACTTGTCATCTGTAGGCATACGAGAGCAATGTAATAACATTTTTATTTCTTATTTCATCCTTTTTTAAAGAGGTCACAATTGCCTTATTCCTACCTCTATACTTCCCTGCTTGTCTAGTGCTGTTTGGAGTCAGGTCCAGCCTGGGAGTCAGGAACTCATCTGCCAGTTTGCAAAACCGAAGCCGGTGTCAGCAGTACCAAGTGACCCCTGCGCCGGAGCTGCCAGGTGCTGCATCACTTCCATCCCCAGCACTTGTCCATGCAACCTCCATCCGGGTAGGCTGGGCATATATTCTGTTCAGTATCGAGTATGTTTACAAAATTTCACCCATAGCAAAGGCCTTGAATTGAGCGTCTGCTACAAAATGCTCCGACCTGACCTAGACCATCCTGAAGCTCATGGAGTTCCCTTAGCATGAATCTGGACCAAAACATTTCATGCGCACATGGATATCGCACCATAAAATGAATCGGAGGCAAATGACCCAGAAAAATAGGGTGAATAGTGATGTCTGTATTCACCTAGTTTTGCATCCTATAAAAATGAGTGGAGAGCGGATGGAGCTCCAGCCCTTCTTTATTTCAAAGTGGGTAGACCCCAGTTACTTTATCTCTGCCCATACAAATGTCAGTGATTAAAAACATCAGCTAACCACATTAGTGCCGCACCAAATCTCATAGATTTCTGACCGTGACATCTTGCAGAGGGATCTGTCATCTAAGAAATTCCTCTAAAAAGATTTTTCAGTGTTGATCTCTTTCTCACATGTAACAGCTTCCAGTCTCCAACACCACATACCTTAGGGAAAGACTCAATTTCAGATTATTCTCCTACCGTAACCATCACTTATACTTTCCTCTGGCCTCTGCTGAGATGCAGTGTCTGTATCATGTGATGGCATAGAAGTAATTTATTTTACTAAACTCATCCATTCGTGGCTACACAAAGCAAATCAAAAGCTTAAACTTTCCGAACCACAGGCAGACGTGATTTGCAAGGCAGCACATTCACCTGCCATTGGCGCTCCAGAGAGAAAACCTGGAGAGCACCACATAGAAGCTTCTTGGCTGATTTTATCTACCAGGCTGGATTATCGGAACAGCAAGATAAAGGGAAAGAAAGGGTTCGAAACATATTCACTGTCCTATAGATATACATTGTGAATTTGCAATGAGTGCGTAGTAGTGGGATTATTTTAGTTTATATACAGCAAGATTTCCAGCTCCACATTTTCTCCATGCACTCAGTACTAATATACTCAGCAACACTCACGTCCTCTCTCTCTCCTATTTACCTCCGTCCAGGCAAAAGGCCACACATGCTGCGGGGAGTTGGTGGCATCACTGCACAAATGCCTGGCTGGACAGCAGGAGCTACAGGCAGGCAAGAAGCCATGAGCCAGGAAGCAAATACCGTCTTGCGGGGCCCTATCCTTCACTCTTTGCTGGCAGGTGGGTCAAGCAAAAAGCCCTGGCTAGCAAAACAAATGCTTTCTGGGGAGTAGCATGTTGTGAGGGTCTGGCTTGGTACAAAGTGATATTGATCCCGCGTTAAGGCATTTCAGAATGGCTGTAATACAAAGAAATAGATGTCACGCTCATAAATAAGAGTTGAACTAATTTAAATTACCCCTGCAAGATAACTAGAAGCTATTACAGCTCTGGATCCACGTGCTCCCTGCTTGAAATATATAATTTGGCAAGCAGATAGCCCCTTTCTGCTCTATTTGTATGTTTTTGCAGCCTTTCAAGGGGCATAGCAGTAATATTGGATGGAAATGAGAAAGATGCTTATAGCATGAATTGTGCTTTCCTACAATGCACCCAGAAAAAGCTCTTTCCTCATTCCATATCAATAAAAAAAGCTAGATAGAGGGCAGAGAAACAGAGCCTTAAGCTTTTAGGAGCAATCCTTCTAAACTTGCTATCCCATACTGCTTTTTTAATTAAAAAAGTATCCTCCAAATTACTTCTGGTTTCCATCTGAATTTGGCTTTCATTTACCTTTCCGACTGCGCGAACGCTGGCATGTTTTTTAGCAAGTACAGCAGCACAGAGAGGGGTGGGGGGTCAGTCTCGTGATCAGCATGCGTCTTCCCTGTTTACCTACATCCTTTCATCTCAGTCCTCTGCTGCATATGCTTAGCATCTGGCTGCTAACCAAACACGTTTGACTGCTGTCTACAAATAACATGATTCCAAATATAAAATATTCTGTGACTCACATTAATTACAAAAAGAAAAAGAACAAAAAAAGGGGGGTTCTAATGAACTGGAAGTTTTCCTGGGAAGATGAAGCGATCTATCTGATTGCCATGAGCCAACTAAAGAAAAAAATAAATCCACAGAGGAAAAGAGAAGTCTCAATTATAGTATAAAAGACAGTGTGCTATGTATTTTAGATAATAGATTTAAAATTATACTGAGTCAGCCTCAGTGATGGCAAAACAGCTGGGGTCGTAGCCACAGCTGTAATCAGAGGGGTTTAAGAAAGAGATGTGAGGATGCTTTTCTGACAGCCGCGTGCTGCTGAGGCACCCTCAGCCTGCCCCGATGTGGGGAAGCATTACGGCGTCCCCGTTACATTTGCTGCTGGGGATTGCTGAGCACCCTTGCACGGAGCCATGGTTTACAGTAGCCTCTGATCACATCCCACCTTGCCTCGCTCTGTGCCCTTTACCAAAGCTAAGAGTAAGCTCAATTTATTTGCTGGCATTTGGCAATCTAGATATTAACCCGTTTTAAATTTATTTTGTGAACCCACATTTCTTAAAGGTTGGGGTATCATGTCAAATTACTGCAGCTGCCCTTTCTTCTGCATTCCCAGGCTAGAAATGATGACTTTTCTCTGGCTCCCAAAAACATGCCCTCTCCTGAGACTGGCTGGGCTACTTGTTTTTGCAGGGAAGTCTGAAACCCCCATAGGAAAGCTGCTCAGTGTTTGGCACATGGAGAAGGTCACACCTGATGAGATAAGAAATGTTATTTTTCAAGCCTATAGTCAAGTATTGCAAATAATTACAAAATAGAGCTCTGTATTTATGTAGCTTAGTGGTTTTATAACTTGCATTGATCAATGCTTGCTTCCAATCTCATGCATGAAAAATTCTATCAAGGATAATGCTTATTCAGTGCAAATCTCGGTTAGAAATAGATCCTCAGGTGATACATCCATGATGAGCCATTTTAAAGAGGGTATTATATGTCTCTCAAAGACTTTCGGGAGGGAGGAGGAAAAAAGTACTTTGAGACAATAGCAAGCTGATTCAGTAGCTGCACATGAGAAAGGCAGGCTCACGGTGCAGCCTTTGCAGTACAAGCTGAGCATCGCAGCGCTTTTATGAAATGCAAACGATTTAGATGAAATGAGAAGAGCTAAGAGAAACTAAGGACAGGCCCAGCAAAGGCCAATTAAAACAAGATGGATGCAAATCTTTGCAGGAGTTTGGAGGGAAACTAGGACTGAACTGTTCCATCACTGCTGCTGCTTGCAGAGTTGTTTGCTTTCAGATTGACAGCTGGGACAGGTAGCTGGAGTGTTGATCTCTTCTAAAAAATGCATGTTTTTGTGGTCTCTCTGGGACTGTTTAACAGACCTACAAGGCTGGATGAAGCAGAGACACGTCTTCCAAATCAGGTACTTGATCAGGCTTCCTTTACAAATGCTGGCAGTCCTCAGTTAACTGTTTTTAGCCAAGAAGGTAACATCTGAAAGGTGTCTTTCACTCTTCTCTTAAAAACTACAATCGAAATACAGCACGGGCAAGTGGTTTGCTTTAAAAGGTCATGCCAGTTTCTCATCCTTTCAGATTACAGCTGGGACAGGTAGCTGGAGTGTTGATCTCTTCTAAAAAATGCATGTTTTTGTGGTCTCTCTGGGACTGTTTAACAGACCTACAAGGCTGGATGAAGCAGAGACACGTCTTCCAAATCAGGTACTTGATCAGGCTTCCTTTACAAATGCTGGCAGTCCTCAGTTAACTGTTTTTAGCCAAGAAGGTAACATCTGAAAGGTGTCTTTCACTCTTCTCTTAAAAACTACAGTCAAAATACAGCACGGGCAAGCGGTTTGCTTTAAAAGGTCATGCCAGTTTCTCATCTGTATCATACGACATGATCCTTTCTGCTTGAGCTAGGAGCTACTATTGCAAGTGAAAGCAATAAAACGTGCATCCAAATGCTACACCGCCCAAAATATCACCCACGAATGACAGTGTTACAGAGAGTGGTGACACAGATGATGTGCAAAGAACACACAGACATTTTGGGGGCTCAGTCCAGCTGCTGGGTCTCCATCCTCAGTCCTGCACAACATCTGCCCTGGACACTGCAAATGTCCTCCCAGAGCAAACTAGCTGTGGAAACCCTCCCCTTGAGTTAATCATCACTGAATGAAACCAGTTTTTTTCCTGAATGCCCTCTGCTATTAAAGTAGTTCATGACTAGGAGGGGGTGAGAGAGCAAGGATATAATTAGAAGTGCATTCATCACTCCTGCTGGTAATTGTTTTCCAAGAACGCTTAAAAAGAGAACCTATTGCTTTCTGAAGTGCCCTATCACGCTGCAGGTACCAGTCACAAATCACATGAAGCTGGTGAGTCCAGCCCGGTCCCTGGCAGTGGTCATCTGCACGACAGATCCCACCACTCCATGTCCATGGGGGACGTGGGAGCAATGACAAGAAAAATGAGAGCCCATTGAGAGAGATTTATGGGGCTGGGAGGAAAATGCCTCCCAGGCGGTCGCAGCCTGGCCCCAGCGCTTACAGCCGCTTTCTGAACTGCTGAAACTTGGGACGTTTGCAAAGTGGAAAAGAAAAGGAAAAGAACAGAAAATGAAGCAAATTAGTTTCTTCAGATTTGGGATTCAGCCTCCACCTTCATTGTGACAGCATGCATCAAAACAAATTTATTTTAGATAACTGTGACTGCAAATGATGCATTTCTTGATCTGGCAGGGAAGGGTTTAAAAGTCTCCCTGTAAAAATGAGGCCAGTTGATCTGTGCCTTGGCTGTTTATTACACAAAATTAAAGTGGGTATGAAATGCTACTGAATCAAAATGGCAACACTCACTACCAGCTGCAGAGTGCCTCTTATCAGTGCTCATGCCTGCGCTGAAGTTTGTCTTCTACTGGGTGGCCCAAAATGAGGTGCAGACATGGTCTGGTGGTGACCAAGAAAAGGATAAGTTCTTCCTTTGCTTTGCTCCTGTTCCTGTGGCCACAGCAGGGACTCCCAGCCAGGGCTGTTACAGGGGTTTTTCAGGTCAATAATAAAGATATTAAAGGGAGCAGGATGGGCCCATCCATCCCCTGTCCATCTCCCCTATGTGATGGGGTCCCACTGGCACTCACCTGCTCACTGGCTGCAAAAGCTCCTACGAGCCACCAGAAATAATTAAAAGCACCACTCTGGATTTAAGGACAAAACCCTCCACCTCTATAAATAAATAAATAAATAAACAGCATCCTCCTCCCCAAGCAAGTCAGAGGAAAAATCAAACCAGGACAAACAGCTAAACTAACACCATCCTCGCAAAAAAATGCTAGGAATCCCCTGCCCTGCAAAGCCCCTGCCTATCTAATACATTAAAGACGATCAAAAAAGTAAAAGGCTTGTCAAAAGTAATCAAAAGTCATCGCTTATAGATTTGAAGGTGTGGAAAGATTTTGCTCCCTCATAGGGGGTTGCACACTGCAAGGTTTCAGTCTGACTCTGCTTGCTGTCACTTTGTCCCCATGCAGCACCCTGGGTGTGGGTGTTGGTGGGGGACAGGGGACCCTGCTTGATGTGGGTGGCTGTGGTGGCCGGCTGGGGGGGATGAACAGCCACCCTGACGACCATCAGCCTGCGCCCCCCCGCCTGCCTGCTCAGAAGCATGGGCCACAACCTCGTAACTTGTTCTTGCCTTCGTCCTGCTCCCACACTCTGGAGAAAGGTTGGGTTTTCTGAGAAATTGAGATATCTGTGGAAAAACGCCTGGGGAGGAGCAGCTACGGCAAGCCAGTGCTTCTGCTCACAGGCTGAGGGCAGGTTGGTCTGCACAGCCTGGTGATGACGGACCCAGCCCTTGGGCCATGTGGTTCATACGCTGTTTTTATAAAAGTTCATTTGTACGGAGCTGACATGGTGCAGGATAACATGTTTCTTCTGCTGCTGTTCAAACAAGTTATTTCCACCAAAAAATGCAAGCCAGTGTTTTGCTTTATGATCCTTTTAATTGGCTGCACAGTCCATAATGGGTATTATCATGCCCTGGAAGTTAACTTTATTGTGGTATTCCACCACGTGCAATTAGGAGGGGCTCGCTGTATCCTGTAAATGCTGAGTTTCGCACGTGGCGTAAGTGCTGAATAGAAAAATCCATTCCTCCGTGAGGTTTCCTTATTAGTAAACTCTAATAAGCTATTGAACAACGTTCAGTGCAACAGTCAAGAAACCTGACTGTAATAACAGCCCCTTTAGTGAACCCCAGACACGTCAATAACAGATAATCCTGCAACATACAACAGTAGATGGTGCTCTTGGTTTGCATTAGCTGCCTGCAGACACAGCATGAGGAGATTGTCCACTCTTAAGCATGTCTTTAGTGAGACAGTCCTTCAGAAGCAAAGCTGGAGATGCCTGACTATTTTATTAGCCTCACTAAGTCTCATGATGGCCACAGCTCCCAAATCCCCATGTACACAGTCCAACGACATGTTCTTCAAGAAAGTGCCAAGGCTAAGTATGCATATAGGCAACAAGCCAGCTTTTCCACGGCTCCTTGCAACCCTAGAAAGCACTGTCTCCTGGAGAGGTCCCTCTGCAAAAGAAAGCTGAAGCCTCAAGAAAACACACCCAGTGCTTGGCTGCGTCCGGGGGCTGGCGTTGCAGCCCACTGCGGGCGAAGGCATGCTCTGCAGGAGCACCAGCTCCTCCGGTCAGCCAGCACAGCGTTTACAGCTCTGCAAAACCCTTCTCAGCTCGAGCCAGTTCATACTCTTGACAGGAGGAATAAAGCAACATTTCTGTTTTATGGTGTCCTCTTTGTAGGAAGAGGCAAGGCAGTCGAGATAGGGCTGGGCAAGTTTGACGTGGTGGTGGACATGCACCCACCGCTGGGGCAGCGCGTCCCTGGCACAGGCAGCTGGTGCAGGGATGGTGCTCGTGTCCCCGTGGGCTCTCCCATTGGTTCTGGGTGAGGTGGCTGCTCTACCACTTTGCTTTGTCCAGCTACACATTTTAAATCATAGCAATTACAATTTCCATGTTTAGGTGTCACTTCCATGAGGGGCTGCGTGGGAGCTGATGACACTTTGTACCTGAGAGGATATATCAGCAGGTAGAAAACATAAAGCCTCAAAAATACTTTCTGAAAGGATAAACACCCATGTGAAGTCCTCTTTGGGGACTGTTGCAATTCAGGATGAGAATTTGATAAGGTCTTAAAAAGCAAGGCGTGCTATAAAAGGCTTGGTGCTCAGCGCTTGTACAAACAACTCCTTTTCAGTGCAAACAGGTACTTCAAACCAAACTGGGCTCCGTGAGAGTTATCGATTTCTATAAACTATATGCACACACTATAGCCCATGGTTGAGCACCACCAGTTTAAGATTATACATAATCTATAAAAATATTTCTACTTAAGCAAGTGGTGCTCCATCATAAAACAGAACAGCTGTGTGTGGATATAACGGAAAAGAACAGCGACGATTATACACATGCAGATGTATGTGCCTATATGTGCCTGCGTGCTTGTGCACAGGCACAACTGGCATCTTTTAAATACGCTCCATCGCCTGGACATTAAAAGGCTTGAAAAAAAAGAAGGAAAAAATGAATGCTTCTGCAGCTTCCTCTGCACTAATTGAATTTCTGTCCATAACATTTACAGACTTTAAGAAGAGCCTGCATAATTACCTTTTCTCTTGATTTTTTTTCTCCTCTCTGTTTAAAACTCATTGTATTGTGTCATTTTATAGGCACCAGGAATAAATCTTTTGTCAACTCTATTGCATTATTATGCAAAGTACACAAAAAGTATAGGAATAAAACAGCCCAAGAGAAGCTGAATGCTGTTCCTTTCAGTCCTCCCATTCTGCCCCAGCAGCAAGCCTCCAAGTTTGCTAACACAATCTTTTTCTCAGAGAAACTTCCTCACCCTCAGCCATTGATTGCAAAGAATTCACTTGACCATGCTAATGCTGGCTACGAGGAAGTGTATTTACTGAGAGAAGAAAGACTTGATGAAGAAGCCATCAATTATCTCTGCAGAATTGATCCTGGGAGGGTGAAGGAGCTGCTGGGCACCGGGAGGGTTTCTTGGCAGGAGGAGAGAGGTCAGCTGCAATAAACTCCCTTCTCCCCAAGGGATGGAGACGCGTCCCAAGAAGAACCGTTTTAGGAAAAACCAAAATCATTGACGTTCAAAAATATTCCGAAGGGCAAAGCTCAAGAGGTACGTGGGAACTTGTCAGCTCCTTCAGGTGGTCTCGGCAGGCTGTGATTAATCTGAGGAACTCGGAGTGAGAGCTGAGGTGTGGGAAGAGGGACCTTAACCCGAGGCTGACCCTGCCCCGTTCGCCACCACAAAGTACAAGCCAGGCGTCTTCCAGCCGATTGTAAAGCTCCGAGTAAGAACTCATTTAAACACATTAGTGTGTGCTTTAACTTCTAACCCAGGCTCGTTAACATTGTTGGAACAGAGCTTTGCTCCCACAATGTATCCACAAAATGGAATTAAGCAACTTAATTAGGCTGGGTAAAACACAAAGAGGGATTTAAGAGCGGAGGACTTGGCATCTCTCCGCAAGGTGACGTCAGGGGCCGCTGGAAAAGCTCATCCACCCAGCTCTGACCCTGGAAATTTCCTCTGCTGGAAGAATGCTGGAGTAGGATTTCTGCTCATTATTTGTTTGTTTTGTTTTGGGTTTTTTCTGTCCTACCATAAAACACTGCAGAGAGCTAGACTCACAGTATGAGAAACTCCTGGCACTCCTGCCACCCATTTCTCTTCCCTTTCTTGTTTCACCTTATATAAATAATGGCCCTTTGCTTAGGAGAAGAAAGGTACAGCGTCTGTGCTGGTGAAGAAAACAAAAATTAAGGGAGAAAAGAGTCAGAACAGAGCCAATAGTAAACTTGTACTTTCTTGGAGGTAAATGATTAATGTATGGTCACTTGGGGAGCTGGCTCCAGGGGGTTACCCAAATTTATCCACTCATATCTAGCTGCTATTGTCAATTTTTTTCAGTTGACAACACAGAGATTGCAATATGGTGGGAGAAACCCTTAGCCCCCATGTCAAACTGAAAAGTCTAAAATACTTTATTCTTCGTTGTTTACTTACTCAAGTCCATCTTTAGACAAAAGGTTGAGTGCTCTGCACACGCCTCCTGGAGTGGAGGGGCACGGGCCTGTGTGGAGCACCTTTTTGGTGGACCACAGGCTCCACCATTAGAAGATCCTGCTTTGTGCCTGGAGGGTCCATCTGAGCAACCGGGTGTGAAGTCTTGGGAGCCTGGAGCAGCTGGTGTTCTGGTCAGCTCTGCGATGACTTATATCTGCTTCAGAGGTGCCAAAGCACTGTGGGAAAGGTGGAGGAGCTGCCAAGAGAAATGTCTGGCTCTATTTCTTGGACAAATTCAATGCTTCTGGAAATTCAGATGGAGACATGCATCCCTGGGAAATGTTTACCATTGTTGCTGGCATTAATCTCCCAGAGACGTGCTGGGAAGCGCGATCATTGGGTTGACTTGCCCTTCTTGGCACAAGCTGGGCGCTTCTCCCAGTCCCGCAGGGACCCTCGCCATGAGCCCAGCTTGCTCCTGCCCTGCCCTGCATGCCGGGGAGCCACAACTGTCCATGGCCCTGACCTGCTCTGCTCCTCCTGCAAAGCCTTCTGCCCCGAGGAGCTGTTTTATGCACTCTCCTTAAATACCATAATGCTTCAATGGATATTTTTTGCACCTCTACGGCTTAACTGAAGATTTTTCATTATTTTCTTTCATCATCTCAAGCTACTCGTTTGCCTTCAGCCGAGCCCCTTAAAAATAATGTCATCCTCACCGCACCTTTGGCTCAGGTATTCTGGGATCCTAGACTGTACTAATAAAACACACATCCCATCTGCAGATCTGAAAAAAGAAAACAAAACCCCCAAAATTTTAAGAAAGCTGATGAATTTAGCCTCATGACATTACCTTAAGATGTGTGACTTTAACAGGCAGATCACCACATTGCAAGTCCTGAGCCCTCACACAAAGCTGAACTCTATATCATATAAAATACTAACGAGATCGGGCTAATCACACTTCTTTGTGATGGGAAAATATTTGTTGCTGTGACTTATCTTGCCCCTTTCAGTACAACTGGTTGCAACTATTTGCTCCGCTTTCAGGCTGCTGTTTGCAAACAGTGATGGAAAAGGGGGTGTGAGCATCATTGCACAAACAGCTTTCTGTTTGCGTAGCTGTTTGAGAACGGCTGTGCCGTGCACGAACACCAGGATGAGCAGAAACAAGTATTTATGAATTATTTACATTTCTTTAGTTGCTGTTCATCATTTGTTATTTTTCTGTTTAAACAATTTGTCCTCTGTTCCAGGAGCAGAAGGAAAGCCAAAATGACTTCAGTGACAACTCAGATATCCCACAGAATGACTAGTAAGTAGTCAAAGTAAACAACTTATGAAGGAAATACAGCCTGAAAAATTATTCATCCCATCCACACAACAAATTTGTCAGAAAAAGGAATTTCTGTTCTACAGAAAAGCCTCGAATTAAAAACCAAAGAGAAAAATCTTTTGCCTTTTCCATAGAATAAAAATGTTACAAAATAGAATAAAAATTTGTGATATTATTGTGGTTCTTTGTTTCTAAAATGTGAGAACATCAGAATCACGCAGAAAAGTAAAGAATTTAATTGAGTCAGCTAAGGAGATGATGTGATGCTTTTTCCTTATCAAAATGAGAGAGAAGCACTTTATTTTGACTTTTCCCCATCAAAAATGTTGTGGAAATCAGCGGTTTCCTGTGCAACATTTTGATGAAAGTAAAAACCACATTTGCTAACAAAACACCACTCCAGCAACAGCTCTAGTGACTGCCTGCAAGTTACAGGCCTGATCCTGATACCAGCGTCCCCTCAGCAGAAGTCTGTTGAGTCAACTGGAGCTACTCTTGGTCTACACAAGGCTCCATCAGCTCGGAGATACCTCAGAGATGCTTCCTGAGCTGGGAAGGGGCTGTGCTCATTGCTAATTTATTCTCCATGAATAATTCAACCACTTCTTGTCATTGCTTTGCCGCACGTGTTTCTGTCATACACCGCATTTGATTTTATCATTGAAACCTCGAAACTGGAGGTGGAAAGAGCGTAACGTGGGTTCCCATCCCCCTGGCCAGAAATATTCCCCACGCTGTGTCGGTGCGGCGTGCAGCGCTGCCAGCGATGGAAATGAGCCTGGCCTCACCGGCAGCACTACAGCAACTCAGGGCTTACGTCTGCAATATATCCCCTGAAACTAAGAAGGCAAACATGGGTCGTGGAGAGCTATAACATTATTGGGTTTGAATATTTGTATTTTACTTGAGGGGTTTACCGCAAAAAAATAATAACTTGTTTCTAAGCATAGGCGAGATATAGATATAGATAAAATTGCATTTTTATGTAAATAAAAATTGCAGAGAAAAATCTGTTCTTCCTCTGCCCAGCTTAAATATGAGAACATACTGCAGGGTTTATTTTCCAGGTGAATTGTTGGAGCTTTAACTCTATAAATAAGCCTAGCTCCATTGATCTCAATGGCACAAAGCTGATTGACACATACTGAGGATACATGCATAAGTATTTTCCATAATGAGCTCCTTCTGAGCCCACGATTGCCAATTGATGTGGCAATTACATATTAATATGTGTGACTGTGCACAATCAAACTGGGCTAGAAGGGATGCAACCTTTTGTTTTTTAAAATTAATAAAATATTTATTGCAATTAGCTCATATCTCCCAATTTGTTGCCAATTAACTAAGTGTTTAGTGTGCAGCTGATTGAGGCTGCAGCCACAGGGCTGCACTAGGGGAACAAATTGGAGGCTTCTTGCACTGAATTTCTCTCTGTTTCATTCTCTCCAGGTAGGAGCAGAATAGCAAGAGCTGGGAAACGGTAAGGACTTTCCTCTCCAGGGAAAGACATCTCCCGTCATCAAGAGGAGACGAAGTTAGCAGACAGCTAAAACACCCCAGAGATTAAAACTCAAAAGTGCATCAGGCTAAACTTCTGTTGACGAAGACCAGAGATTTTGACCAATATGTTGAAGTGGGCTTTTTAAATATATTTATTTTTTCCAGGAATATTGATTAAATGGGGAGAAGTTGAAGAGTGTTGCAATGCAGAATGACACCAAGTTTTGAAATGTGTTTGCCATGGAAAAGCAAATCTTGATTTTTAGCTGGTCTGGTATATGGTGTATGTTAATCTAATATTAGGGGATCCCAGTATTATGGGACCTCAAGGCATGGCAAAATATATACATATTTATACAGCGGCCAAGAAAGGACAGGAAAAGTACCGGAGATGATGTCTCTGACTAGTAGAGAGCCTTCCCAGCTGCTGTAGGCTACAGTAATGCTGCTGGAAAGATGACTTAGCTGCTTGGCCGGCAAGTGCAGGCTTTAGTGGTGATGTAGCAGCTCCTCTGGAAGTCTGACGACAGGATTGCCTTGAATAGGAGCCTTTAATGAACATCTATCCCTGCCCGATGCTTTGCTCCTGGTCCTTTCTGAGTTTGCCTTTCTCCTGGGCGTTAGCAGGAAGAGCACGGCTGATGTTTCTGCGTGCAAGCCAAAAAAACCCCACAAAATCCAAAGCCCAGGTTCTTCCAATACTTGAATTCTCACTTGCATCCCATAGAAGTTGGTTATTTAAATTACATTCACAGCCTTAATGCCTTGATGACTCCTTTTCAGAGCATTTTCTTCCCACTTGTACATTTTTAATTTAAACTAATGAGCTATTCCTACATTCCTTCCTTCGTGTCAGAGAGCAGGACAGATTCGTTAGAACTCCGGCAAGTTCTGGAAATGAGCTTATAAAATCTTTACTTGGGATCTTTCAGATGAGCACACGTCTGCCGGAGGAAGAGCCAAGTTCTGTGCCAAGAGAAAGAGCAGCCCCTGGGTTTTTTTTTTTTTATGGTTTTTGTTCAGCTTGCTCGAAGTCTATAATGTATGGTTTTTGTTCAGCTCCCTGGGTTTTTTTTTTTTATGGTTTTTGTTCAGCTTGCTCGAAGTCTATAATGAGGGACTGTCTCTTCATCAAATCTGTCTAATGGGATCTTTGATCTCCATTAGGAACTGGAGCTCAGCAAGGAGAGAATCAGCATCAGTAACGCATTTCATCTGAACCTCCCCGCTCTGATACAAAAATGGTGATTCATCCCCCAACTAGGCCATTTTTTTCAATGAGCTTGCCATTCATGGGAATTAGGTCTAGTCCATGCTGCTGTAGCTCACATAATTATTAATAAACCGAATGTCTGCATCTAAAATAAAATCAAATCGCATCTTCTTTTCTAAGAATGGCTGGGCAGAGCAAAACTGACTTTGTTCTAGCTAAGGGATAATAAGAGCAGCCAAGCCCCAGCAGTGTAAGCATTTAACGTGGGCTCACACAAGCGGAGT
Source organism: Aptenodytes forsteri (assembly GCF_000699145.1). NCBI lineage: Eukaryota > Metazoa > Chordata > Aves > Sphenisciformes > Spheniscidae > Aptenodytes > Aptenodytes forsteri. The sequence continues at coordinate 711,121 of NW_008795910.1, forward strand.
ATGAGGGGACGTGGGACATGGGAGGTGTCAGCGCTGTCACGGCTTCTCCGCTTACACCCTTGCCGGAGCTGAACTGCGCTGCGTCGAACGGAGCTGGACCTGCCTTTTGTAGTATCCTCCAGGGTCAAGGCATCTTCTTGGAGCTACACAGGTGTTTATTATGAACATGGAAAGAAGGGTGATGGCTAGAGAACTGGAAGAGGACAGAGAATGATGCCTGTAAATCTCCCCTCTTTTTCTTACAGTGATTCAATTTCATCAGCCCTGTGATGGAGCCTCTCTCTTTCTATGGGAGATTAGCACCACATCGTCCCTATACAGAAAATCACCAACAGCCATGAGTACCCCCTTAGCACAGGCCCAAGATCTTTTTAGGTGATTCAGGCTCAGGTAAAGCTGAGCAGTTTCAGCCCTATCCCTCAACGGTGATTTCAGCCTTCCTAAGGGTGCTGCGGAGGTCAGAGCCTGGACCACCGCCCACGGTGCGGCTGGAGAGTTCACCCACTCCGGAGTTTAACAGGCTCTAAATCCACGCACGCAGCCCCGCTCTCCCTGGAAATGGGCATGGATTGGGTTCGTGACAGCAAAATTTATTGCAGCGTGAACAGCGGGGCAGAGTGGAGAAAGAACCTCGGGAAAGAAACCTCTGGCTGGATATCTTGATCTGCCTCTTCCTATTATTTCATTGCAGTGTGCATACTGCTGAGGCAAACAATTCTTGCAGAAAAACAAGGAAAAAAAGAGTATTTCCATCATTTCACAACTGTTGGTGGAAATTCAGGGAGTAAACAAAATCCTGCCCTAGTACAGGCATCATTTAAATGAAGTCACTGCTGAAGTTTTGACCGATTACTGGTTCAGAGCCAAGGAGCTTCATTATCAGGTATGGATGACTATGCAGCACTGAGCGCTAGGGAAACCATCCCTCTGGAGCTGTAAATGGGGCAAATATGATAAAAGACAGCAACCATGGAATTCCTTGGTGCCATTTTTCACAAAGTCGTGTTTCAGAGTAGAAATGTATTTCCTGTGATCTTTATAGTTGTGAAGAGCTACACTGCTTGCATGATAGCTCTGCCAGTAAATGTACTGAGAAAAGCAATACGAGTATTTAATGTTCAGCAAACTATTACCAGGTGTATGCTTTTACAGTCCATTGCAATCGAAAGTAGAAGGTGGGTTTTTTTCACCTAGGGGTAAAAATAAGTAAATCTGACACAAAATATAGTGTAAGAGAAGGAGCTCATGGTTTCTTTAAGGAAAGAAAGAGGTAGCACATAAAAATAAACAGTCACTTGCAAACACGGTATTGAAGCAGATACTTGCTGCTTTGCTCCGTCAGGGTGCAACCCTTTGTATACTTCCCCCTGCAACATTATTTCTGATGAATTATTGAGATTGGAAAGATATTTTACCCTCCCAACCAGCTCAGGCGAATCACTAAGTGCATCAAACCCTCTACTATTTTATCGAACCTGAAAACATTTTTTAAAATGAGAGAGGCATGTCTGCTTTTAACACAGATTTTATCCTTCTTACATTCTTCCCAAAGCCCTCTCAGGACTTGGGGAATTTTCTCCATTGTTCATGGGGCTTTGGGTTGGATATTTTTTTAAGACAATGTTGAATTATTGAAAAACAGTAAAATATTTATTATCTGATCAATAATACATTGGATGCTCTGCTACTTATTTTTATTATTGACAGAAACAACTTAGCCGCCTGAGATGAGAATACACTAAGATGAGGCAGATGTTGCTATAATCAGGGCAACAGGGAATTGGATATGAGGTGGCCACGGGCTGGGCTACGGACATCCCTCCGCACTGGTGAATATTCAATCTCTCTGGAAAGAGGTGCTTCATCTCCTGCGGAGGAAAGTGTTGCAACACGGGGTATGTACATCCTAGCATCAGACTGTATGTTACAGCCAGAACAGTCTCTTGTCAGGCAGTAAGAGGCTATCATGGAGTGGCGTTCCCGATACGCATCTTTCCGAGAGCGCTGTTTTGAGATGGAGATGTCCCGCCTAGCTCAGAGAATTCGATCTCGAAGGTGGCACAGCTCAAGGGACATCCCTTTTGCCGAACAAAACTGCGCTTGCATTTTGACGAACACCTCTGTGCAAGTACACGGGTTTGCGCAGGGGTACACGGGTTTGCGCAGGGATACACGGTAGAATATATGATGTGTATGTCTGTGTAGTGGTTCCAGATTCTGTTTAGAGCTGGTTTTAAACACAAATGAAAAGAGAGCAATAAATTAAAAAAAAAAAAAAAGAGATAAAGCAAATTAAGGAAATCCTTGGAAAATTTAAAATGCACAGAGATCAACTAAGAGAAGGGATATGCATCCCAGGATGATAAAGGAACTACCAGGTAGAGTCATTTACTTGTCTTGACTTATTTCTGAGAAACTACAGGTATCTGAGGAGCACCAGAAGAAGAGAGAAATGCAAATATTGTCCTACTCATCAGAAAATCAGAGAAAGAATGACACAGTCAGTTACCATACACCGAATTCCTAAATCTGAAACAAATATTAGGAGATAAATATTTCTTTGAGGGTGGGCTTGTACCGAAAAAATAATAATCTTGCAGACAAGTTCAATATCTTATTAAAATAGAATTACAGTTACTAGCTGAAGGGAATGTGGTGGGCGTAGTCTATTTGAATTTTAGAAAAGCATCTGATGCAATCTCTCATAAAATTTTAATCTCGAAATAAATTAAAACTGTCTTTGATATAAGCACAGCTACATGGATCCATAACTGGCTAAAGAATCATAAAAGTAAGAATGAAAAGTGGCATTTACATTGCACTGGAGGAAGTTGTCTTTCTTAATGCAACTCCGATAAGAATAATTGGCCTTATTTATTATCTCCCTAGCAATAGAGAATAGGAAGTGTAACGGCACGTTGCCAGACTAAACAGGAAGGCATATAATGGACACGGACATTGGGAAAGAAGTAATATAGTGTTTTTCTGCCCATGGTGGACAGTTACAGCAGGCAGATAAGGCGCTTTAAATTCATGGCTTTGCTTACTCAGAGGTACCCTGGGCAAGCAGAGACTAGCGTTGCAGTCAGCTCTCCTATTTTAAACCAACAAGCAGGCAGGGAAGTTAAATGCTTGTCGTTCATAAACAGTAACGTATGTGATATTCACGATGTTAACAGTTATTTGTGTTTTCCCTTAAATGGATCTAGCCTGCAAGAAGGAACCTGCTGTGACTCATTAGGAGATCCTGGGGGACTGGTGCCCTGTTGTGGCTTGGGGCTGGACTGCCTTTCAGCCGTCTGCTTTTTGGGGACAGCTAAACTATTCTCCCCTTTTGGTGAGTCCAAACCAGATGGGACTAGAGCTGTCAGTGACCTGCCTCATAAAGAAGACGTACGGACCAAGGTGTGAAAAGGTATTGGTGAGTTATTTCGTAATGCAGTACTGCGATTCTGGGATTTGGGACTTATTTTAAAACTCCTTGCTCTAATTAATCCATATGAACAACAGAGGGGTCCCTTGCTAGTTTGCCTGGGAAAGGAAAAAAAGAAACTTCAGAAAGTTCTGGGGAGAGCAAAAATTGAGCTGGAGAGTCCAGAGGAGACAGAAGTAGGTATCATCTCTGCGCAGTGGTAATTGACTTTGAAGACACTATTCATCTGAATTACTCAGTTCACAAGGATTCCCATCCTTTCCATCTTCACAGAGCAATTCAATAAATTCAAGAGAAAAGATGTGCAAAGAACTGATTTTTCTGTCTGTTGCACAACCTGAAGAAGGAAATGTAAAAGGAAATCATTTCACATCAACCTGAAGCGATTTATAAAATTCATTTAGTGAAATTAAAGTAAAAAATCTTTCTCATGAAATGAAAGACTTTCATTATCTATTTTTTAATTCATTTAAAATAAAATAGATGTCTTGTTGTTATAAAATTTAAAAATGCTTTGTTCAAAGACATCAAGAATAAATACCCTAATTTATATTTTTTTTCTTAAGGACTTATTTTTCCTAAACAATTTCTCAAACAAAAAAATATTAGGAAAATCTTTTCTCCAGCTAGTATCTTCATCTTACCAATGGGAAATGTTCGGAGGAAAGTTTTCCCCAACTTCAGCTGATTCTGGAGGCTCCCAGGTGCTTTCTTTACTTTGTACATCATGATGTACACGGATGGGCACTGCTCTCTCATAGCTGTTTCTTCTGTAAAGCCTCACCAACCCCAGCACCGAGGAGGGGGCAGCATCACAGAGGCAGGAGGTGGTGACCCCCAGCGCTCTCCGCAGCAGCACCTCCCCTAGAAGCGAGGGCTTGCAGTGCTACTGCTGCGTGACGGGAGCTAATCCTGCACCCGGCTCTTGCATGCGCCGCTGATGCTGGCTGGTACTGTCACTGACCCTCCTTCCACATGGCTTTTGGGGATCATTTCTCACTTTGGGTGAGCTGCATGATGCAGAGAGAGTTTGGAGATTCAATCACAGAAAAGACCTCCACGGTGGAGATGTTTCAGAGCCTGGCTGTAGCTGTGGAAGTCTACTTCAAATTCAGAGACCTTCACAGAGGTCCTAACTCTCCCCCCCTATCCTCTTAAGCCTCCCATGCTGAGGCTCCTATTGCAACTTGGATGAAAGCTGAGCTCATTAGCACCCGCAGGAAGCAAGTTCGTTAGCTCATGTTCAGCTCGATGGAAAGCGGAGCTCTGGGTTCCTGCGAGCAAGCCCGTATCTGGTGTGACGCTGCAGCCATGTGTCTGGTGCTCCATCTTCCTGCACCATAGAGCATTGCTTGTCACATCTGGAGCTCCCTGCTCCAGCAGCCTTTACTGCATTCTTCATTTTGATGCCTTGTTCCAGGTTTTAAATAGCTGTGAGTCCCCTATTGCTCATTAGCAGGCTCAGAGAAATGGCTTTTATAGACCCATGTATTAAACAAATAAAAGACGTCAAGGAAACTTAAAAACATGTCCAGCTGCTCGCAGATTTACTGTGTGAACATTAAACTCTCATTAAATGTACTTTTATAAATGGTGGCTTTATTTTTTGAATCTGAATACCTGTGACAGCGGGAAGTGGGGTTATCGAAATATACTGGCTAAATGAGAACGCTTACCGGCATAAAGTTTATTGGCCACATCTCAGTGACAATGCAGAGCACGCTGGGTGTTTTGTGGGCTGTCACGCAGGAAGGTGCTCTCAGCCTCGCTAACACAGAGTTTATGAAGTAAATAAACATTTTCTTGCTGTCTGGCTTCCTTGCTTCCCCCCGCCCCCTTTTTGTCTTCTAGGAAGGGACGCTAAAAATTTCACTATTTTATCAAGAAGATGTCTCCACACATCGTGAAATAACCTTGTCTCAAATCCCACATTTTGAACTCTGAAGTGGGTGAAATAGTGATTTGACACCCCACCGCACACAGGGGCACAGTGCTGGAGTGGGGGTATTGCCCCCGTAGTGCGAGCCGCAGGACCACCAGCAGCTCCCACCAGTCCTGCACAGAAATGCCTTGAAACCAGACGTTTCCGCCTCTGGTCCTTATTGCAGCCAAGGCCAAAGGTGCCCCATGAGAAGGTTTGCAGAAGGGCTGGCTGTTACCTGGCTCCGACAGCCTGCTGTGCTGGCAGAGGTCTTTGTGGACACACACTACAAGACACAGCAGTGACACCCCTGTTCGCACCCCTCCTTCCCCTCTCGTTACTGCGGTGCAAAGGCAGAAAAGGGAATCTGCTCACTGTGGCATATTTACTCATCAGACACTATATTGATATGGACAAACGTGAGCAAACGGAATTGGTTTATTCTATATTTGAATTTTTATCTGCAAGAATAATCCATTTATTAGTGAATAATCCAGGCTATTAAATACTAAAATCCCTTCTTTGACTCTGAAAGTCACCGAGCCATGGAGTACAGGTGGCTGGGAGAGGATGCTGGGCAAGCCCTGGGACGTATTGGTCATCTTCTTTGTCCCTCCAGCTGGGAGAGATGTGGTGAGAATGGGGATAGACCTGCGCTCTGACCTGATGTGGCCATACTCATTTTCTGATAATAATATTTTTTCTAATCTGACTCATATATATTCTATTTCTCGTTGCAAAAGTAGAAAGAGATTTGATAGCAGAAGAAAGGGTTTATGTCTTTGGGACACAATTTTCTGAATATTGCACAAAAATGTACATGCAATTCTTGGCAATAATCTAGATTTTGTATGCAAATTGGGTCGCTGTGTGTGTAATTGCCCTTTCAATGCATAATTGCCCATGGGCAGGTTTTGCAGAAGATCTTATCAACTGCATGTGCAGATAAGTCCCACATTTCCATTCACTTCAGGAAATGTGCACGAGCAGGAATTTAAAACCAGACACCCAAGAGGGATGAGGACTTCTTAGCAGTCTGGAAACAATGAACGTTTGGGCTGTAATCAGCAGGCAGGATTTTGTGAAGATTGTGAACCTGAGAAACGGAGAAAATATTTGTGATGCATGTTCAGGATATCCCGTAGCAGAGACAGGCAGCCAGAGGGGGACAGCACCAGCCTTCCGCAACCTCAGAGAGCGAATGCTGTGCTTGGACAGCATGGCTTATATTAACCCTTCCCTCTTCTGCCCAGCGCAAGCCAAGTGATGTGCAGAAGATGACAAAAAGTCAAATACTCCTCCTTGGGTTCTCATTCTTTCTGTGAATACTGAGATGGGGAGGGGCTGAAGCAGTTTCCTTCAAGCAGCATGGATTTCTGAGAACTCAGTGTGTTCAGGCCTGCGGGACATTGCAGCACCCTGCCCTTTCGGGGACAGATCTGAATTTCAGACTACCCTGTGCAGAGCCCTTTATTAATGAACACCCCTTAATCACTTTGCAGGGAGGATGACATTTGGACAAGTGCATCCCATTTCTCAGCTCTCACAGAAGTCTGCTTCTCCATTCACGGCAGAGGCCAGAGCCTGCAGAGAATTAAGCCCATGCTTAACTTTAAGCACATTTGTTTTCTGTTCCAATTAATACAAATGCTCATTACTTAAGAGCTTTGCTGAAATGGATCCAAAGCACCAGAATGACAAGGATGGGAGAGGCATTTTGATATCACAATTAGAGAAAACCTGCTCCAGTGCCTTTATGGAATTTTCACAAAACTTTTGTGAGTTTTTACCAAAACCTGAAGCCATTTTCCCTTCCACAATCTTTCTACCTAACTTTTAAAGGCACTTTCATTGAAGATTTACCGATAGAAACCTTCTACTGAGTGCATTTGATGGCTCCATATTTCAGAAACAATATGGGAACGGAAAAATCTCTCTCTTTAGGCTCCATTATCTTAGACTCCTATTGTCGGCATAGAGTTATAAAGAACAAATACTACCCTTAAAAGACCAAATAGCTTAACTGCTCAAAACATAAAATGAAAGCACTAAACATATCAGGTTTGTGTAAAAAACGTGCACCTTTTCCCTTGTAATAAACAAATAGATATATAACAGCAACCAAAATAAAACAGGTAAATGCTTTGGCTCCTCTCCTTGGAGTGCCGGGCTCTAACTGCCTGCTGTATGAAAATACATCATTCATGTTGACTTTAGCCTCCGTACCGGGAACGAGAGTCGTCATCTATTCACAGCCTCCGGTGGCCGAGTGGGTCATTTCAAGGGGTAGCAGTGCAGGAAATATTGTCTCTGAAATTAGGGTCCCCTCGACAAGAGAGCGCGTCCAGCAGAGCTGCCAGGGAGCACAGCCCGCTCTCCAATTTTCCGTTGCAGTCACGATCATCCTGTTGACGATTAAACTCTTCTGGGCAAACCGTGTCTGTTTGTGATAAAATTGATAAGATAAATGATTTTTCTAGACAAAGGAAATGCAAGATATCTCATCTATCTGGACCGAAGACATCACTTGATATAGTGCCACATGGGAAATTATCAGATCAACTGAAAGTGCTGAGAATTTATACAGGAACTGTAAAGTGGGTACAGCGCTGGCTAAAGGGAAGCCAATGACAGGGAACACCGAAAGGTGAATTATCACTCTGAAGTGAGGTTACCAGTAAACATCCCCGAGGATCAGGAGTGGGACTGAACATATTTCATTTCTGTATTGACCTTGGAAGGGAACGTATGAGCATGCCAATGACACTTACAGCTCATGCGATGGTAGGAGCATTGTCAATGCAAACCAGGATGGGGCTATTAACTGAGGACTGACCTTGAAATCTGAAGTAATAGAAAAGGGATAAAAATACAATAATATATAATGTATGGTCAAGTACTTACGGAGCAGTAGTGAGAATTTCAGCTATTTGTTAGAAATGACTGAGGATGAGAAAGACCCAAGTGTGCTTGGATGTCACAGCTTAACTATTAAGTGCCAACTATATGGTCTCAAGAAAAAGAATTATCAGATATACCCAAGTAAGATTTTCAGTTGAGGCTGGAAGTCTAGGGAAGCACTAATTCAATTTTGCAAATGTTGGTCTGACCTCATCAGAATAGTGTGCACAGTTCTCTTCTCCCAAATGTGAGAGTGAAGAATTCAAACAGTGAATGGTCCAGTAAGGGGATTTAGGACAATCAGAGGAATGCAAGGAGTATTCATCTGAGAGAGGAAAAAAAGCACTCAGTTTAGTTAGGTAAAGACTGAGAGTGGAAAGTATGGGGAGGCAAACACCCAAAGGAGAAAATTACTACTGAAAAGAAATAACAGTGATAGGCATGAGGACAAATGGTTTAAATAAGCCAGGAGTTAATTTAGGCTTGAAATTAGAGGAAAGTCTATATAGCAAGAAGCGGGGATAAAACCCTTTTAACAGCCATGTAAGGTGAAGCGTGAACAAACCTTATTTAATGGAGCTGCAAGAGGCCAACAGGGCCTGGGTGTCAGGACCAGGGAACATGTTCCTGTGTGATGTTTTTGGGAAGGACCGGGCACCCTGAGCATTGTGGGCTGGAATATGCTGTGTAATGGCAGTCCAGGTGCATGTAAAGAAGATTTTTATCTATAGGGAAGTTTGAAGAACCGGTGCAGCTCATAAAACGTACATCTTTGAAGGTAAGCAAGGGAATTCCTGTCTGAAGAAAATTACTATTTGGCATTATCATTTTACACCTGGTTTTAAACAGTTAAGTCATCCAGTGAAGGAGGCAAAAATCAGATCACGAGAGTTACCTGCCTGATCGTGGGCTGTGTGTAGCAAACAGCCCTGATGGGCAGCCTGTGCACACCCGTGAGCTCAGCTCTCCTCAAAGGATTCAGAGGATACTTACAGAAAATGCATGTTTTTGCCAAATCTGGGCTCAGGTCATGAATGATTCATGAACAGAAAACAAGGCTACATTCATCAGATAATTTATATGTAAACCACTAGTTCCACCAGCTACAGAAATAAGCCCAGATCCCCGTAGGTCAGAGCCATAATGAGCCGCTAGCAGTGGGAAGGATGCCCTTATATTTATGCCCTGTGATATTTTCCCATTAGCCTGTCACCAGCCCCTCGGTCGCCGGCGCAGGGGATGGTTATGCTGTTTATCAGCGTGGACCATCCTGGCTGCCAGCAGCTGATGCACGGACTTTGCTGGGGTTTGCTCCCCCGGTGCAGCAGAGTCAGGCCAGGCTGGGGGTGCCAAACTCATTGTGGGAGCTTTGATTTGAGCAGCGGTGGCAGTGCTCCCTGAAAGCCAAAAGCTGAAATCCTCGTTCCCACCATAATTGGGCTGTGCTGGGTGGATGGGGACCATCGGCACGCTGGCTGAGCTTACATCTACTGCTGTTTGCTGGGACAGAAAGAGGCTCTGAAGGCTTCCCCTGTCTGCAGACCTGCTCTGTGACAGAGATCAAGGACAGCGGCACTCAAACACACTGCACATGTAAAAGCAGAGTATTTTCACAGAGATTTAAGGCTGGGGCTTTAAGCCACAGCCCACATGCTGGAGGGTGCTGGGGGCTCTGCGGGTAGACAGCACTAATTGCTAATGTCCATTCCTCGTTATAAGCATGGTCCAGGGTCACCAAAAACTTTGCATGAGTTCCACACCACTGCAATGGGTAATTAACTGCATCTAGAGAAAGGGGGATAAGGGACCTCAGCTCTCTGTTGGAGTTTGCCATTGACCTAGAATAGAATCATAGAATCATAGAATCATTAAGGTTGGAAAAGACCTCTAAGATCATCGAGTCCAACCATCGACCCAACACCACCACCCACTAAACCATGTCCCTAAGCGCCTCATCTACACGTCTTTTAAATACCTCCAGGGATGGGGACTCAACCACTTCCCTGGGCAGCCTGTTCCAATGTTTAACCACTCTTTCAGTAAAGAAATTTTTCCTCATGTCCAATCTAAACCTCCCCTGGCGCAACTTGAGGCCATTTCCTCTTGTCCTATCGCTGGTTACTTGGGAGAAGAGACCAACACCCACCTCGCTACAACCTCCTCTCAGGTAGTTGTAGAGAGCGATGAGACCTGCCTAAGACAACCCCGGTCTTATGGAGCTACATAATTCCTCCAAAATTACTCATCTTTCTCATCCTTCCTGAGGTCAGTTTGTTAGAGTCCTGGCTCTTTCTGTTCACTTTCCATGTGATGCAAGCATTTGCCCAGTGGCTGGTCAACTAGCAAACAAAAAAATTCTATTTGAAAACACATTTTTAATAACCTTCACTAGTATTGATCTGACAGTTTAGTTGCAGAATAGTCCTGAACCTGCTGCAGAATATAATAGACAGCAGAAATATATTTCACCCTCAAGTAAATGGCTTGAAACCTATGAAATTTAACTGAATGTGTTCACCCACTTCCACTCACCTTGTAAGCAACTCTTTCAATTAGCTTTTTTAAACCTCTTTCTTTATAGGAAAGTAGGCCAGATGGACAGTTGCTCTGACCCAGTAGTGTTGCTGTTATTTTTTTATTAGCATTAGGCTGAGTTAATAGAAAATTTATACTAACTTGCGGCTGGAGCTGCTCCAAGGCTGTGCAGCTGCAGAGCAGTAAGACCAGAGGGGAACACGTTCCCTGCGAGGATGGGCTGCAAGAGAGTCTGGCATCCCTTCGGCATTGCTTGACCCCCAGCAGGATTTCGCAAGAGAGGCAAAAAGTCTTGTAATATCAACGGGCAAACCAGAAAAACCTGTCGCTCAGATCTACTTGTAGATCATCCATCTTGGATCTAGGAAGCCAGCCAAAAGGCTTTATGGGCATTAATGATGGGAATGTGAGCTAACACTCTGCTTCCTCCTGACCTTGAGGAAAAGCGTGTGAGATGACCCCGCTGCGCGAGCTGAGCCCACGTCGGGAAGCCAGAACTACCGCCCTCAGCGTTTTGTCTAGATTGTCCTGCTAGAATTATCAAAATCAAAATCAGTTTTGATCCATTTGCTTACATGTCGGGTTCACTGCTCTGGCTCCGGCGTGTGCTCTGCTGTGTGCTGTACATACCGTGCAGTGCCCCATGGCTGCCCACAGAGCAGCACTGTTCATCTACCACAGTCTCCTCATTTTCTGCAGAGCATTATTACTTTTCTATTCCCTTTGTCCTGTTTCTCTTGCATGTGCATACAGACACCTTTGAAACTTCTCAGCTGACTCGTTTCCTGCTTAGCTGGTTTTCCTAGTATTGCTTTCCAAATTGCTCCCCTCTGCATTTGCCCTTCCTCAGGCCTTTTGTTATCATCAGCTTTCCCTTCTTCATGCTTCTTTCATGGACTGTTTCCTTCCTCCTCTGTTACTTCCAGATGCTCCCTGCACTATCCATCCCTCCTGCCCATCCATTTATTTTTAAGCTCACCTCAACAGTTTTTTCTCACACCACTGCATTGATTCCAGGCCTCCCCAGGAATTTTTAAAAGGCATCCTACACCCAGCCTACATTTGCATGTAGCTTATATTGTTAAATGTACTAAATTTTCTCCTCTGAATAGAGGGTGAGTAGAGTTAGGAGGGGACGTTTTAGACAGATCCCTCACATGTTCTTTCTGCAGATGTGGGCAGATGTGCTGTCCTTCTCCTTAGCAGATACATCAGACTGTCTCTTTTAGATAAATATAGAGAGCATGATTGCTGAGATCTGATAATTCCCTGATTTTTTAGAACCGAATTTTATTTGCTATCAAGAATTTCCTATGGCATTTGCTTTCAAAGGCATTTCATATCTGCCTGTATCTGCTATGGATTTTCAGTTTTCACATCCGTATGTTAAGATGGAAATGAAAAAAGAAAAAATGCCCTTTTTGATGGTAAGCTTCAGAGTTTCAATAAGCAAATATTTTTTAAGGTGGTACAGGCAATGGCCATCTTCTAATTCACAGCATTATTTCCTTTCTGAAATCTCCATGGCACAGGAGATTGTTGCTGCAAACATATGCAAAGAAGTTTTTTGATTGTCATCCCTACCTTCCAAAGCTGTTCTTGAGTTTGAAACTAGTGCAGTGATTGCTAAGCTTGTTTTCAATGTGCATATTACCAGTATTTTCCCCACAGTTCTGCATAGCCTTCTGGTCCTCGCTTCAATGTTGGCTAAGCTGCCAGTTACAAGAGTGATGCTGTCATTACAATATTTGATTTTTTTTTTTAGTAGAGCTATCGTTGAAAGCACATTGTATATTTCATAAGGAAACTTGTTATTTATTTCTTGCAGTGAAGTTGGCGGCAATGCCAAGTAATATGTGTTGGAGAACTCACCTTTGACTTCAGCGTTGCTGTAGCATCAGGCAAACAAGCGGCCACTGCGTTCACCCTGACCTTGGGAAGGCACCTGACAGAGGGCACATCTTCATTTGTATTGTGTTACACCTCCAGACATCCCAGATAGACTTGCAACGGACACAGTCGAGTGCTTTTTTGCAATCTAGAAGTTATATGATGATGCTTCCATGAGCCTAGAGACTGGTCTGTTGATTGTTGGTTTTGGGTTTTTTTATTACAATCAATGCTGTTTTGATTTGTTCATATGGTAAACATATGGTCTTCTGGGTCAAACTATGATACTCCTCCTGCAGGGCTTACCATAACCAACTCTCCTATTTTGCAGAGAAGGACACTGCAGAAGACCTTCCCAGTTTACCAGACATTGTTTTTTTCCTATTGTGACCACAGAGCCATTTTGTTGTTTCCTTGCAGAGCTTTGCTGGTCCCAGGTTTGGCAGAGTAGTCAGATGTTTTTCTCTGTGCTTCCATCTCAGCAAATAGTCACCATTTCAGTAACACTGATGGGCTTCAACTTCGAGAAAACCGCTGTTGAGTTTTCTCAACAAAAAGTGTTTCACTTTTGTTTTTCTTAATGCTGACTGTTGAGTTTTCTGTGTAGTGTTTCACTTTTGTTTTTCTTAATGCTGGAAGTTTATTTGCCAAAGTCAATAGTTTCATGTAGGTTCTCCCTGTTTGGTGCTTTTGAAAAGTGGTTTGGCCACTTGACCTTTTGCTTTTTGCTGTTAAAAATCTTCCTTTGTTAATCCCTAAGAGGGCCTCCAGCTGCAGTAACCTGACAATAAGGACCTTAGCGGGCGGATGAAGTGTTTTCCTGTCACTTCTTTGAGAAGCTACTTTGGCTTCATGATCCATCTCCTTCCTCTTGTCTTGACTCACGTGACATTTTCCAGCAATGTTCTTTGTTTTATGGAGAACTTCTCCCACTGCTTTTGTGAGGATATCTTGGAGAAGCTGATGTTGCAGTTCCAACTCTTTCACACATATTCTAGATGACCTCACCTACCCTGACTTTTGGTTTACTTGCCTGTAAACTGGCAGCGGTTGTTACTGGTTGATAGCATCCTGCAGGAAGATGTGTGACCTGTAAATCAAAGCCTTGTAGCACCTGATTTATTCTTCAGTTCAAATTGAAATTGATTCTGTGCTTGTCTTGCAGCCTTTCACTGTTGATTTTGTTAACGAATTAGGATTTTATTTGTTTTTTAGTTTAATCCTAAACCTTTCCATGCAAATTATGATTTTTTCTATCCTCATTCAGTCTGTACCAGTGGTCATTTCACAATTGCAGCTGTGATAGCAGGGTAAAAGTCACCAGTCTTTCATCATTTTGATTTTCATAATCAAGAGTGTTATTTGATTGTTCTTCCTCACAGTGGTTGATTTTTTCCAGCTGAAATCTCCCATTGTTTAGAGGAAGTCATGCCTGGATTTTCATTAGAGTCTGGAGACAACTAAAGACCTGACCCTTCCTCTCATCCCTGTAGCTCTTCATAGGTGTGTGATGTTAGATAAATTACAATCAGCTAACTGGATACCGGTGTATAAGCAATTCTTCTGACACACAGATTATTGAAAATTATTAGTTGTGTAGACACTGTACTAAAACCTAAATCATCCATATAACCTAAAGATTTCAAACTTGTACAGAAGTATGGCTGCTCCCAGCAGGACTCTGCCGCTAGAAGTAAGTGCAGCTCCGGAGAAGCACACCAGCTGATGTTACATTGTTTTATGGATCCTAGGGCTCATCATAGATCCTATAGGTTCACCCAGCGCAGCATCCTTGCCTGCATACTGGGATGATAAGGTTGCTGCCTCTCCCTGGATATGTCTCAACCAAGGCTATGAGCAGAGCAACCTATGTTCTCCTTGATGGTGTTGCCAGTGCTCGGGCAGCCCCATAGCCCTGCAGCTGGGAGGCGTAGTTTGTCTATTCAGCTCTTGCAAGAGTCTCAAGAACTGAACTCATAGCCTGATGACATAAACCTATGAAATTCTCTGAAATCAAATACAACCTTTTTATGACACTACAAATTCTCAGGAAGAGTTACTGCTTAAAATAATCCAGTGGCATCCAGTCAGAAGCAAGTAGCCCAAATCAAGTCTCATTGCCTCAAATGGGAGGCATGCAGAGAAACTCTCGGGCATGTAAAGAAACTCTTACAAGCAGAAGCAATGTGCTAAAATAGTTATAAAACAGGGTGAAAGCTAAAAGATATGTCGGGGTTGGTACTGAAACTTGCTGATTTCTGTTTTGCTGTAAGGGTGAAGTTCAACACTCCACTGATGACAATGTTGGATTTCCCGCGTCCAGTAAATATCCACATGGGAGAACAGCATCACTGTCAGCCTCCTCCTTCAGATCACTGGATGAAAGACTAAGGGTGGACCAACTGCTGAACCTCAATGTTAGATGCTTTCAATTACTTTGGCATGCAGTTTGGGTAGTAGAGGAAACGCTATACCTGGCTGCCCCTGCTGTACCTATTCTGTTGATAATTCTCTTTCCCGGTGTTTTGAAAGTGCCCCCTTCCCCCATCCCTAACTGCGCGTTAAAGCATGACATGCCAGTTGAAGCTATGTGTGCAGCATCTGCTCTCCTCCCCCTTGTATCACACGCGCAGTCTCTATTTATAGCAGGAATGAATTTTTGTTCTTATGCATCATTCCATCCAGCAGAAAGCAAAACAGAAGGAGAAGCCGGTGCAGGAAAATGCTCCCTCAAGTCAGATTTTCAACAGGGAAAGGAGGAACAAACTCCTCCCCCTTGCAGTGCTCTCAAACCCCACAGCCTAGATCCAGAACCGTACGTTGGCCACTGTGCAATGCTGAAGTACGTCTTGGAGGCCACGATAGCACAGTAATGAGCACATTTGAATTGAGCCAAGTGTATTTAGTTTTTAGAAGACTGGCATAAGTCATCTTTATTGAATATAATTTAGTTTTAACATATTGCTCTGTGCTTGAGTTATTATCTTCACTGTGCTTGGAGAAATAAATTACATTGAAGCCTTTATTTTTGACCTGTGACATCAATACACGCCATGGACAGATTCCAAAATCTTATCAGCTTTGGCATGGCTATTAAATTACAGTGGTGAACAAACCTCTTTAGAAATGAAAAATGCTTTTGGAGCTTTGACCTTTTACATTTCAATTCGTAAAGAGCCCAGTGCAAATGGGAAATGCTGATCAAAATCCAGTTACTTTAGTCTTGCAGGGTGTCCTTTCTGCAGAACAAAATGTATCTTCTTGCTTTGTAGCCTTTCAGATCTTGACACCAATGTTTGCCTGGAACTATGAGATTTGGTGCTAGAAAGCAGTGCTTGTAAGTGCAGAACATGGCAAATTAGCCAGTCTCACAGAATTTCCAAAAAGAAACCTACTCCAACATGAAGATATGAATTAAAATTGGACACAGCTATTCTTCTGGCCCATGGTCTGTCTTAATTGATGCGCAGAGAGTATGTGTGAGGATTCTGCAACGTTTTAACCTCCACTCCAGCTCTTCCCTCAGAGAGCACTGAGGCTTCATCTGTTTGAACGATGGGGAATTGAACCGAAATTGGTATTTTATGTATTCTTAAGCCAGCAGTACGCCAAGATTTGGGTCGTTTTCTCACTTCTCCCACTGTGGCTTCTGTCTTCACAAAACCATTTTCCCTTTTCCAAAAATTCTGCCTTGTTCCTTGTGCAGCACATGGCGATGTGTAGCCTATAAAGTCAGATGGGGAATTAGACTGGGGTCAAAGGACAGAGTTTAGAAACTGTACTGCGGAGCTCTATGTAACAGCTTGAGTGGAGTAAGCTGTAGATATACGTCTCTGTAGCAAAATCAACCAGTTTACTGAAAATATTATTCAGCATTACCCATGTTTTTTTACCTTCCTCCGCTCTTTTCAACCACGTGAAGCAAATGGTTTAGCTGTTTGTACTCATGGAGGTAGGACAAGGGTGTTTCCAAATCTCTACAGGAAGCCGAAGACATCACAGGCTACACAGCCTCTGTAGCACTTTTAGAGTGGTGCTGAAAATTAATTCCTTTCTCATCAGTTCTCCTGGTTAAGCTTGCTTTCAACATTATTTAATAGTGCTTTATGTATTTCTGACAATTTTTGGAGAGAGACAATTTTTCTACTGCTGATGAGAACAAAAAGCACAAGTTACATGTAAATTAATGAATACAACTGGATGAAGACCCATACAAATTTGTTGTTCCTTATTAAAGGAACTTTAATTAAACTGTAGCACTACAGAGATGCAGAGGAGTTTCTGGATTGTTTGTGATGTTTCAAGAGAGTAATTCCACCCTAAAACATCCATCAGCAATGCTCATTTATATTCCACTTTAATCCCATATTACCTTTTCATAGCCAGTGAAAATCTTGACGTTCAAAAGAAGGGACTAGCTCGTTTCTTTTGCTGAATCGGAAGAAAGGTATGGACACAACTGCCTGGGGCATCGGAAGGTCCCTACAGTTGTGAATGCAGAGAAGATAACCGAGTATACTGATGCACCAAACAGGACTTACACTTCTAAATGGGTAATTACAGGCCAATAAACTCACCACGAGCATGTTTGCGATTAATTTTTATTTTTTTTTATTACAGGTACAATATTGGACCTAAAATTATGGACAGCAAGTAGTTAAAAAGCATGCAAGCCTGGTCTGTTAACCAGACAGCTAAAATAAAGCACCGTGCTGCAGGAAAAGCCTAATGTATGTTAATTGAATGCCAATTGATTAAACATATTCATTGAGGTTTCACATCTAGGTCATAAGTAATCTATCTATTACATACTTGTTAAACCTCATTAAATAATCACCTAGCGGTATTTAACATGCAATAAGTACCCCTGAAATTCAACTAAAATGTATTCTTGCATCTGCTTAGGAATTCGCCTAAGTGAATCGATTGAAGAATGTTAAAAAAAAAGAATGTTAAGTACTCCATCTGAAGTTTTTAAATAAAAGAGATCTGCTGTACGGTAGTGCAAGATATTCCAATAAGTCTGCTAAAAGTCATATAGTATCTGCACAATTATCCCTGTAATACTGTGCAGAGGGAAAGGATTAGTCACTGCCAAGCTGTGCTCAGGAACGGGAAGCTGGAGTCTGCGGGACAGAAGCAGAACTTGTAATGCCTAGGTAGGGAGAGACCCTGGAAGGGGTTTCCAAGGTAAAAGGACCTGGAGTTGCAAACTTTACTTTTATTTTCATAGGTGAAAAACGTTAGCTACAAATCTAAATGTTTATCCACAGGTACAAGGCTCATTCATGCCACTTGTTGCTTTTGAATTAATAGTAACGTCTTGCAGTTACAGTCTCTCAAGCGAAACAACTCAAGTCACCTTACAAACATAAATTAAAGACTCGTGGGGTCTGTGAGAGGCAGTCACTTTATATCATACATTGCTCATCGAAGGCATGAGTAAACTTAGGCACTGAGTATAAATGATTTGCCTAGGCTGTCTCAGAAAAATCAATGGAGAACATCAGCGAGAAAATTCAGAAATATATGCCTTTCACCTATGGCTGTGTCAGGTAACTTGCAGCATGCACTTTAGCCTGAATTTGTAAACTGTTTCTGTTCCTCCAGAACAGACACTACATCAGAACTTGAAAACCTTCCACTCCTGTTATCCAAATGCATGTGGCTCCCCTGAAGCCATCATTAATAATGAGCAGCAAACAAAACAAAAAAAGGAAGTTTATCAGCTACAACTTAATTTTTGATGGATTACTGAGACATCTGGTTGTGGCACAAATGACCAGCGTGTGCAATTTATGATGCTTTCTTCACTGCTCAGCATGTTGGACCAGGCTCTTGGCAGGAAGGGTTTTATTCTTCACAGGATCTTCCTTGAGAGCCTCTCTGAGCCCCAAGACAAGGCGAAAATGCTCCCTTGCCTCCTCACTCCCTCTGGGTTATTTCCAGTCACCGGGGAGTCCTGGGGGCATCCGAGCTGGAGATGACAGCCCCACTAGCACCTCTCCCATCCCACACAGACCTGATCTTGCAATTAAACTGCTTCAATCCACCCGTGGAGCAATTCTGAGACTGATTCCTAAAAGAGCAGAGAGACAGAAGTGTGACCATGACTAAGAACCCGAAACATCTAGGGTTTTTTTCTGAGAGAGATTTGGTATTTAATGGAGGTGAGCTAGAAATTTTGCTGAAATTTGCTGATTTTTCCCCCAGTTTTTTTTTTTTGTTAATCTTGTAGGGAATTTCTAGCCAAAAATATCAAAAAGATGAGAGCAAACACATGGGGGAGCACTTAGACTGTAATAGCCAGTAACCAAGTACTCAATACAGCCAGCTAGTGTACCTGAACTTTCCATTTCAGAGGAAAAACTGGCTTTTCAAAACTCCATTTTGTTCTGAATAGTTCACCATCTCCCAGAAACCAAAACTGCCACGTGGAATTTTCTAAATGCCAGGACCACAGGGTTACACACTCTGCCTCTCTGTGCTTGAAAAAGAGAAAAGAGGAAAACTTTCAGAAAGTCTCAGTATCTTTAATAACAAAGAAATGCTGAATTTTGAAGCCTATTTCTGCTAAATGTCATATTTATTCTACTGCCAGCTCTAGAGTTGGAAATTTCAACAGGCCTTTGCATTTATTTTAGGTTGCCTATTTGCCTGATCATTGGCATGCAGCTCAGCAAACTTCCCTGTTTGGAAAGGTACCTCCTAAAATACAGTTTTGAGACTTAAGTGGGTATTTAGAGTGTCCACCATACAAGTGAAGCACTTGGCCCCTATAATAAATTTCCTGTATTTGCAGACTTCTTGTCATGTTTACACAGTAAAAATCTGTGAAACATAGAATCATAGAATCATAGAATCATTGAGGTTGGAAAAGACCTCTAAGATCATCGAGTCCAACCATCGACCCAACACCAGAATGTTTAACCTTTCAGTAAAGAAATTTTTCCTCACATCCAATCTAAACCTCCCCTGGCACAACATATTTAGCGATTTATTATATATAGCGATTATTTATTATATATAGCGATATTTAGCGATTTATTTTTTTCAGTACTTGCAAAGATAGGTAATTCAGGAACATTGTTTAATACACAACCAAACATAAAACCAGCCATTAAACAGTATTATATAATTAAGTTTCTGTTTAATGGTGTTTATGCTTCTGTTTTTAAGCTGGAAACGTGATATATGCACACACTTCATAAAGGGCGTGTTGTAAGGTTATTAGCAGGCCATGATGATAATACTTTGAGTTTCTTTAATTTTTGCATTATTAAAGAATCCCTTCCTCATTGTCACATAAAAAAATCCAGAATTACCTTCACAGAGGTAAATACCACAGTGCTTCCTTCCCTCTGCTGCTCCAGGAATAGCTATTGCCTTTTTGCAGCCATCAGCTCTGCCACAAACCTCTTTGCTAGACCCAGGTGGAGCAGCTCCTCCATCCTCACCAGCCTTGCCCGCAACAAGGGACTGGAGTGCCGCATTTAATAAGACCCAAGAGAGAAGAGAGAAGGAGAAAAAGGTTTCTTATGCACATGCACATACAGACGGTGAGGAAGTAGCATAGGAGCTCGCATTCCTCTGCCTCCTTGCTGGAACAATGAAGTGATTCATAACTGAGGCTGAGGAAGAGTGCGGGTGAAAGGAGAGGAAGGCAGGCATTTTTGTTACTTATTAAAGTGAGGAGTTAATTTTGTCATTGAAATTAGTAACACATTTGAGTTATTTACGTAACTAGTTATTTTTTAATGTTAATTTGTTCGGTAACACTCCAGAAATGAGACAAAGGTCTTGCAGCAAGCAGCCTCAGAGAGCAGGTACCTAGAACTTTTAACATGTACTGGCTTACGCAGGCGGTGAGTGCCGTGGTCCTTGGAAGTCTACGGGCAGGCTTTTGTGCCTACACAGCCTCCCTGGATGCTCATAAGGCTGTGTTTACGAATGCTTTCAAATGGCAAATAAAAATATGTGTCCTTCTATCACTGATGTTTATTTACAGTCAGTAGGGTTAATGGAAAATTGGTATTATGATGATCTAAGAGTGGATTTTACAGAAAAATAGAAAGATGTGGTAGCACTTGCATGCATCACGTGGTTAGAGGAAAAGATCTTTATGTTATTGCTGCTGTGAATGGGTTCAATGGACTTAACAAAAAAAGGTCGATATCATGATCTGTGTTATCCAAATATGGAAACGGAGCTGAAGCGTGCTACTTCTCTGAGGTTATACCGTAAGTCAGTGGCAAACACACAAGCTTACTTATGCAGTGTCAGGCGCATAGTATGCTGAAGGAGTGTCAGGTACATAACGTGCAAATTTCTCATATTAGGACACACTTGGAAAGTGAAGAGAAACGATACTCAATTTAATTAAATAAATGAGCTAAAAATATGGTAGTTATAAAATGCTGCTTAATGTTATCTCACGGACAAAACTGTACTGTTCTGTAAAAAAAAAAATAATAATTTCTCTCCAGTCTATTACACTTCTTTGTGTTCCTGCAGCACAGCAGAGAAGGCAGTAGCTTTCAAAAATTTCCACCTGCAATGAGGTTTTAAATAGTCTCCTACAAACATTTCTTGGGAGGGTAAGCAGCTGCATGGGCATCGGTTCTCTTATGAAGGAAAGAGTAATAACCGTGTCTGGATAAGGCTAGTGGTGTGATGCTCCAGGACCAGCCCTACCATTGAGCCAAAATAACAATTTAGATTGCCAAAAGCATCGATAAAACTGTAAATCATTTCAGGAGTGTCTTAACGAGCTAGCTGGACTACATTTCAGGGATCAGCTCAGTTTAAGCAAGCATAAGGTGAAGCATACCGAAAGGAAAAAGAAAATGATTTAAACTACTCCTATGTGGAATTGGTGTTAAATTAACTGTAGGTAGTCAGGAGAGGAACAAGGCATCATTGCCAACAAGACATCTATTCAATAAGAAACGGTGGCCAGAAAAGCAAACAAAATATTCATTTGCATTAAGAAAAAGCCAGATGAAAGCACAAAATTATTACATAGCTTTTATATGAAGTGACACCTCAGCATGGATACTTTGCTCAGCTTTGCTCTCCAGTCTTACAGAAGGATAGAGCAGAAATAAAAAAGGTCTAGGGAAGGCAGTGAAAATGATTAAGGGAACAGAAAGCTGCAGTGTGTGGAGAGATTAAAAGATTAGAACTATATATCTTAGACGTTGGAGGAATAAGGGGTGATGATAGAGAGATATCAAAAATAGCAAAGTGTTTAAAGAAGGTAAGTCAAGAACTCCTATTCCTTGAGCAGGAGGCACATAAAATAAAATTAAAAAGCAACTACTTTAGACCTTTTATGTATGCTTAGCAGCGGGGTAGCAATGCTCAACAGAAGACTGGCATCTGTATAAATGGTGTCCAAGTGTACATCAGGAGTACTAACCTATAATGGGTAAAAACCGTCACGGTCCTGAGCTCAGCCCAACCACGAGTTCTTGAAGTCTGAATGATTACAAGGCATCTTAGTTCATTAATAGATTTACTGCCTCTGCTCCTGAAGCAGCAGACAGAATGACTTTCAGAGAAAAATACAATTTTATGTATCTCTGTACTGAGATAGAGATCAGGTTTTTTTTTTCCCTTTATTTCTTTGGAACTAATGAAGTAGAAACTTCTCTGTGTGAAATCTACAGCAATAGGAATTATCCTCAGTGCGTGCTTCAGTAGATATCTTAGATACATTCAAGTAAGACACCACACCTTTGCTAGGAGACTGCTGCAATTGCTACAAGACGATGAAGAACAGCTTTCTAAAACACATCTCATCTTCAGCTGACTGAACGCTCCCGGTCCTGTCTGGAGCAAAAACAAAGAGCTCAGTGTGCACCAGCTTCAGCTAGTGCTGGGATAGACGAGACGTGGTCACGCTGGGTACCATAGCCCAGCTCCGAGGAGGTGAGTCAAGGGAAGGCTGGGCTTCACAGGCACAAAGTAAGAAATCGTGTGCTCAGCCTCATAATGAGGGCCCTGGGCAGCTCCCCTGACTCTTTTTCATGTAGACTGGGAGACTGATGGGAGGCACTGCCATCGGCTCAGAGTTGAAACATAAAGCTGGTCCTACTCTTTGGCATTTATTAAATTATATTTCACTGCAGCAATAGCACTCTGGGCTGGGCATTTCCAGGGAATTGTTACGCTTCTCAGATGGTTAATCACTTGGCCTTTGGCCTCCTGCCTTATAACTCTGTTTGACATGTCCTATAATTAGTACTTGGGGAGTTTTATTACTTAATTATGCTATCAGCTATTGCAAATTAACATGCCATCAGTCTCTCCCGACCAGCCCCCCATACGCCCCCAAACGAATCTCCCCTTTCAATCACACTTCTCTGCAAATTTCTACAAAGCAAGGAACTGCAGAATTTGTGCTTTGATCAATAAGTTGTAAAATTTTCTAACGTACAAAATATTTGCCCATTTTCTATGCTTCTCCCACTCCTCCACTTCAGAGCCCTTTGATTTCAGACTTTTATAATATATATAGTCACATTTACCAGTGCTGGCATAAAGCAGCCAAATCACCTCATCCTTTTTAATATGTCTCCTAAAAACAAATTAAGACTCCACCAGACAAGCTGTTGGCTCGTGTGAACATCTGCCCGGCACTTCGTGGGCTGCTTACAGAGCACACTGAACCACTGAACCGTGTCCTCCCATGGACCTGTGGCCCAGCCCTTTCCAGCCAGTGCACGTTTGCTCAAGTCACGAAACATTTCAGCACACTTTAAAGACCAGCTTTACTGTTGTCGTGTCGCTGGAGGAAGATGAAGAAAACATTGCTATGCCATTTGGGAGAGTTTGGTTTTCGGGAAGAGCTCTCAGCCACCTACTATTTCTTATCCTGTGGTCCTTCCGTTAGGAGAAGCGTGAGGCTGAGGTTGTGCTGTGGTTCCTGAAGGCAAAACACAGTGAAAGATAATTTTAAACCAACTTGGCTCGCATCACCAGTCCCCAATGGAAGGGTGCGCTGATTTATGACAACCTTCCAAAGCTGCCTACAGACTGTTTGACAGCCCAGACAGACACAGATTCTTAATAGCGTGCAGTGCAGACCCATCCCCTTCTACCTCCAACATCTCCCCTGCACCAGGACCTGAGCTCAACATAAATCTGCTGTGCCTGCGCCAGGGGAATTGTCTCCTGGCCTCCTGCAGCTTGTAAGGGCTGTTTCAGGAGATAGAATTAGTACCTTGATGCTCAGTATTGATCTCTGTTTGATTTATATTCCCTTGATCTGATTTTCTTCTCGACGTCATGAATATAAATCAAAAGTAACACCCACAAGAGTCAGAAGTTACGCTGGCTTTAAACTTGTGTGAGATTGAGGTTCCTTAACTCCAGCCTCTCCTGGTGCGAAGGGAGAGCAGATTTTAAAAAGATCGGCTGTCTGACTCACAGGAGTACAAAATAGCCAGGCGTTGTAGGATGCAGTCTTCAGCCATTCTTTTAAATTATTTCTTGAACCTGGATTTCAGGAGAATGAATTTCTGGATTCTCTCTCCTAGCGTTAGTTTTTCCTCTTGAAACATCCCTATCTGCAATAGCCAGCAATCCTCCCTTTTGGACTTCCGTGTGGGGGCTGAATTAAGTTTTCCTTGTGGGATGTGAGGAGGGAAGTTAGTAGGGACGAGAAAAATACTTTTGCAGTGTGATTTCCAATGCGTGACCATTTTGTGTTGAGTCATTTGGATAAGAGCCCACAAAGACATTAAAACTCTGTAATCGGTTTTCATTTCCAAGGGAGTCCAACACCTAACATTTCTCCTCCAACTTCAGTGGCCATTCATAGCCATATCCAAGGGATTAATATGGCCTTGAGATTCTCCTTACAAAACTCAGTGCATCTGTCTAAGACCACTCTTTGGATGTCCTGAAATATCCATTAATTTGTCCTGAAACTCTCTCTTACGTGCTGAAGAGCTGCTGCATAATGAAAAAAGGAGGAAGAGTGGTCTACATGCACTATTTTTCTTCATCGTGGCATATGCACCAAGGGTTGATAAAGGTCTGGGGGGATCAGGCTGTATTCTTACGGAGTGGAAGTCCACTCCAGGTAATAGAACCGGTGTGAAAAATTTATAAAGGAGAAAGCTTCCAGGGGGTCCCCTGGCGACGCTTTGCAGCAGCCCGGAGGTACTGATGTGACTGATGGAAAAAGTAAGTGTATCTGAGCAAAGGCCATGGACCGTAAAAGGCTTTGTAGACAAAATGGGCCCTCTTAATTAAGTTCGGTGGTTTTTTGCATTGCCAGGAGGGAGGACTACTTGGCTGTCAGGAGTAAACAAACAGCCTTCTCCTCTTTAGTTCTCCTTCGTGCCCAGGTATTCTGCAGCACCTCCCTCTTGGCACTCTCTGACAAGGCACAGAGAGAGTTTTCAGTAAAAGCATTGCACGATTTTTTTAAATTTTATTTATTTTTAAATCAAACATTTAAAAAGCAGGTACCTGTGGCTGTAGAGCCAATTATTCATATAGTATTAGTATTACCATGACTTGTTTAAATTCTATCTTAAATATAAATGGTCTGCATTTACAACACTTGCTTGGGGAATAATCCCAGCCTCTTTAAGTCCTTTACCTTAAATTATTGACTGTCATGCTTAGCTCTCAGGTAACGGAATAAGGCTGTTAAAGAAATCTATTTGCATGCCAATGGTCTGAAACCGTATCAAACCCAGCTCATTACATTATTTTCAAGTATTGTCTGATTTTATATTTTTTGCACCAAGCTTTGAGAGCTCTGCTGTTGGGATTAAACGTGCCCCGGGGGAAGGCTCTCCATACTCAAAGACCAACTTGGGGCAGGAGGCAGCACGCCAGAGAGCATGTGCATGAGATTTTTGCAATATAATACGCTAAGTATCATCTCATAGCCTTGGGGGAAGGATAAGAGAATCAATGCAGGAAAAGTAACGCCTATTCAATTTGTTTTCAACACACTGTCAGCTCTTTCTTGTATTCACTGTCTTCTGTTAATGACAAAGGGAAAAGGAACTGATGAGAGATTGGTTTCTCTGGTTTAAGCCTTGATGCACCTCATGTGAGCAACACATTATACACACTGCATTGTGCTAAGTACATGAAAGCAATGGGATCTTTCATTTCGATGACGTCTCGTTTCTTAGGGTAAATAATAAGCACATTTGGTGAAATTCCAAAGAGCGTCTCTGATTAGTTATAGTCTCTGCTGAGAAACCAATTACTCTAAAGTTCGAATGCTCTTTAAAATTGTGACACTTGCTAAATTGGGTTCAGAGAGCACTGGGTGGACAAAAAGGTGCATGTTTTTATTATTCTATATCAGAGCATTCGTGTGTGTTCAAACAAAGAGGAGAGGATAGAAAAAGCCATTTCCCTCCAAATACCAGCCTCCATTTTCAAGTGACATCAGACTGAACAGAAAGAGATACAGGGACAAGAAGAGATTTGAGATGAGTTTTGCTCATCGCTGCAGGATACGGGATGGAAATATGAACGGCTCCCTTTGATTAATGTATGCCCAAGGTCACACATGCAACTGTAATAGTCAATAGCAATCAGATTAGTTCAATGTATTATTCAGTGTTTATGACGGTGAATTTGTATAGCGCCCGTGAGGCAGCTTTGATCCCCTTGAAATGTTTTCTGAATGCCATTTGGGATTGCCAGAGCCGAGGCAGTTGTGCAGCCTCTCTAGCTCACGTTCCTCCTGTCAGCAATGTATAATTACCCACTTCTATTCTTTCTGTGTGGACACGTACTTGGATTTAATCGTTCTGCAATTGGTTACCAGACTGGCTTTTTTTGCCCCTAAGTGTTACAATATGGAAAATAATAAAAAGTAATACTTTTACTTGAAGGTCCCAAGTGTTTTACAAATACTGCTTCATTAGGCTTTGCTATAAATTGGTGATAGCTATATCTATATGCAGTTCTTGGCCTGTCAATGAGCATGCAGTACCCTGTAGGATGCGACACCGCTCTGTGTGATAGGTAGATAATAGTGCATAATTTATACTTTATTTAACAATCTTGCTCTATAGAGCTTTTAAGTCATTTCCAGCTCCCTTCATATTTTGAAAGGATTTTGCTAACTAATCCTACAAATATTTTCTGGGTGGTTTTTTTCTCAGTCCTTTGCAGAAGAAACGAGGCACTAAGGGGCATTTGTTCACATATAGGGCAATCCTTTGAAAATAAATAGTACTACATAATGCAATGTGTACAATGGAGAGGTTTTAGACATGGTTCTGTATAGGTAACTCTTAAATTTTGAAAAAATGTCTTGTTAATGAGCTATTTGTTGGGGAGTGGGATGTAAGGTTCATTCTGTGTTTAGTTTTATTGAACACAGTCACATGCCTGAACCAAATCTACCTAGGGGGAGGCTGGTGTGGATGCACGAGGGACCGTCGGGGCGTTTAGCATACGATGTGCTGCGATCACGGGTACTAGAGGCTAGTGGTGGCGGCTCTGAAGGAGAAACCCATCATTGGCCTTTAGCCAAAAGTGCTGCTGCTCCCAGACAGGGCCTGGCAGGGCAGGGTGCAGACAGCAATGAGAAATCTTGAAAAGCCCCAGTAGGAAGCTAACATTCAGGTTAACGATGCACAATAGATAAGTGGACCTGTATACATCTCAGGGTAGAGGAGTGATATAGATGGGAGGGTGGGTGTTGTTCCTTACTAAAAGGAACTTGCTGGGTTAGTTGTTTTATTAAATTTGAAATTACAGACACATCGAACCTGTACAGTATTTGGTCACTTTGAACGCTAGTAAATAATTTTACACAGTGGCTTACAAACCCTCGCTTGAAAACTAGCTCACTTTAATTGCCTTTTCACACGGATTGAGAAGTATCCAGAAAGCTGTTAGCTGTGCACAGCAGGCATCAGCGTGCAATGTCTAGTTAGGGGAAGCAGTACTAGGAGTACCTCGGGGACTTTTATTACGTCCAGTCTTGCTCAAAAGCACTGCTAATGACTTGGAAAAGCAGGTAGAAAGCACATTAATTAAATTCCCAGATGATGCTTAAATTGGAAGGCATAGCAAACAACAATGGGAAAACCATCCCAGAAAAAACACTGATGGACCAAGAGAGAAAATAAATGAGGCAAGATACAGTTAGATGAAACCGATGGATGGATGGATTGGTAGGTGGTATTGATTGGTATTGGTAGGTGGGATACACGATATACACTCAGCAGGAAGAGGCAATACGGAAAGACCAAAATAGCTGATATTTGAGAATATGTTTTTGGCAATTCAGTATGGCTGCAAGTAAGTCTACCGTACAGTTAGGTCTGAATGAGCAGAGGCATGGCACGGGAGAAAGGATGTGAATATTGTCCATAAAACAGCAGTTGGGCACATGCAGAAAATTGCATTCAGTTATGACCATTTCAACACCAGAAAGAAGCTAACAAATGAAAAGCAATTAAGACAGAGTGACAGAGAGTTATCTGATAAATAAAAGCTATATTATGGCAGTTTTGCTGAGCTAAAATCTGAATGGGGGAGGGAGAAATATAGTGAGCATCAACAAGTATTTAAGATGTAGATAGATGTATTAACATGAAGATAGAAAAAGAGGCAGGGATTTCTGGTGGCAGCCAGAAAGTGCTCACTAGGGAGGATAGGAAAATATTGGCTGAACATCAGCATCAGTTTCCTATTATCAGAGCAATTAGTCCTGTTGAATGAGCTCTCAAGAAAAGTGCTGAGTGGTTTTAAACTGGTACAAACCAAGAACAGGGAAACAAACCATACAGCAGAAAACAGCCTTCCACTGGCACAAGGCTTCAAAAAATCCTCCTTTTCTAGCAGTTTTGTTTACAGCTTTTGACAGTTAAGTCGTCCTGACATTCAATACTGTGACTGTTAGAAGGACTTTGCTGTTTACCACTTTTATTTTTACACATAGGAGGGCAGCAGTTAATAAGGAAAAGCCTCCCACAGTGGATGAAGGACCTTCCTTATTCATTCCTCGTAAAAACTGTGAGCAGAAGACTCCAGCAACTTTCACCAAACTTTCTGATGCTCTGAGCTGGTGAGAACGTTTCTGCGGCTCCCTGGTGTCCTGCCGCCCTCCTGTGCGGCCCAGGCACCCTCATGCTTGCTTGTGGAAAGCTGTAGGAGAGAGTGAGATATATTTCAGCTAATTCCTGGTTAACTTTGTATCTCCTTTTTGGTTGAAATAACATAAAAGTGTTGCCTACTTGCTATGGAGGGCAAAAATTATGGCATAAGATATTCCTCTGTGAAAAGAGAGAAACCAGGCAAGCACAGCCTTTTGGTTTCTCTAGCTCTCCTTTTTGTTCCCTCCCAGGAATTAGTAAAAGACTGAGCATTTAAAGCAAGCCCTATGTCCTGTTTTTGCAGAAGTAGACATTAGGTACTGAAAATGGGGACTTCAGACAGTGATTTGTGTGGAAGGAGTCACCCATTTCTATGGCTGCAGGACAGAAAAGAGTGGTTAGATACAGGAATGGCTTTCCTACAGTCTGAGACAAAACAGAGCCAGATAATAAGCTCATGCAGATTTGCTTCCTTTTTTATTTTATGCTACTTTGAAGTTAGCCCAGCTCTGAGCAGTGGCTTGGACCAGATGACCTCTAAAGGCTCTTCCAACCTGAATATTCTGGTTTTGTGATTGCTATTCTGCTCTTTCATTTTGCAAAGACACGTGCCCAAGGAAGAGCAGGACTGCTCCCAAACCATATTCTGCTGACCACCTAATCCTGAGGGGAAGGACATATCTGCTCCTGAGACTTCCAGACCTTTTTAGGAAATTTGTTATGTTCTAGATAAATCCACAGCATTTGGCATTCATCTGTCAGTGCAATCTGTAAGTCCTGGTGTCGGAATCAGAAGGAGAATTTGGCCTTCTAGGACTGCATCAAAAGGAAACTGAGCGCTAAGGGCTGATCTGATGCATGCAAGGATCAGACTCCCCGGCACGAATCCTGACCCAATGTCTGGGCTGGAGCCTTCATCCACCTAGAAGCCACAAAAACTGTGGATCTGCTTTATAAGGGTCCTCTCTGACGGTGCTGGGCAGAGGCCAGGGTATATCAACAGCCTCTGGCCATCCTCTCCTTCCCCACCATGTTTCACCACATCTGCCACGATGTGCCATGTACTGTCACCATCCAGTGCTCCTTGATCCCTTCCCTGGTGAGGATACACAGCCCCAGGGGAGTACGCTGGTACTGGACTTCAGCTAAGTATAGGTGGGCAGGCAGCAGGTATAAGTGCTCCTGCAATCATATTACTGCTTACACAATGATTGTACTGCACTGCAGGATAAAAAGGTTCTTTCATATCAAGTGCAGGAGCCAGACTCAATCCCTATTGTACCTTCTCACTCACTTTATTAAGTTTACTTCATTTCTGCTCTGTCTCTGTACCTCTGTGCCCTCTGCTGTGTGTACCAAATCTTATTGACATTTTAATATTAAATTATTATGACAAGAAGATATTCCACTTGCTAAGTAATTTGTTTTATTCTGAGGAAAATTGGAAGCTGCAGAAAAACCATTATGAAAGATTAAGACAATGGAGTGATACTGACTGATACAATATAAATTATTATTTTGTCAGCAGCACACCCAAATCCTCCACTAAAATTTTAAGCGA
Organism: Aptenodytes forsteri; assembly: GCF_000699145.1. NCBI lineage: Eukaryota > Metazoa > Chordata > Aves > Sphenisciformes > Spheniscidae > Aptenodytes > Aptenodytes forsteri. Next base: position 741,456 of record NW_008795910.1, read on the forward strand.
TAAAGCCAACAAGTTAGAAAATTAAATTTGGGGGGATGAAAAAAATATTATGCATAGAGGAAAAAAAAATAACATCAGACATAGATGTTACAGAAAAACACATCCCAAAGAAATCTGCAGAAACAAAAGGGGGAATCACTAGATGAGCACCTGGCCCCAGTTGTGCTCATTCAGAGTGTTTTTGATGAAATTGTCATTGACTTTGGGACACAATTAATTCTCACAAAAACAGAATTATAAGGATGAAGTGGGGATCGAATTTCTTCCAGTGTGTGTTGAGAAGTGTTGTTTCATTCTGATGTCTCACCTTCTCCTTGTGAAGGCCTGAGGATCAGCCCCTGTGGAGGAACACACAGTTCCTGTCCCTTACCTCCCTCTGCTTTCCCTCTCCAGAAACTCTTGAGATGCTACAAGAGCTAGAATAAGCTTCTACATCCTGCACCGGGACAATCAAACCTCAAATACTGAAAATGAGGACTTGCCAACCAACATTTCGTCGTTCAAAGGCAGTCTGGGGAATGGAGCACGAGCCTTTGCTGTTCCTCTGGTCCCTCCTCAGCGAGGGAAGCAGCTGGTTGGTAGAGATAATGCGCTGGCAGTAAGTAAAGCTCATGTTTTTTGGTAATGCCTTCCTACTTCTAGGGTAAACCCAAGCTCATAGCTAAGAAGCTAGTGAACATGGCTGTTAAAGAAAGGATTATTTTACATGCAACTTACGGTCCTAGAGGATCACTGCCAGTACTTGCAGTTGGGATTTCATTTAAGATGCACTACTTTTTGTGTAAAGAACCATTAGCCAAAATATTGGTCCCGCCGGGCAATTAACCTAGAAAGCAGTAGAACCGTAATTTAAACAAATGTAACTCACTCTTTGTCATCATAATATTTTTAAGAGCAAGGTGCTGTTGGTTTTCTGGACAGAGTCGAGCATCAGAGTCACTCCTGATTTGAAGGCACTATTGCGTGCTTAACTTAGATACAGTTTTCTTTGTTCAAACAACCTTGATAACACACAAGGGAAGCAGCTATTTTATACTACCGTATTAGAAAGACTGTGCATAGCAGATACACTCGGGAATGAAATGTCAGGGTTTTTCCCATCTGACAGTGGTCTGAGCTGGGTAAAACTGGCAAATGCCTCTGTCCAGTTCTGACCTTATATGGAAGCCAAGGACTCACATCTTCATGGTCTAAGTTTGGTCCAGGAAGGTTAAATGCTGTAGGCTTCCACGAGAGTCAGCGGAGCAGGCTGGGGAGAGACAAACATCAATTACTGATATCCAGTCAGGCTTATACTAAAAATCAGAATAAGCTGCAAAGCTCAGTGCCTGGTGTGGGTACGACCCTGTCCCACACAGGCTTGTGTTCTACACCTCCAGAGAAACCTGAGAATTATCTGTATGTACGTGCTCAAATAACATCCCAAGAAAAGCCTTCCCAGAAAGCACAAGTTAAGGCACATACATTTTTGTGAACCTAATAGATTATGGGGACCAAAATGGTCATATGGATACACTATTCAAGGAAGGTGAGTTGATACAGACACCATGACCCGAATCTTGGCTCTGCTGGGATTTATTTTTTTAGATGATTGCAGCAGGTATGTGACTACAAGTCACTCTATAAGCAGCTTTATCCTCTACTAGCTGGATTTATTAATAATCTCACTCTAGATTAGAAATGAGCCCTCAGTACTAACACTAGCTATCTACAAGGTTTGTTTATTCAAAGCTGATGGAAACATTCCTACTGTAAATCTGAGAAAGATGGGGCTTTTTAGGATTTTGGGGTGCCTGGAATGTCTCATCTCAAGGGTGAGTAATGGGTTTACTTGCTAGCAAGGGACGAGTGACTACTGTTAAGAAAGTCATCAAGTCTTTAGCTAGGAAACACGAGCTGGTGCCAAACTGCATTTGTGGCCAGTATCTTGTCCTTTAGGCAGCTCTTCGCAGTTGTGGTGCAAGATTTTAACTTGCATTATGTTGAGAGACCAGAAGGGAGGCTGTAGACAGAGCACTCTCAATTCCTAAAGCGGGCACCATCACTGAGAGCAGTACTCGTTGCTGCCTTCCTTTAGGGGAGGAGAACTAGAAAACATCTGGAGCTGGCTCATTCCTGCCTGTGCACAGGAATGTCACATTACTCCTGGTCTGTTGCACCAGGGGTAATGTGACATTTTCACGATGAGTCAATTTAGCATTTTGTCCTTTTTTTCTCTGGGCAGCCTGGAGCGGTCGTGTTCTCCCTTCCTTCACTGATAAAGGCAGGAATGAGAAAAGGCAAACTCGTGCTTTGTGGGGAAATATAAATTACAGCAGCTGTAAAGCAAGGGGAAAAATCCAGTCCATGGACACTTGCCTTTGCCTGTTGTAGGTAAGTCTTAGACACTGAGCATATGAAGTATTTGGCAGACATTTAAAAAAAAATAAATTAAAGATTCATTAACCAATGGGAAAGGTGATATATTTCTTGAAGATCTTTCCAAAATTCCTATTTATAATAGGAACATCTCAAGTATTCTCCTGTATTAGACATGGAGTCCCAAGACCCCTAACAGATGGAATTAGATCCTTTTAATCTTGGGATGATGACCTCAATTGCAAAAAAGGTATTGCTTGTCATCTTGTCCTGGCACTGATCTAGCTCCTCTTAGCATTTCACACTTGAAGCTCAACAGTACTGAATGTAAGTTGAATAGATAATAGACAATTAAAAGTGTTAGCTCATTTTTTAAGACGCACAGGAACACCATCATTGCCTGTAGGAGACAGCTAGGGAATTCAAGAATCAGTGTGTTCATAAAGTATTGTTATCATACTGAAGTCTAACTTTTGTAGGTCTATTGATGATAAAGTTTTGAAGATGAAAGATTGGCCTGTAGAAATTACATTATAGAACAGCCATTAAATATTAATCCTTGGGTACCTGAGAGATTTCGGATTAAAATTTATGATCTAGAAACGTATCCGTGCTCCCTTCACATAAAAGCACCAATTGTCTTGGTAAATGCAACCACATCTGAGCAGAGAAAACAATCCAGGTGAAGAGCCAAGTGCAAACAACCTTCATATAAAAATAGAGGGATTTTTAGTAAAGTACCAGAGCGACTGGCTGGTCGCGGCATGGCCACCGGAGGGCAGCAGGGAACCACCGTCCCCTCCTGCTCGGGGGTTCGCGGGTACCCCATGGCACGCCGGAGGCTCCGCAATTCAAGGGCTGTTCTCGCCTCCGCGGGGGGACGGCAGGTTGTGGGGCAGGGAGGGAATCAGCCCGGCTGGCTCTGCTCTTTGGGTGCTCTGAGACCTTGGAAGAAACGGAGGCTGTGTAAATAACTGATTTCTTGGCCAAGTTTGCAAAGTGGAAAAGAATAATCATCTGGGGTGAAACCAATAAAAGGTGTGCCGATGTTTTCAGTGAATGAGAATAGAGAAAAAGCCATCACTTTGGGCTGAAAGAGTCACTTAAATGCCAGGTTTCCCTTCATATTTTGAAATAAAATGGAAACAAATCTGGAGATTAAATGTTGCTTTGAGTGTATGTTAGAGCTAAACTTGCCACTACAAATGTCTAACTGAACTAGTAGTTTCAGATTGGTTTACCCTGGTTTTGGTTTATTTTTATTATGGCCATTTTTCCAAAGTAAAACCAAAATTCATGGAAAGTTTCAGGGCATCTGAGCGAGCACCTGTAAGCAACGACCCCCACCCCAGCCCTCGGTGGTATCTGTCTCAAAGCCTTGCCCGGTTCGGTGCCTGCCCATGGCACAATCGTGCCCCGTTCCCACAGGGCTGTGGGTCCCCTTCTGCGGCAGACAGCCCTACGCAAACCCTACCTCCGTGTCACGGGAAGGCATGCGCTGCAGCCACGTTACCGCTAACTGGCACGCCAATCTCATGTGATAAGTGTCAAACAGATTCTTCCAGTCAACAATGTCAAGGAGAAATGAAATAGGATAAAAGGGATTCAAGAAATGACGTGCTTGGGCAGATGGCAATTAGGCACAAGGGCTGAGTGAGGAGCAGATGTTTAATAGGGCTCCAGTGTAAGTGAAATGATGTGCTATATTAATATTTTTTTCATTTTCTATCGATTTCAAAAGCTTTAACCCAGCAAAAGAAAAAAAATTGTCCATTGCAGACTGAACAATATACTAAGCCTTATCTTAATTGAACATTAGGGGATGTTCATGTGGCCAGCTCGGGGCTTTTGCTAGTTCAGCATTCAGGATGGTATCTTCCAATTACTGCGATTAGCAGTATACTTAGGGGAAATGTTTTATTCTTTTACAGGGAGGCTGAGCACCTGGAGGTGTCACTGCGGATGAGCAAGGGTGCAGACCTGTAATTTGTTAGCTACTCTGTTGTAAGTGCCCTTGTACCTGCTTTTAACCTCCTAATAAATGCAACGTAGCTCACTCTTTTTTTTTTTACTGTTGAGTAAGACGTCTGAAATTACTTCAGACAAAACTGTGGGATTAGAGCATGTGTGCAGGCAGACTCTTAAGTTACTATGGAGAAGACAGTATGCTGTAAATTCATGTCTCAGTGTATACTGCAGTAACTTCCTTACACACATAACCCTTCCCACCCCTCACCTCCAGTATTGCAGATTGGAAGCTGTCATGGTGACTGGACTACTGAGAGAACCAGCACATCCGAGAGTGCTTTTCTGTAGGCAATTTCTGGCTATTTGCACACAGAAGTTTTGCTAGTTTCTTGATTTACCCATTTCTTCCAGCCAGATTCATTCCAATACCAGAAATCCAGTTTGTCACATGATAATTTTCATTTTGGAAATGATTTGTGACTAGAGCACTACAAAAATATATACTGGCTGCAGTGTTATTGGAAAAATCTATTTAAAAAAATGTATTTTTTTCACCATCCAAAGCTTAGGGAGATGACTTTTTGTTCATCCACTCCTTTTCCTGCTGGGTGGAAGTGCTGTGATACTGCAGATGTCTTACATTATGCCTAGACTTGAAGAAAGCAAAACAGATATTTTCCTGGTAACTTCACTCTTTTTCTGGGTTTTGGGGATGTTCCAGTGTATAGTAACTCTCCCAAGGTTTGTTTTCAGAATGCAGGCTTCTCCAGATGAAGCTTGGAGTCTGGTATATGGAGTTTCTGCTGCCAGGTTGTGCTGTGTGCAGCCTCAGAGATTTTGTTTATCATGTGGTTTCTTTACCAAAGTACCGAAGATCATGTTTTTCTCAGTTCTTTCCTGAAGACATGCACAAAGTGATAGGTGATTGCCATTTTGCGTAGCTGATTGCTGTCCAAGAGCCATAAGTAAACGCTCGCAGGCAGCTGCGTAATGCACAGCTTTATAGAGAGATTTGCCATGCATCGCTGCCTGGGCAAGCAGAAGTTACATGTTTCAGATATAGGTTGCATATGACGGGGAAGACGACGCTCCCATGATCTGGCCAGGAAGGACATGAAGATGTAGGAAGCAAAAATACTTCTTTTTTTTTTGTAGACACTCTTTAGGCTTCTACAACAACCTGGGGAACCAGGAATGGGCAGTGCAGGCTTTCGCTAGGAAGAGATCACAGGGGAGGGAGTGTTTTTCTCTGTCTGTCAAATGTTCCAAGAAAGTTGCCAACTTGATGCTAATTATATAGTATTCACCTACCACCAGGGCCAAAAGTGATTGAAAGAGACTTTTCATCCTGTCGTGCAGCTTTAATTGTCTGTGCCTAACTGAAATTTGTCTTTGGAAGACTCTCCGTACTTCTAGTATCCTGGAAACTGAACCTCTTCAAGGAAGAAGCCTAATAATATATCTTCCTTTTCCCAGCCAGAACTTAGCTTAACAAACAGAAATGATTACACTCAAAGTTCCAAGTAATTCTAACCAATCAAGACGTGGAAGCTCTTTCAACATAAGAGTTTTGTGTGTCTTTCTGCGCTTCTACAAATTCCTTCTGTTCTCTCTCCAGACTTTAAAGCTTCAAACATTCAAGTTCCCTGCTTCCTCTTAATGCTCTGTATTTTAGCAATCAGTAAATCTGGATCAGGGTTTCCAAGCAAATGTGTCCAATAATATGAATATATATAATTTGCATTCATTTAAAAACAAAAAGGCTGATTTGTTTAAGAAGGAATGGAAGTAATCTGTCTTGTGTTACCAACACAGGTTGACATGGCCCATGCATAGGGAGCAAGTCTTGAGTTCCTTTGCAACGTTTCTGGTTCTCCTTTTAGTTTTCATTTACAGCTGAAAACAGCTGGCAGGAGAGAACAGGAAACTCCTACACTTAGAGTTTGTAAGGACCCGTTCCTGTCAGAAATGTATCTATTCTGTCTTCCCTTCCATTTCCAGCATTGCTTACGCTTACAAAGTGCTGCATAAATCCCTTCTAGTTGTCTTCCACATTTTCAGATCATTTCAGCTCTGCTGGAACTTTTCTGCTGCTCCTGTCTTCCATTTGGGATATTTTCTTTAATTTCTCTTCACACCTGGTAGTGTGCAGTATTCAATAATCTCTCAGGGTCCAAAACACTTGAAACATATCATCTATATGCAGTCTCACACTTGCAACTGCTTCTGTTTAAATGAGCATGAATTTCTTCAGCATGTCATGCTCAAAGTCCCTGTTTCTGAGAATCCTTTCTTAGTTACAGTCCCCAGCACTGTAGTTATCACCTTTATTAATTTTATTTCTCCATTTTTATGTTGGGGAGTTCTTTTTAAGGGGCTTCTCAGGGGAACAAAAAGCCGTAAAATTCTTTAGTCTCAGGGTCATATCAGAGCAGGTACAAATTTGGCAGGCACAAGACTGGTGCCTCATCCTTCCGTCTATAGAGGTTCACTGAGCCAATGAGAATAGCTCAATCTATCCTACATAGGTCAGCTGTACGTCATGCTAAATTGTGTGTGACACTTCCAGGAGGAGCTGGACAGAAGATGTTGGCCATGGGGGGCAAAGCTGGTAAAGGTCCATTGCATTAATCCCCTTCTGGGCTGTCTTGGTCCAGATGAGCTGCAGGTACGGCCTCAGCAGCTTCCCTGCGGTTTTCTGTGATTCCCATGACAAGTCAGATAGCTGTAACACATAACAAGCGGTGAGAAGTGCTAGTCACCACCTTACTGCACTGGATGAGGGCTCCTGGCACAGCTCCTCCCTGCTGCAGCTTCCAGAGAGGGTCAGCTTTGCTTTGCTCCCTGCAACCTCTCCGCAGAGCTACATTGCTCTGCAAGAGCAAATACGGAGAATCGTTGTGAATGCAGCTATGCCAGTCGATCTAATTTGAGAACCTGGGATGAAACCCAACTTATTTACCCTGTAATTTCAATACCTGTGCACTGGGAGCGAGCAGCACGTATATGCCACAGGGTAGGTGAATCCAGGTAGAGGCCGGGAGGGAGCAGAGAGACTTACCGTTCGTTCCATTTCAGCTGCCTTCTTCGCGTCTTAACGAAGCATCATCTTTGGCAATAGCTTCCTCCTCTGTATCCTCACAAAGCTCTGGTGCAACGCGGCATTTTATCCAGCAGAGCCGTAGAGCTAGACAGTCTCTTGCCTTGCTCTGCATGGGCTTGGGAGTAATAGAATGAGTCATCAGCTGGGAGCTTAAAATTACAATGTGTGCCACTGCTTTTGAAAAGCTAAAGAGATTAATATTAAAAAAAAACAGATACAGTTCACTCACTGGTGTAATGAAGAGGTATTATACACACCAGGCACCTGTTGGTGAAGGTATACATTTAACAATCTATTACCGTTTGAATACAGAGATTAAATACACATTAGAAACTAAGCATGGGGGAAGTTATACTGTTGTTTCTCCAAGACTGCACTATGAAAGAAAAGAAGCAGCAAGGAGAAATGTTTAAAAAAAAAAAAAAAAAAAAAAAAAAAAAAAAAAAAAAAAAAAAAAAAAAAAAAAAAAAAAAAAAAAAAAAAAAAAAAAAAAAAAAAAAAAAAAAAAAAAAAAAAAAAAAAAAAAAAAAAAAAAAAAAAAAAAAAAAAAAAAAAAAAAAAAAAAAAAAAAAAAAAAAAGACTTAAAAGGATATTGCTGCTCTATATTTTAGGTCTCCTTGCTGCTCTCAGCACTAGGTGTTTTTGTGTAAAGACACAAAGTCAAGGATAAAATGCCGGTAGGAGAGTTTGGTCCACCATCTTCCTTGCACATGCAGGGACTGGTTCTAATGAGCCTTAACGGAGATGCTCCCAAATGAGTTTCCAAAGTCTCAGCTTTCCAGCACCCTTATATATGTCACTGACAGTCATGTTTTGTCGGAAATAGCACTCAGAAGAAGGCAGTTCTGTAATAAATGCCTGCCAAACTCCAAGAAACTAATACTTCACACACAATGTCATCTTACCACACAGTTACAAGCAAGTACTTCTCTTGCATTTTCCTTCCCATCATTACTGATAAATAAAATAATCTTACTTTTATCTGGTGCCTTTGTGAAGTGCTATACATGTTATTTGTGCAAGAAGAATGCCAATGAATGCATTCTTTTTTCCTTTACTTACACAAGGATAAAGCCCAATTTCTCGGTAGAGTTAGTACAAGATCTTTAACATTGAGATGGGGCAAGCCAGATTATTTTTCTATTTTTATCTTGAAATTTAGTAGTGCTGAGTTTTCTAACACCTAAACCACAGAGCTTTTGGAGTAGATCACTGATGTAAGAAAGTGCTATAAAGTCATCAGGTGCCCTGCATATCCCACACAGTTCCAATGCAACCTAATGTATTGATGGGTAGCTAAGTATTCTGCAGCTCAAGGTAGGCTTTATTGGTGGTCTTTTTATTGCTGTTTTCATTGACAATATGCCTGACCTGCCAGAACGTATTAAAAGATAAGGTCTTGATGTCTTCAACAAGTTTGTCCATTTGATGCCCCTCTGACTGCCATATTATGGGGGGGTGGTCTTTGGAGCAGAAAAGCTAGATCACGTTGCCACATCTCTTGGTCTTCATTTCTCTGTAAGGCAAACTGTGGCACTGGATGGGGTATAATCTTGGGATCACAGCCATGTTCAAATTTCTTTACACTTTATCTAGATATATTTTCTTCTATACCTCACCATTGTCCTCAGTTCTCTTTGTACGGCAGAGTTTTATCAGTATATCCCCAAGCTATCCTGCAGAATTTGATTTGTTGTTTTATTTTCATTGAGAAAGACGGGTGGGTGAGGAGGAAGGATGTTGATTTTTCCTGCATTAAAGCCGGCAAAGAAAAGAAAGCAGCTGAAACCTAAGAAAATTGCACTACTAATCATATTTTCGTAAGCAGTCCTCTGTAGCATTACAGTCACAGAGTATATTTATAATTTGGTTTATATGAGCAACAGTTTAAGTTGAGGAAAATTCGTTTCCTTTTCAAAATGTCATGTTTCTCATTTCCTTGCAGAATCTTGGGCTGCTTCGAGTTCTTATCAGCCTTCAAATCATTCAAAAACATACTCCTTAATTAAAATGCTGTAAATTCTCATAAATCAATTTAGGGTTTTCGATTTGTTCTAAAACACATTTAAATAAAGTTGAAAGCTTACTAAAATATCAGATAATACACACAAGTGCAAAGCAAAGGAGAGAGAAACCCACCCTAGGATAGCTGCACGGTGGTGGAGTTAGACTTGAGATGAGAAACATGACTTCTGAACACAAGGCACATAGTTCTGGGCTCCCCAAAACAGGGACGAGCTAACTTTCTTTTCAGATACGGGTGCTCTAATGGCTTTTTAAATTTGTTGCTGTTTTGGCTTTGGCTTCTGCTCCTGTGAGTACCCTGTGACACAGTTGGTTTCTCCACTAAAGGATCATAGCTTCTATGCGTCTCTAGACCCCGTGCCTGCTCCTCCTTACCTGTGCCAATGGAGTAACAGGATTGTAAACTGTCCCCAGTTACTTATGTTCTACTTTTACTACACTCATATAAAGGAAACAAATTAGACATAAGTATCTAGGGGGCTGGTATCTTGCTTCAGCAGCGGTTCCTTTACCTGGCTTGCATTTTTTTGTGCTTTGTCACTGACGGCTCTGTGTCCTGGGTTAAAGGCTTTGATTTTCAGCTTTGTGGGTTTTGTTTTTCTTTGGATTTTTTTTCCTTCACCTCTTTTTTTCTGGAGTATTTAATGCTCTCTATAGCACCCACAGTATCTAAGCACCCTCTGGGCTCCACAAACTCCCCTCTGGACCATATTTTATCCCATATTCCAATCCTGATCTGAATCTTGTAGGGTGAGGGCTCTGAGATGCTTTGTTGGGGTGGAAAGGGATACAGTTCTACCCCAGTTTACAGATGTTTTGGACATTTATCACCGTGAGGGTTAGAAACAAATCACTGATTAACACAAGAATCTGCTTCTAAAGTCTTGCATAGTTTTGTGGCATTTGGTCTGGGGTTTGGACTTCTCCCGTTCGTAATTATAAGAATGTGATAAAATCACAGCATATGAGAAAACATGGAGACAAAATCTGTTGATTCATAGGACAAACACACTGAGCTTCACCATGCCATGTTGGTCAGCTGTCCTCTCCTCAAGCCTACTTTATGTAGCATGAAAACATGGGTTTATAGTGTTACAGAAGACAGAAGCCCATGCTAAGGCTATATCCAATTACTAGTAATGGTATTTAGATTTATTCAACCTGAGTAGTTGCCTTCAGATCTCCATAAGTGATAGAATAAGAGAAAATAAATTAAAATTAAACCAAAGAGAAATTAAATAGAAAACAACTGACCCCTGGGCCCCAAGAACATCTTTGCTTCCTGCAATCCTGGTTGCAGAGGCAGGGACAGTAACAAACTGGTTGCATAAGAAACAGCAAATGAAGATGCCACCCTAGAGGGAACAAAACATTAATATTTCAGAAAGGATATCTCCAGAAAAAAGATATTGGGCCTTTTTTGTTCAGATTTCTTGTGTCTGTTGTTTGGGCAGGTAGAGCCAAAGCCAATGATTAAACATTATGAAAAGATTTAATCCTTTTTCCAGAAATTTACCTTTGAGAAAAAGTGGCAAGGGAAAAGCAGGTTGTTGAGGATAAGAACTATTAATGCAACACTTAATGAAAAAGAAAAATGAAGTTTTCTTGGAAAGGCAGGGAGATCAGGATTCTTATATGTTTCTATTAAAGTGTGATAAGGCCCCATTCTCTCAGGTTACGGGACGTTGACAGACTCTCTGCATATAGATTTCTCTTTTCCTGCCAGCACTAGGCTGGATGAAAGCCCAGCGGTGCATTCTGATAAGGAGCTTATTCATACAATTAAGTTTAATTGTCAGCAGTTTTGATACTTCAAACTAAAATGAAACCTGGCTCCATTTCTGCAGCTTAGATTCACCTGCAGCCTGGGAGAATTCTGATGGTATTAAAATTAGAGTCTTGTATTGTTAAAATACTAGCCAGTTGCGAGGGCAAATTCTGCATAAACAGGTTGTTTCCTCCCAGGTCCGGGGAGGAAGCCTTCATGTTTTAGAGTACCCAAAGTCAAAAAAATGTATTTTGTTTAATTTAAACCATGGTTTCATATATTCATATGTTTTGTTTTAAAAGCTGTTTCCTGGTGATCTTAATGGACTCTTCCATTTTTCCCAGACGTCTCATTATAGTCACCTTGCTCACACTTTAGTGATCATTTATTTGTGCTATAATCAACACCAACGGAAGCACTTTCAGGAACAAGAGTTTAGTGCACAGTCCAACTCACATTTCTGTGACATGAGCAGTGATTTGCAGAAGCAGGATAGCCACAACTAATCACATTTTGGAAATCATGGATATTGTGACATTACCTAACCATGTGCTGCTGTAAACACCAAAACCTCCATCCTCCCTTAGAAACCAAATTACAAGAGAAAGACATTTTCATCAGAGCTTTACCTGTCCATTATAGTACTGCTGGCTCATTAGGTAGAGTAATTAAACATGGAGGAGAAATAATTATTATAATTATAGGACATTTGAGATTTCATTTGCCTTCATGAAATATGAGTTACATAAACTAATTCCTTTTGTAAGGTCCACTCATAATAGCAATGAATGTCTACACAGCTATGCTCTTTGCCTACTTATTTTTGCAGCATTATTGGGCCAACCTTACAGAAGCCATTAAGAACTCAACAATTACCAACTATTATGATACCAGGATATCCAAATGGCCTCTATGTAGTTAGAAAATAGGAAATTACCATAGTAATTGTATTCATTCGTTCTGTTCCTGCTTCCAGAATGAATACAGGGGGGGAAAAAATGTAGGGGAATAGTTCAGTATTTTCTCTACCACACCGATTACCACTAGAAAATGTTTAGCTCCTGATGGCAACAGCCACTGCTTTTACTTATACTTTATTTAATATTTTGCGTATAGCTGGATTTTGGTGCTGTGATTCCTTTGTCAGGGTACTGAGCTAATTCAGCATCCAAGTCCTGCAATAACCTCTCCTCCGCCTCCCCAGGAGCGGTTTGTTCTTGGTCTCTACCTGAGTTGTGTTCGCTCGAGAATCCTTGCCAGCACATTTGAGGCGATCTAAAGTGATCCAAATTCAGCAAAATGCAGCACCACTGAAATATTTCATAGTGAAACATTCTTTCCTAGTGAAGTTGTTATAGTGAAGTTGTTAAGAGAAGTAAGCTGCCTCGCATTGCAATGCAGGGCAGTTTCCCAAGGGACACTAACAAGCATGTTCTTCTGCAGCTAATCATAAGATTGCTTTGTCATGTGTATAGAAAAATATAGATGTTGCCGAAAAATTGTATTACGTTTGAACACTCAGACTTATGCAAACTACTTACCTCTATATTTACCTCAATAGACCAGATGACAAATGTACTGTATAAGGTAATCTCATTCACAGAGGCTTGCAGTAAGAAGGCACTGGTCATGCAATAGCAAAGTGCATGTGTAGTAAGAAAAAGCGAAAGAAATATCAGGAATATCAAAAGCACCATTATAATAGTATCTTATAATTGAATTTCTCCAAAAAAGGGAAGGTGTCAGAGTAGTGGGGATGCAAGGCAATGTAAAAGATAGAAGGGAAACCGGAGAGATTGCATTTATGTAAAAAGCTTAAAGTAGTTACTGTGGCTTGGCTAAACAAATGCTGTAGACCTAAATTCAGAGCACTCGTAGATAGATATTGTTACTATTGCCTTTAAACACCCCTGGATCAATTTGCGGTTGGCAAATGCTTTACATGCAGGGTACAGGGAGAAGGATACAGGTTTGAAAATATGTCCAGTAAAAGCCGCCAGCAACAGGGCAAAGCAACTTCATATTGCGTAATTTCTACTAAAGGCATTACCAGCAAACGTCCCTAAACTCAGCAGGATTTACTTCCTAATATTGAAGCAGCAAAGCAGGGCTCCAGGGCGGTGGTAACGGCTTCTCCCCGTGATCCATCGCAAACTGGGCAGGGCTAAGCAGTGACAGTGGGCAAACCTCAGCCGGGAGGAGGTTATCTCTTAACTCTTTCTCCTGAATCATGAGTCTGGATATCTGGTACGCATTTTTAGTTTAACACAAGCCTTCCTATTGCCTTCCTTTCTGCCCTTTCATGACCGCAGCTCAAATCAGCTATGGCCACCCTACTGAGCTGCTCCAGCCATGATTTGCACCAGCTACCTTTTCAAATGGAAATAAGTACAGACTGGTCTGTGAATACAGACTTCTTGAAAGGTTTCCGGGATTACAATAAGCAGGCGATTTGGGCACAGAAGATCAAAAAGAAAGTCACAGTCAAAGTTTACCTAGGTTTCCAGGGAGCAACCTAATAAAGAAGCGTGAATAATACCCAACAAGAGGCTAAGACTTCTATTAATTCATTTGTTTACTTGGCTCCCAGAGAAGCTCCTGCTACATTATTCTGCAAAGGAGGCTCAGGTGGCTTTTTATTTGCTTATTTAAACACCTTCCCCACCTTATGCTGAGTCCTGGTGGGTTTGTGAATATGTCAGGCTAACACTGCTACTGTTATTCCCTTGAATGTCTGAGTTGATTCAATTCTCCATGGGATTATCAGGCAAGGAAGAAGACAACAAAAGGCTCCATCGTCTACAGGTAGGAGAATAGACACATTTAAAATGAGTTCAGCATCTCCACAAAAGTATTAGCTCTGGCAAAATGTATCCCTTCTCCTCATGTAATGAAAAAGGAATTAGAAAGCATCATTGAGAAACCAAATTAATGCAACAAGCTACTGTTAATGTACAACATCAGCAACCTTTTTTTTTTTTTATGTTTTTCTCCTATTCAATTTCAAATGCACATAATTAATTATTGCACTTAATCTCTGTTCTCCCTCCAGTCTGCAGCATGCAGACCAGCACTTAATGGTGTCAAAGCTCATGTCAACATAAGACAAAAAAAATACATGGGTTCTTAATGTACAATTTCTAGGCCTCTTTGGTATAGCCAGACTAGTAATTAAGATGTAATTGGAAAGAAATTAATTTATATAAGTAAATTTTTAGCATTACCATTGATTAAGTGTAATCAAAATCAGTGTCTACATGAGATATTGATTGCTACTTGTTTATTGTAATTGTAGCATGAATTGTCTGGGCATGGCTGGGCCTTTTATTGTTGTAAATATCCAACTGAAGCAAGAGATAAATTCTGTACAAGCTCTAAAATGTCTGAAATAAGTGTGACACCCATGGTTTCATTTGTTGCTGTGAAGATTTAAATAGAATATGAAAGAATATTTTTCTGTTTCCTGTATTAGATTACAGTCCTTGTCATATGTGTATGAGGGTAACAATCTCTAGGCTGTGAGGCAGATTTATAACTAGACCAAAAATGGGTCTGCAATCTCTCAGGCCGTATCTGGCAATGTCCACAAAAGCCTAGCCTGGTACCAAAGCAGCTAGTTCTGTGAGACAGATGGGCAACTGCATATGCACGATTTAACTTCTTGCATAAATTCTGTAACTTGACCATAGGATTTATCAATACCTAACACAGTCCTAGTAAATTTGGAAGTGCTGCAAGTGCAAAATCACTGCAGCTGGTTTTTGCTTATAGCACATTTTGGCAGTTGTGACCAGCATAGGGCATTTTCACAGTCACGTTACTTGAAAATCTGACTACATCTTTCATTTAGGGTATTTATGCCATAAGGAAAATAAAGACGTGATTGTGATGATTCATCCCTTTGAAGAAAATACCAAGAATTACAATATAAATAGAAAAATACAGTAGATGATCATGATAGTTAATTAGAAAATTTACCTAATTAAACTATTTTTTTAAAAAAACTTGTTATTTACAATCTCCTTATGCTTTTTCCACTTTGCACCCAATGTGGGGCCTTGCTTTACTTTCCCCTTGCAAATTCAATGCAGAGCAGTGGGAGGAGGTGGGGGCTGGCTGTCGCAGAGGGTCAGTATCAGACTATAATCTGGAATTCTTGCAGTTCTGGTGCAGCTTGGCCAGTCTCGATAAGTCCATGGCTGAGCTGCTCCCCTTCATCCGACCACTGAGTCACATTCTGCGGGTGGAAGATTAGGACTAAGTATCAGCACTCAATACAGCTAAGATCGCCCTCAGATGGTTTATTAGCCACACGAGAGAAGAATTTTGGAATCTTTTAGCTTCGGTATTGTTTTTCCAAACCAAACATGAAGCACACTGGTGAGGCAAGGTGAGAAAATCTGCACAGCTACTGTGGGTGCTGCCTGTTCCACGCATCGGAGATGTCGTTCTCCAGCTCCACCACTGCTCAGTTCTTCTACGTAATTTTAATTAAACAAAATACAGATATTTATTTTCCTTGATGACGTTGCTGTTATCCGTGTCTAGTATCAAAGATGCAATCAGTTAAACTGGAATGGGATGGACACTTGCCCCTAACTTATTTAGGGTGTTGGGTCCTGTCAGTCCAAGCTGGACTGAGCTCTACGTGCAAAGAACAAATGTAGGTTGTCTGAGAAGGGTTTCCAAAGCTGTTTCTTCACCCTCATCAGCAAATTTAGAAAGAAATTTGAACTGAATGCGTTCGGCTCTGGGAGTTGCCATGGTTGCAACACAGACGATCTAAATGTGGGAGATTATATAATCAGACAGAATGACTATTTATACAAAGAGTTTAATTTAAACAAAAAGGGAGAGAAAAGCAAATGTGCTGTACAATACATGACTTTGTCACTTTCCACTCCTGTGCAGCAGAGCTGCTGTAGCACCGATGGTGTTAAATCACAGCACTCGCACATCTGTTCTTTGCAAGATGTTTATAATGTGCACTAAA
The DNA here is from genome assembly GCF_000699145.1 of Aptenodytes forsteri. Classification (NCBI taxonomy): domain Eukaryota; kingdom Metazoa; phylum Chordata; class Aves; order Sphenisciformes; family Spheniscidae; genus Aptenodytes; species Aptenodytes forsteri. The sequence continues at coordinate 757,672 of NW_008795910.1, forward strand.
TCTAAAACAAAAATAAAAAAAGCATTAAGTAAAAAGTAACAGACCAGATCCAGCCAGGCAAGAAGGATGTTTTTTTATTATACCTGGATCAGCAGCAGTATCTTCTTTATGGAAGATATACGAGCTCTTCTATAATTTTTGTTGTTGTTTTACAATCCTATAGACTTCTAAAACCTAGTAGTGTGGATCTCCTTCTTTGGAAGGATCATCCTATGTAATACTATCACAGGGACTAATTTATCTTCCCTTGAAGCAATTAAACATACGGGAGCAGATGCTATGGCCCGTATGATGTCACCTATAGATGGTAATTTCATTCTTTCTATGTAGTCTCCTGAACAACTTAAATGCTTTCTAGAAAGGAAAGTTTCTGATGAAAGGCTTTCATTGTGTTTTGCTCTGGGCTTTCAGGAGATGCAGCACTGAGTTGGACTATGGAGCTAAAGGTGGTTTATTTTAATTTTTTATCAGCCTGGTGGGAGGGTCACTCTGGGGCCTCGCTGGGCTGCCTAAGGTTTGCAGCGCAGGCAGAAAGGCCAAAACAGCCTTTGGCATGTCTTTGGCCTCCGCATTAAGCCAGGCTTGTGAGCAACATGCTTCTCGGTAAGCGAGACAATTCCCTTCTGCTCCCCTTTCCATCAACACAGGCTGGGCTGGTCCAGCAAAGCCGGCCAGCTCTTAAACCGCTCCCTCAAGGCTGGTTCACTGCATTTCCCCCTCCTGCACGTATGGGGCCATCCGCAGCATCAGTCGGAGGCTGGCGGGAGTGGGATTTCTCCCCTTTAGATTACCCTTCAAATAGGCAATGGGGTTTTATAAAAAGTATTGAGCTTGATAGGGATTTTCCCACAAGGTGCCATTAGCCGATAGTGTGGCAAGGAGCAATAATAATAATAAACATTAACTACAGGCAATGCAGGCAAATAGATGTGGCCCAAATGTAATGAGGGTTGTTTTCCTGTAGCTTGGTCTTGCCTTTGGTGGTCGCAGAGTAGACAGACATGAACAGATTGCTTTCATGCTTTAATGTTATAAGACTAGTGTTGCCATGAGGACCCCTTAATGCCCACTGAACGGAAGGTGGAAGGAGTGTGTATCTATTAAGCAACTTTTTGGAGTTGGAGACTCCACTGCCAGTGGCAGCAAATGCTGGGGCAACTAAACTAAGCTGATGCTGCATTTTGGCATCAATCAACAGAGCCATTAGTTTGAACAGTGGGTATTTCTTCTCCCTGCCTTTCACTTTCCGTGATGATAAACTTCCCATGGAGGTATGGTTCTGCTCAAGTGACAAAGAGAAATGGGCTGCATAACTGCAGGGAGCAAGGACAGAAGAAAATCTCTATTGCAGACACAAAAACAATATTAAAAATGTTAAGGTTGCGCAAGTAAATCCAGTTAGAGGAGAGAGATACGCAGCAGAATACCTCTATTCAACAGGCCATGGAGGAAAGTGCGTGCCTTGTTTCATCCTTTACTGATTTTCCAGGTTTATTTATTGCCTTGTAGCATAGTGTGAATACATCAGTACTGTGGTTTCAGTATAAATGAGGTTTTTTTCTTTTTAGAGGACCTTGGCCCAAGAGCTGGTGGTTCACACCTGACATGAAGAGCTAATGATGGGGCTACCATAACTTCCCATAATGAGAACGTGAGCCAGCGATGATGTCTGATTTGCAAGGGAAGGGTCGTACTCCCCATGGCTGCAGGGAAGATCACAACTGCCATCATTGCAGGGCTGTCTGGGGAGGCTCTCACCACTGAGAGAGATCTTGGATGGTTGCAGATGGTAGAACATAGACAGTGTCTTTGGTAGGACACCCTGCTTTTTTCTATTCACTTCAAATCCCGTAATGTGTGTCTCTTGCGAAGGTAAGGTTCACCTCCTCTATTGTTTGGAGTGAAAAAATACTTGCAAATGTTGGCTCTCTTCTTGAAGTCCATTTTCATTTTAAGGGAGTGCAGAGAGAAAGCTTATATTTATAATTCAAGTAGGGAAGGCAGATTCTGTTCTGGTTTTCTAAACTAAAAGCACTGTGTGAGAGAGGCCTTGCAGCAGCCCAAAGCAAGTTCCTGCTGCTCTGCTATAAATCTCAGAAAAGAGGGATGATGCAGCCTCAGCTCTGTTTTTGTACAGACTGTTGTCACTAGAACGTAATGGGGTTTTATAAAAAGTATTGAGCTTGATAGGGATTTTCCCACAAGGTGCCATTAGCCGATAGTGTGGCAAGGAGCAATAATAATAATAAACATTAACTACAGGCAATGCAGGCAAATAGATGTGGCCCAAATGTAATGAGGGTTGTTTTCCTGTAGCTTGGTCTTGCCTTTGGTGGTCGCAGAGTAGACAGACATGAACAGATTGCTTTCATGCTTTAATGTTATAAGACTAGTGTTGCCATGAGGACCCCTTAATGCCCACTGAACGGAAGGTGGAAGGAGTGTGTATCTATTAAGGAACTTTTTGGAGTTGGAGACTCCACTGCCAGTGGCAGCAAATGCTGGGGCAACTAAACTAAGCTGATGCTGCATTTTGGCATCAATCAACAGAGCCATTAGTTTGAACAGTGGGTATTTCTTCTCCCTGCCTTTCACTTTCCGTGATGATAAACTTCCCATGGAGGTATGGTTCTGCTCAAGTGACAAAGAGAAATGGGCTGCATAACTGCAGGGAGCAAGGACAGAAGAAAATCTCTATTGCAGACACAAAAACAATATTAAAAATGTTAAGGTTGCGCAAGTAAATCCAGTTAGAGGAGAGAGATACGCAGCAGAATACCTCTATTCAACAGGCCATGGAGGAAAGTGCGTGCCTTGTTTCATCCTTTACTGATTTTCCAGGTTTATTTATTGCCTTGTAGCATAGTGTGAATACATCAGTACTGTGGTTTCAGTATAAATGAGTTTTTTTTTTTCTTTTTAGAGGACCTTGGCCCAAGAGCTGGTGGTTCACACCTGACATGAAGAGCTAATGATGGGGCTACCATAACTTCCCATAATGAGAACGTGAGCCAGCGATGACGTCTGATTTGCAAGGGAAGGGTCGTACTCCCCATGGCTGCAGGGAAGATCTTTTTTTTTTTCTTTTTAGAGGACCTTGGCCCAAGAGCTGGTGGTTCACACCTGACATGAAGAGCTAATGATGGGGCTACCATAACTTCCCATAATGAGAACGTGAGCCAGCGATGACGTCTGATTTGCAAGGGAAGGGTCGTACTCCCCATGGCTGCAGGGAAGATCACAACTGCCATCATTGCAGGGCTGTCTGGGGAGGCTCTCACCACTGAGAGAGATCTTGGATGGTTGCAGATGGTAGAACATAGACAGTGTCTTTGGTAGGACACCCTGCTTTTTTCTATTCACTTCAAATCCCGTAATGTGTGTCTCTTGCGAAGGTAGGGTTCACCTCCTCTATTGTTTGGAGTGAAAAAATACTTGCAAATGTTGGCTCTCTTCTTGAAGTCCATTTTCATTTTAAGGGAGTGCAGAGAGAAAGCTTATATTTATAATTCAAGTAGGGAAGGCAGATTCTGTTCTGGTTTTCTAAACTAAAAGCACTGTGTGAGAGAGGCCTTGCAGCAGCCCAAAGCAAGTTCCTGCTGCTCTGCTATAAATCTCAGAAAAGAGGGATGATGCAGCCTCAGCTCTGTTTTTGTACAGACTGTTGTCACTAGAACGTAAGAGGTTTTTTAAAGGTGATTAATGTTGCTTTCCCACAACCCAAGCAGCCACACGCTCGCTGTCTGCAAGGCTCGTTTCAAAGGAAGGGATATATGAGAGCTGGAGAAGAGTCTCCTGAGAGAGCAGAGTGTGAGCATCTTCCTGGCGGTCAGAGAGCTCGAGCAGAGAGCTGGAGGTGTGTGGCGCGTCTGTCTGAGCTAAATATCTGGTGGTTTCTTCTCCTGTTGAGACTATTCGCTAAGAGCTTTAAATGCTACCGCTGCAGGCATACTGCTTTTTCTACCCTTCTGTCGCGTCCATCTCGGTAAAGATAGTGATGGGTCAAAATGAATATGAGAAGTGATACTTAAGCAAGGTTACTGGATGTGGGAAGCGTTTCCCATACACTTGTGGTCTGCCAGCCTCTGCTGGGCTTCCTTAACTGTCAGTGTAGACACAGTCAAAGAAGATGGTCCTAATTGCACGTGCTTTCTAATCAAAGTCTAAATGGAGCTAGTTTTCCATTATTATATCTGTTGCACATCCTGAAGCACATCTCAGACAGCACCTGCTTCCTTCAAATCCTGTTTTACAGGAGGATGACTCTCTCGTACTTCTCCTCTGTCCTTCCAACCTCCCTTTAGCAACAGCTATGGATCTAGAAAGATGAAAACTAAAACACAGGCAAGACAGTTTTAAAAATCAGAGAGGCTTACTAAATCTCTCCCACCTCCTGTTCAGCCTCCTGTGAACTAGCCTTTGGCAAATAGTGGGATGGTCATTTGAAGAGAATTCATCCCTCTGAGCTTTAGAGGTCCATGGTGTAGACGTTACTGGACTGACTGACCCTTGGCTCACTAGAGAGGAGTGGATGCTTTTAGGGGGTGATTCACCCTGTGATTCTGCTGTGCTAACACGGGTGAGAAGCATGCCCTAAAAATATTATTTCTCTCCTTTGACTTCAAAGGCAGTCCAGGGTGACTTGCTGAAATGGAGACATTTACTTTTGGGCAAAGAGTCCTATCCTGATGGGTCAACAGATCCCTGAGTCTGCTGTATGAGTGTCAGAAATTTACATGGTGAGATCATAAATTCAGTTATTTGAAGGTGTTTTGTGGGTTTTTTTGAGATCTAAGGCAGTATGCTTTGCATCAGTTTAATTTCAGACTTCCCTTTTCATTGGGAATCTTCCCTACAAGCTCTCATGTTTATTTTACCATCCCCCAAATCCTATTCACTTATACCTGTTTCCTTAGTGGCATTTCTGTGATGACATGGGATTGTACTCAGGTCTTAAGAGGTCCGTTTTCATCCAGCCTTTTATCTTTCTAAAGCTTCGTGTTATCTGAGAAGTACTTCAAACTGAAGTCTCATTGTCCTCTCATGTCTTCTAAATAAAAAGTATGAAAAAAGCTTAGTCCAAATCTCTGGAGGAATTTTTTTCTGATTGACAAGTCGTCGCAAATATGTCCTGGGACCTGTCTGTTCTGCCTAATAAATCATCATTAACTCTCACCAGATAAAGAGAGATTCTCTTCATCTGACAGGGTATCAATTCAGTTGCCTTAATGTATATAAGGTTTTAGGTCTCTCCACCAGCAGGCTCCAAGAGAGGCTTTTTGTCAAGTGAAAAAAATGGAATTTGGGCAGCAGAACTCAGCTGCCAGGTTTGCCGGTGATGGACGAGGCAGATGGGAATGTGGCTCTTTCCTCCTCTGCTTTATTGATTCTATGGCTCTGACCAGTGTAGCAATGTTTCTATATCAGTAAAACCAAGCAGAAATGAATAAGGGGAGAGATGATGGCTTAAAGCCAGAGTACTCCTGGGGAGAGCTTTTGGGAAGTCAGTGGCAGCAACAGCTGTAATGTGGGTCAGTGCTTGACTTCACAGGACTGTAAGTTACAGTGTGGTACCAACTCACTGCACGGGAATACTAAGTGGAAGATAGTTTTCCATTTTCTCGGTCATCTTATTTAGGCACATCAACAAAGAGGTCAACATGAGCAAATGAAGAAACTGAGCACCACCCAGCCGCTTGCTCACTCCCCCACCCCCGGTGGGATGGGGGAGAGAATCGGAAGAGTAGAAGTGAGAAAACTCGTGGGTTGAGATAAGAACAGTTTAATAATTGAAATAAAGTAAAATGGTAATAATACTGATGACAATAATAATATACAAAACAAGTGATGCACAATGCAATTGCTCACCACCTGCCGACCGATGTCCAGCCAGTCCCCGAGCAGCGGCCCCCCCCGGCCAGCTTTCCCCAGTTTCTGTACTGAGCATGACGTCCCATGGTATGGAATGTCCCTTCGGCCAGTTGGGGTCAGCTGTCCTGGCTGTGCCCCCTCCCAGCTTCTTGGGCACCTCCAGCCTGCTCAGTCAGTAGAGCATGGGAAGCTGAAAAGCCCTTGACTAGTGTAAGCACTGCTCAGCAACAACTAAAACATCGGTGTGTTATCAACATTATTCTCATCTTAAATCCAAAATACTGTACCAGCTACTAGGAAGGAAATTAACTCTATCCCTGCTGAAACCAGGACCCCAATATATGACACGCAAGCCACAGTTTCAATGTTCATTGTTGGCCAGAACCATCCCATGCTTGACCTGAGAGGTTTGTTCTGGTTGTTGGGATGTGCTTCATGTTATCTGCCCTTCAGTTCTGTAGTTCCTACACTTCTGTTGTCCAAAGTTTAAAAAAAACCAACACAAAAACCAAAAAAACCCCACCACATTATTCTCTTCTGTCTAGGCTATGATTCTGAAGGAAGTTTTCTTATGTGCTAATAAGTTAAAAGTAATCCCAAAACTGTGCTGGTAGAATAAACTTTTAAAATAATAAAAACCACAATAATAATACAGTGCATGAATCCTTGCTAACATTAAATACAATCCAGATATTTCACCAACTCCTTAGCTTTCTTTTGTTGTCTTTCTTATTCTTAAGCTTTTTTTAAAATGTACTTGTAGATTTAAAAAAAAGAAATTAAAAAATACTGCTATAACTGCAAGTTATGTCCTGTTGCATTTTTTCCCCATAAACCACAAGATTAAAAAAAAAAAAAAGTATTTGAGGATTTTTTTACTTAATCCTTTCCCTGCAAGAACTGAGCTGTTAACAAATGCACCAGACGGAAGTCTTTTAATGCACTCACAGAAATGGTAATACTGAAATCACTGCAGTGTTTCAGTCATTGTGTTTAAGTATCAGGAACCTGCTTAGAAAAATATGAGTTGAGACCCAAAGCAGTTTATTGTCTGTTTGTTAGCTTAGTTGCTATGGCAGAGTTCAACATGAGTGAATGAATCTGTGGGGAGGCAAATGCCACCTTATATTTGAAATTGGGCTGTGGTCTTTGAGGAACGGAATTTGTGCTGCCCGTCAAAGGAGACATACGGGAAAAAGACTGACCGGGTGTGGCCTTTGAAGAGTCCAGGACTTTTCTGAGATGCTGACGTCCCAGCAGAAGGTCAGTGCTTCCAGATCCACAGTGACAATAATAGTACCAGGGGAAGTCAGGTAAATATGCTGAGCTGGTTGTAACGAATGGTACTGAACCAAATAGACACGGGTATCTTTGGCCAGTTGGGGCAAATTCTGAAGGAGGAAGCTGGGGCATGGAGTGAAACACCAAAGGAATGTGTAGCAGATAGCCACCAACCAGCAGAAGACAAGATGGCAAAAGGAAAACTCATGTGGTCGAGGCTGTGTTATAAACACAGTCTGGGTGCCCAGATAAAGGTGTCACCTACTGCAAAGTAAAAATAAATAGTTCTGTTAACATCAGTAAAGTTAGTGTCATTGAGCGCAAACAAGATTAAAAGTTCTTATCAAGTATTTTCTTCCTGAATGTGCGAAGATTTTAATAGTCATACTCTTACAACTGTACCAGAGATAAACCAAGTCCTTTTTAATATATCTACACAACTTGCTTTTCAGCCCTCCCTGAATGCTAGCCCCATTCCTCAGGTAAGCTGAACATTTGAGTCTGTTCTCCTTTGCAGCCCTGGCTCTATAAATAAATGAAGATTATTTCTATTGTATGGTCCAATTCTTCAAGCGTTTGACAGGGCTTTTAAAGGAAGCTACTTGAAATCTATGTTAACACAGAAAATAAAAATAAAACACCTATATCCCTCAAGGCTTTGCCCAGTACTTGGACTGTGAGAGCATAGCAATGCAGCCAGGATGCAAATGTGGCATTCAGGGAGCAGAGCTGCTGCTTGCAGTGCCTTTGGGGCCTGAAGGAAAAACAGCGGTTGGGGCATGGAGCAAAACAACAAAGAAACATGTAGCAGATGGCCATCAACCAGCAGAAGAAAAGATGAAGAAAGGAAAATTCAGCAACTCGTGGTTGAGGCTGTGTTATAAACACAGTCTGGGTGCCCAGATAAAGGTATCATCTACTTGAAAGTAAAAATAAGTAGTTTTGTTCTGTCAGCATCAGCAAAGTCATCAGTAAAGCATCACAGAACACAAATAGCAGAGTCCCCCTTTTGTTTCTCAGGCACAGCAAATGAAGGCGGCATTGGCTTATGATAAAAAGGAAATTTCTTAGAGTGCCTTCCAGCGCTCAGCCCCAAACCACTCAGTGCTTGGCACTTCTGCAGTGCCTCTTGTATGGGAAAACGTTGAGTGAGAGACCTCGTAACGCTTTTGTGGTGCAAGGTAAATCACGTCACCCCGAATATCATGAACATGGCCCTCTTGTTGGATGGACTCAGAGCTGCTGGAGTGCCAGAGGATTGTGGCTTATCCAATGTCTCAGTCGGACAAAGCAGAGAGAAACAACCCGGTGGAATAGGAGGTCATGAGTTCTGGTCCTTTTTTTTAATGGCACGTATCATAAACATACAAAGGGTTCCCAATAACACCAACACTGTCAGGCTTGTTACAGCTTTACTGCCTGTTCATAGATGGGTTAACAGCACTAAAAAAAACCAAAAAAATCCACCAAAGCTGAGTGGAATTCATAGCAGAAACTAACATTAGTGAGTCAGTAAACATTACTTTATTATGATCGCTAAATTAGGCCTCCTTTTGTAGTTTAACTAATATTTTGTAATTTTCAGGGTTCTGAAAGAGGTTAAACAAGTGTTGGTGTCTTACTACATGAACTGGCTTATTTTCTTATGGCCTGTTACTGAAATACTGCATCTGTTACCTTTCTGTTGATAGCAGCTTCAGAAAAGCTGGCCGATTTCCAGAGCAGTACCTTTTCTTCATCACTGTCAGCTTCTCTCAGTTCATCTCTCAGTCATAAAAATTATAAAACAAAGTCCACTGTCTGTTGTCTAATATTCCTTCCATTAGACATGCCCTGCGCTATCATTGCGGGGATCTGACATTAACTTTTGGCACAGATAGTGCTTTACAAATCTAAAATACCTTGCTGACACTACCTCACCCTCCCTTCACGCTTAGGAAATTGCCATAACTATCTCTATTTTACAGAAAAGCTTCAAAGGAGACTCAGACAGAAGTGACACCCCAATTTTCGTTCAGGGCCGGTAATTTAGGTGTCTTGTTAGATGTGCTCCCAACACTTCAGCCTGAATTTCACTGCTGTTAAATAATCAGCTCTCGTAGGATATGCGTGTGCTTTATTCTTCTGGAAACAAGGCATTGCTAACAGGATGCCCCAAAAGGGTGTGCACACAATAGCAATTTTAACCCCTCTAAAACCTGAAGCTTCAGTCTTGAACAATAGACAAGGATCTTAAGGATCCTTGCAGATCCTCTGCGAGAATTTCAATGTGCTTACAATTTTTTTATTATCTGGCTTTCATTATATTTTGTCCTGATCTGTGCTATTTTCCTGCAGCAATTCCCCGACCTTCTGCTGAGGTATGCTGTGTCCCAGCTAGCGGAGGTCTTGTTCCTCAGTATTGCCTGTGCTGCATTATTGGATCCTGTGGTTCAGTTTATAACCCATCATATTTTCCCTGACTCTCTCCAGAGGAATAGTGCTCCTGATTAATTTTATTAGTGGGTTTATTTCAGTTCAAAATGAGGCGTGGGTTTCCAAGTGACAGAAAATAGTCCTTTTTTTAGAGTATAACAATGTAGTTCAGAGATGTATTATCCAGAGAAAATGAGAAGATTTTAAAGGCTTCTTTAAAGGAAGAAAATTTCAAGCTTGATTAAAAACAGAACTAAAGGGGAAAAAAGAGGTTCAGCAGTAATTCCAAAACAGGAGTTGCAAAGATTGCTTCCACAGCTTACTGCTGTAGTCTGTCATGCTCACAGCAAAACAGTCCTGAACACTGGGTGGTGAAAAATTCTTCATACTAGGAGCTAGTGTACGAAATTTAGAAATTTCCAGATAGAAGTGTGGTGAGGCACTGGGAACTTGTACTACGGTTTAGTTGATCAAGAAGGAAAGGAAGGAACAGCAAACTCTGTGGCAGTCTCTTGATCCAAGGGCTGTTGCACCAAATGGAGCATTTTTCATCATAACATCCCCTGCCTTGAGTAAGACTACTCATCTCAATTTCTTCCTCTTGCCTTGCAAATATCTGATGCAATTGGCCATCTAATGAACAACTTGAATTCTTTCTTGTTCTCCCGAGACAGGTAGTATTCTTCCTAGACTGAGGACCATGTTCCTCATGAAATGTTTGTTCATTCTTATTCCAGCTTCCTACCTTTACGGCTGAGCTCCTTTCTCATCTTTGAATCATGTGCCTTGCCTCTCGATACCAGAACTGATGTGGTACCACTGTATTTTGCTTAAATTCAATGATCTTCTTTTCCAGCCCATCTCTTTTTAAAGCATTCGCCGAGCAAATTATGGAGGCTCCAGAGCAACCAAGTCTTCCTGTTCAACCATTTTCTTCAGTTTAGTTAAAGTTGTGAAGATAGAGAGCAGAACTCATTTACAGAGAACTGAATGTAACTTTTGTCTCTGCCTTGGCTCCAGAGAGCTCTTAATACAGAGCAATTTCCTCTCATCAAAAGCTTTCTCCAAGGTGGTGCTCACTTTACTCAGAGTGAGCTTATGTGCATTCATCTTCCTCAATACTTCATTAATCACACAGGGGAGGTCTGTTGTGGAGGATCCTGACTGAAATTCTGCCTATTGTCTTGTTTGGTTTAAAATGGGAGTTAATGGCTTAATACCTTTGTAGAAAAAAACCTCTACGGAGCAGGGAGCACCACGAGGAGGCTGGAAGGACTGGAAGCTCAGCTCAGCTCACAGTTGTTGACTCTACTGACTCATTTAAACCAGGAGTTTCCAGTTAAGTTTTTCAATGTTATGAAGTTCAGCATTGCTTGATTCTAATATCCTTTATTGTGCCCTACAGAAGTGACTTACTTTTCCGTGGTTGACATTTATAGTAATTTTCTAAACGAAAGATTGCATTGCTTTGTTCATGGTTATGCAGTTGTTGACAGCTACATGTATTTAACTTCATTTTCATGAGTTATTTACAAGGGCAGAGTTAACTATAATTGTTTGCTACACGGTTTGCATACTGTATACATACACACATGGTTCATATGAAATATTTAAGATATTTGTGAATTTTTCTAAATGGCAAAGGTTGCACTACTGCAGAAAATTAAAACCAAACAAGTAAGCCCTTTCCCCAAGATCTCTAATTTAGACTTTAGAATAAGCTTCCAGCCCAACAGTCACAAATCAAATAAAGACTTGCAGTAACAGCATTTTGTACTTCCATGTGCCTATATATTCCTGGTATGCATTTCTACCATGTATAAGATGTTCACATTTTCATCCTGTACCTAAAGGCAGTTTCTTTTCATATCACTTGTGGTACCACAGAGTAGATCTACACAGATAGACTGTTTTTATCATGAGTAAAGTACAGTTGGAATACAAGATTGAGTTTATCTATCATCTGATAGTTTATCAAATTTATTTAAGTCTCCTCAACAGATCATTGGTGAGTCCAGCATATCAAGGCATACCTTAAAAAGGTAGAAGCAGTCATTCAAAAGAGGAAAGGAAATTAAATAGGTTCAGAGTTGGTCATAGTTTACGAAAGGTTTGAAAACATTTTAAGTAAGAAGGAAGGTATGATGAAACTCCAGACCCAGCACAAACATAGGCCTTGCTCCACCTTACCCCACTACCCATGGAAAGGAATAATGTCAATCATCTTCAGCGTTAAAAGAAACACCTTTGAATCAGGCCCCAAATTAGCAGAAGTCTGACCTAATCATGAGACATACTGTTTTCTCATTTCTCTTTGATTTCAAATTTTTAGGATTCAGAACACCAACCTCCTTGACACAGGCTAATAGACAGAAATTTTACTTGTGAACTTCAGCTTAAATTTAATTGTAAATCATCAGGAGTAGCCCAATTCTACTTGAAAAGAGGGCTGAAATAAGGATGTCAGCATGACCTTGCTAGTGTTGCACACTAACTAGTTAAACAAACTGTTGGGAGTTGAATTAATAGACTCCAGGCTGCTTAGTCCCATGGCAACAATCAGCCTTAAAGATCTTTTTAACCTTTCATTAGAGATATAGGAAAAGGAAAAATAGTTAAAGTATTGAAGATGTTAGGTATTAAGTAGGGCTTTCATTTTAACAATATCCTTTAATCCTTTTTCCTTTAGCTATTGTGAGAGCTTTTTCTCAGGAAAACCCAGGTTTGGAGACTTTCAGGTGGTGCAAAAAAAACATATTTGGGAGAAAAGAGCAGTTAGTAGAGATAATGGAGCTGATGTTACTGCTGCTGCTATTGTTCCTGATGAAATCTAATTCTAATTCCTGGGGGAGGGGAAGAAAAAAACCCAAGACATTCACAACAGGAGCAAGATGAGATTAGCAAAGAAAAGACACATCCTCTGTCTTTTGTGGGACAGATTTTTCCTGGCAGTCATACTAGTAGAGAAACAAAGATAGCCTGTGATCTGATCGGTTTCTCCAGCACTGGTGTGGTGATACTGAAGACTTTGCTTTTAGCTTCATTTCCAGTAGCAAACACAGCAGTGCTGCAAGAGATAGTGAATTCTTGCCTGGCTGACACTGTCTTTTTTGTTCTAACAGAAGAAGAAAACAGAAAAGGAGAATAGAAAATATAAGTAGATCTGTGAGGACTAAAAATTAATGAAGCCTTGCTTTCTATGGATGTGTGTCCAGTGGCTGACCGAATTTTCTGCCCAAGAAGGCTACAGTGGAAACTCTTGCATGTTTAAGACCCTTATCTTACAATGACTACCTTATGTCCAGTGGCATTAGCTTATAATACGGCCCTTCACCCCACGCTGGGCATTTATAGGGGACATTAATGTGTTTCTATTTCTCTTTCCCTTTCTCCCAGCTGCCTATCCCCACAAGACTTTTGAGGATCCAGTTGTCTTTGAGCTTTCTACTGTTCTGTCAAATTTGATCAAGACAGACCTACAGGCTTAGAAGTTGTGTGTGAGGTGAAATAAATGAGAAAGACAGCAGGATCACACAAGCCTTGTTTCCATAGTAAATGAGGCTAAGAAGGTGGAGGAAGAAAGAGGACACATATGCCAAGTGGTGATAGCAGGAACCAGAGCTCTCCTTCTGAGGGTGGCTTCAGGTTTTAGTCATATATTGGAGACAGAGATGTAATTTGTCTGAATCAGCCAAGATGCTTTTCAGGATCACGTGAAGTTGCAAGAGTATCAGTGATCCAGGAAATAATAAGATTTGCTGTTATGGTAAACACAGTTCTTCCTCTTCATATACCATCTTTCCATCCAATGTCACAATACTCAATCACCTTCCCTTTATTTTTTTTTTTTTTAATTTATTTTATTTTAAAAGATCCTCAAATGCTGATAGTTTACATAGTTTTTTGGGACCTTTTTTTTTCCTGGTTTTGCTGTTTAACACACTAGATATTGGCAAATATCTTGTTATCTTTGCTTACCTTTTCATCCAGTTGTATTTAAGAGTAAATAGCATTTATTATTCTTAGAGCATAGACCTCTGCATAACATGTTTTAAAGAATTGTGACCAAATACCAAGAATTTGTGGTGTTAAGGGAATGGCCAGGGTGTATGTGTCTGCAGTTCTAGTGGAAGAAACCTAATAATATTGCAACATTATATAGATGGGGTTTACTACTTGCTGTTTACTACTAATAATCTGTTTTATAATGTGTTCTTAATTATCTTCATTAAAAAGAGCTCAGAAAAATCTTGTTTACAGCAGCAATGCACTTACTGCCAAAAAGGCAAAGTGTTTTCCACACATTCTCAGGAGAAAATAGGTTTTAGATACACAGCTAAATGATTTGGACCACACATTGGAAACAGCCAGAAAGAGATAAATGCTGTAAAGAACATATGAATTTTCTGTCCTGCTCGTACAGAAAAAACAGGCGACTCTGTACATCCTGAAACACTTTATGTGGTTAGAGAAGGGCTGCTTTAGTCACAGCCTCCTGTCGATGGGATGTCAATAATCTGATGGACCCATGGGGTTGGGTTTCTTCCACCCAGCACTGGCAGGAGCCCCTGTTGGGGGCTCAGCCCCTGGTGCCTCCCCCAGACCCCACCACATATCTTGGAGGTGGCAGTTGCCAGCTGATCTGTATTTTCTGACTCCTTCTCTGCATACAACCCCAGCGTCAGGTTAGAACTGATCTGTATTTTCTGACTCCTCTGCATACAACCCCAGCGTCAGGTTAGACCATGGGGCACGTGGAGGTAGTCCTGGGGTAGAAGAAGTAAACTGTAATGGCAGATGCCATATGTCTTCCCCACGTGCTTGGAAGATGATCAGCTAGAGAGGTGCGTTTCTTGACGTGCCAGGCAATATCATCAGCAGTGATGAGAAAACCAGTGCAGGTCCTTCAAATCAGGTGCATGTGATTCCCTTGTGCCGGGAATCGTGCCACCGAATCTGGATGCTTGATTGAATGCAACTTGTTTGATTCTGTCTGCCTCGTTACCTCATGCTTTGAATGATTCATTGTCAGAGTAAAGCTAAAAGAAACCAGACCATAAAGGTATCTTTATCTGCAAGCCCTGCTCTCGGTGGACTGAGGCTGCAGAGAGACCCAGCTCCGTGCTCCAGCCACACGCAGCGAGTGAGGATGCTGCTAGAGGGAGGTGCTGGAAATTGAAGCCACTTCTATACCTTGTGCCGTGTTAAACCAAAGCTAACCTTGTCCCCATCGACTGCGTTCAAATCGTGGGCTGCAGGGCAGCGAGAGGGAGGGAGAGACTGTCTTTTGCCAAGTGGCAAAGTGTGAATTAACACAGTGGGTAAAATTTTCCTGCTTTTAAGTAATTGTAAAACATAATGGCAGTTACCTGTCTGTTTTCTTCAGAGATTTGTACTGAACAAGGGGAAGAACTGTTAACAGGATCCCAGGGTTGAGGAGAGATTTGAGAGGAAGGATCAGAAGAATTAAATATGTGGCATGTAGTGAGGGAAGATGATAATGAATGGGTATATCTGCCCGGCCTGACACTGCGCCAATCAGTGCCAGCCACTTGAATGAATTTATTTAGGGAACACAAGCAAAATAGCTGAGTTACCATGACTCTCCATCCAGAAACATACCCTTTTTTGTGAAAAATGTCAGTTAGCTTAAGGAAAGCCTTTCTTCCAGTCCCATGGGGCTGAATTGTTCCCATAGGTACCCTTTTGGGATGATCCAATAGTCATTCAAATCAGTGGAAACACTTCTTTTGACCAAGATGTTAAACCCAACTGTTTGAGGAGGAAGGGATATGATAGAGCTCTGTATATTTTGGAGGCTGTAAATGCTAAGGTGAGAGGAGGGAGTTATTTCACGTAGTACAAAGGTACCTATTTATGCACAAAGTTACACTAAAATAGGAATTTTTATATGAGCCGTAAGAGTGTCAGATGGCTCAGATAATAATAATATCACATAAAATAAAGTAATTGTATAAAGGTTGTCAGTTTATTTGCAACACATCTAGTCATAAAGCTGATCATTTTCTGTTAAATTAAAGTTGCACAATTTGCCTTTGAGCAAGAAATAAAGGTCCTGGTACTATTTATTTTGTATTTGTAATTTGGCTTGCTCTGTTTATTGGATTTGTGTCATGGTTTAACCCCAGCCGACAACTAAGCCCCACACAGCCGCTCGCTCACTGCACCCTGGTGGGATGGGGGAGAGAATCAGAAGAGTAAAAGTGAGAAAACTCATGGGTTGAGATAAAGACAGTTTAATAGGGAAAGCAAAAGCCACACACACAAGCAAAGCAAACCAAGGAATTCCTTCACTCCT
>NW_008795910.1:773687-828690 GCF_000699145.1 Aptenodytes forsteri
CTTGTGCCCCCCCAGCCTGCTCGCTGGTGGGGTGGGGTGAGAGGCAGAAAAGGCCTTGACTGTGTGTCAGCACTGCTCAGCAGTGACGGAAACATCCCTGTGTTATCAACACTGTTTCCAGCACAAATCCAAAACGTAGCCCCATACTAGCTACTGTGAAGAAAATTAACTCTATCCCAGCCAAAACCAGCACAATTTTTTAATTCATTAACTGAAAGACAGAGGGCCAGACATTTACTCACTCAAAAACAGTACACTTCAACTGAAAAAGTTGTCAGCCTTAGAAAGTCGCTTTTAAAAAAGCATTTGGATGATGGGAGAGTGTCTCAAGGAAGGCAGAATGAGCCTCATGACTCGGCGTGGTTAAACCCGGCAGGGCAAGGCAGCAGAAGCCGTGTTGGATTGACTGCACTCAAGGGCATGGACTAGATATCTAAGGGGGCTTTTACTGAGGCTGGGAACAACTTGTAGCAGAAAACTCTCTGTTGCAGAAAAGCACAGGCTAGGAAAAATTAAGTGACTGACCCAGTGTTGTATAAGATAAAATTCATCCACAGCCCGTAGTAGTGGGCTGACACTAACCTTAAGCAACTTGGCCTGAATGCCAAAATATCTCTCAAACCTGGGGTTGGAAGTGCATATTTGGGAAAAGGAAACAGTTCTCCTTTTCAGGACCTAACTATGAAATGTCCCTGGGAAAGGGGATGCCTCAACAAAACTTTAACTATTAGAAGTGTGCAATTTCAGCTGCCTGATAATTGTCACTGGAAACTCTTATTTTCATGATAAGTGACAAACTGGTTCTAATTCTATATACTCAGCAGCAAGTCTTGTACGTCTTCCATCACAGTTCATCAGTTTGGTGGCCTGCATTTACTGGCACAGGAAATAGGCACTCACATTCTATTTACTCTCTGGATCAGGACATATATAATTGTCAAAATTTATAATAAAATCCTTTTTTTTTTTGTCCTTGCTAATGAGTTTAAAACTCCAACTCTTCAGATCAGTGAGTAAGGAAGATGAAGTAGTACAGCAGAGAACATACTTGTGGCCAAATGGATTAGGAATTTGAGAACTCTCTATATATAGGCTATAAGTCCCAAATCAGATTTGATAAATCAAGTGATATTAGAAGAGGATATCTGCAGGGCTCAGTAGACTTAAATATTGCAAGGAACTATTACTCTCATATCCATCTCAACATACAACTGTATGCTGAATATTAAATGGCGATGGATCGGTCTCCCTGCGCTTGTTACATTTTTGAAAGACAATAGATCAGTAACAATAAAAAAAAAAAGCAGTCCAAATTTCTATTCAACTGGAACTGCATGAAGGACAATTTTTAGCTATTCATTTATTTACAGATTACTTCTGTGTAGCAAAATTTCCTTCCCCTCCATGGGTGCAATACAGCCACAGCTGGATATACCAGAATGGCGCAGGAGCATGGTTAAGATCTCTGAGACTCACATGTAATTTTCTATATTTTATTGAAATTATCCCAACTAGAAATGAAAGGAGGATTAGAGCATGGCCTCCACCTGTAACATGTTTGGACAGCACAGTCAGGGAATCTGCACTCGACCTTTAATCCCTTCTGCTCCAAAACCACAGGCCAGTTCTACATGGAGTTACAGTGAAAATCCTGCTGGTACTCAAACTCCTTTTTCTTGTGGAGGCTTGCTTCAGGTTCGTACCGGTTCATGCAGCGGCATAGATGATATGTAAAGAAACACTGTGTGTGTGACATGCTGTACTAAAAGGACACACCACAGGGAAATTATTCAGTTAAGATGCAAAGATGCAGCTTCAGTATATACAGTGTTTACAACATACAAAGTTAGGAGTTTAGCATGCTCTGGTAAGACTTTAGAGCAGTAGGGAATGCGTCTTTGTTCTCATTTTTTTTGTGTCTAGTACTTCATTAAAATAAAATGTGGCATAAATCTGTCATGCTTTCTGTCAGCCTGTCACCTCCACCACTATGCAGGGCTGAAAGTTGCAGCTGATGGCTTCGATCTGGTCTCAGGGAAACAAAACCTGCCTCGCAGAGAGCACACCTCCGAGAACAACGCATTTGCGTCTTTGCGTTTCTCCTGCCTTCAGTTCCCATATGCCCCCATTCCCAGTGATCTCCTGAAGAGTCAAGAGATGTCATTCAGCTGTTTGGTTAGAGAGTAACTAGAAAGGTGTTGGGGATTGCATGTGCCAGCACAGGCAGAGCTGGTGCACGGCAGAGCTGGGGTCAGCCAGGCAGCAACCGTGCAGCTGAGCACCTGCAACATGCTATGCGTTCCCCTTCCATGGAAGGACTTCCATGGGGGTGATGTTCCCTTCCAGCCACCAGATTTCCTCCAGGTTTCCTGGAAAATTTTAAGTCAAGCGCAAAAGTTACTCAGACCAAGTATGATGAACTGGATAATTTTGAGGATATTCATGCCTTTTTAGGTTTGTAGTGTAGTTACTCTGAACAGTCCTCTGCAGGTATCCGTAGTTCTTGGTAGACAATTCTATCTTCTAAATGTAGGTGCTCTAAATTTCAACTTGGAAACCTGTAGTGCACCAAAGTGGAGGCCACTAACACTGTTCAAACAGCCTATGTCTTCACAGCCAGTTCAGTTTTTACTTTAATTGGGGTCTGACAGCTCCAGTCCTGTTACCTCCTGTACAGATATCAAAATAACAGTACTTATCCCTGCTAAACCAAGGATCATTTCAGATCCACTTTTTTTTTTCTTCCAGCCTCCCAAGAAGTGTAAAAGTGGCTGCTAGAGAACCTGCTCAAAAAAGAAAGGTAAAAATACTTTTGTCAACTTAGTCTATAACCTACCTTAAAAGCTTGGGTTGAATTCCACAGACAGAATATTTCTCCTTGGTAATTATAATCATTTTTCATTATTATCACAACCAGGATCCATTTAACTGAAGATATTCTCTTTAGTAATTTCTTTTTCTGCCATTTGCCGGTGCATGTACATTGCCAGCGCCTATTTTTGTGTGTCCAGGTTATGAAATGACAAGCAGAGATTGGCCAGGTGCAAAGTATGTGTATGTGCAAATATGTGAATTACTCAGTCTGGGAAATAATCCCCCTATAAAACCATCCAATACAGGGAAATGTTTGTGTAGTGTCCAATATAATTGAGCGATAGGGCTGAAAGGACTTGTCAAAGGACTCCAATTAGGCTCCCGAGGAAGGGGATGCTGCCCAATCGGACGTGCACCCTTGGCTCTGAAAATCAGGCCCTAGACATGTACAAATGTGTACATATGATGAGCCTATTTAAAAGGAAACTAATTAGAAGTATAGACAATTCACCTTTCTTCTAATGAAATTATTGTAGTCTCTGATCCATAAATCTGACATTTATACATATTTATATGCTATTGCTTAGTGAATACCTGATTAAGGAATACAGCTGCCAAGTGAATAAATTTGTTGTTAATCAAATGGTACTATAAAGACAGATCATCAGACCTATTAGAATATATTCATTCAGCAGATAAATCTGCGCTGCAGCCTGTTAGTGCAATGTGTAATGCAAATCAAATTGTTCTTTAGAGCTAAACCTTGAGCTTTGCCAGAATGAAAAAGACTTTGCATGGAGGCAGATGAGATGAAATCCTATATTTTTACTGAGGGCGTGAGAGCCCTTGGCATTATGTCTTGTATTGAAAGTAAATTTTACCCTAATTGAACACTAAAGGCTGAGGAATGCTTAAGTCTGTGCACTGAAGATTTTACTGTGGTATATAATTGCCTCTGTCTTTTGTTAGTGTATCTAATTCAGCAGTATAAATTACCAGCTTAATTTTTTTCTTATTGTGTGATGTACTAATACTATTATTTTGTACTAGCAAGAATTAGCAACTGGCATTTACGTTTATAGATCCTTTCATCCAGGGAAAACCTAACAATAGCTAAATATTACATTAAAGGGCTGAAAAGATAGCCCAAGGTAACTGTGAAATGGCCACAGTGTTTACGGGGATCCATCAAAACACTACAGTGACTTTCATGAGCTTTGAAATGTTGGTACATTTTTGAATTCAGATTTGAAGTGCTGTTTGCAGGATTGTGTTTCCTACAGAACTATGAAAAGTATATTTGTGCTTCAGATATTAATGAAGGGCAGATACAAGGCTTCTAAAGCAGTCCGTGATGTGAACTGCCCACTCTTCTGCAACAGGTATCGATTCTACCAGCACAAGCACATGCAGCTTAAGTTTGTAAATTCCTGCGGTGAAGAAACTGCCTATGCCTTTACTTCAGTCCCTTGCCAAATCCGGGCAATATTTTGATGAGAAATGCTATATCTGCACATAGCTGAAGTGTTCAGGGCAGTTTTATATTCAGCATAACCCTTTTCACCCTAATCATGTACAACACATGCAGAACTCCTGGTTACCTTGCATAAAATATGAAATCGGGCAGATGGCCCATTTTTTCACCTCCAGCCTACTTTTACTTTTACTCCCCCACCTACTTTTCCTCTTCAGCCTACTTTTCACCTGATGAGTATTTGCTAATGGTAGTAAAAATAATAGTCTTGCTTTAGATTGTGTTCAGCTGAAATTATTCCTACTAGTTTTTTTAGTATCTGTGAAGAAAAAAATGATGTGAGGAAAAAGTCCAAGAAGAAGGGAAAAGCTTTTGAGAGGTTCAGGTTCATGACTGCTTGGATCAGACTGTGGATGGGAAGAACAGATATTTCCCTGTATTGTTTTGCTTCCTCTAGCTGCGGAGGACTTGTTGGGAAAGTGGAAAAGGCTTGGAGAAAAGCAGGAGTAGGCTGGACTACGGTTTCCTCCCAAGCCACTGCCAAGAGGGCTGGGCTGGTGCAAGGGGGAGTCAAGAGATGACAATATATCCAGGGGAAGATTGTAGTCCTTTGCTTATCTCCAGGAGCAAGGTGAAGGAAAGCATCGCGACTGCCCCTTGTTTACTGGTCTGCTCCTGGCACAGAAGAGCAGTGTCCCGCTTTATCTGCTGTCCAGGATTGAATGTGAAAATCTAATCTAGTGCCTTATTAATTGCATTTATCATGTACTTTGACCATCTCATGTGAAGCTTACCCATTGATTTGTCTCTGATGGCTTGTTCTTAAGAAACCTTTGGAGCTGCTTCAGAAAATGTTTTTCGAGCCAGACATCCTGGGTAATTTCTCCTTAAACCCCAATTAAATCCCCTCAGTCTACTCCATTCATTGCCCACAGAATTGTGGTGGCAAGTGCACCGAATGCAGGTCAATCTGCTTTTTTGTGCTGTGGATGTTCCCTTCACCATTGACTATCCAGTGAGCAAACAACAGCAGACAGCACTTTAGAGCTTGAGCCAAATAATGCAATAAATGCAATGGAGAAAATTAAGGCTCAAGTGGGCAGGAAATTTCTTTGTCTTCCATTGACGCTTGGCATTCTTATATGTGTATGCAGATGTGTACAGATGTGAATGTGCACACATGCACACACACTACAGTGCTTCTTGAGTGCTTGGAGCTGGTCCTGCTGGTTTCCCAGCTTTGGTGGGGATCTGCTGTTCTACTCCCAAGTAAACTCTATGTCCATAACTAAGCAGCTTTCCAGCACAATTAATGGGCTTGATGAAGGCTTTAGATATTCCCTTTTCTCCTAGTATACAGTATATTATTCTTTCCTCTAACATGTGTTCAGACAGAGTCTTGATGGTCTTTATTCCAGAATTTGTACAGAAGATTTTCTTCACTGTGCGAAGTTTCAACTGAGATCTGTTTTGCACTCATCAGCATTTCTCAGGTTTGCATTGAATAACTGAAATGTTGCTGAGAACACGAAATATTAGTTTTGACAGAGTCCCGGAAGTTTTCCAAACCATGGAGTCCACCCTCATGTCTCAGTTGTGTCAAAAGGTCATTTTTTTTTTTCATTTTTGAAGTTGACAAAACAAAACTGAGCAGCACTATTTTGTTTGAAAATAGAGGCTCAGCGGTGAGAAATTTGGAAACCTATATTCAGAAGCATCAAATGTGTATAACCTTGGAAAAAACAAGGCTTCTCCTGAAAGCAGAGAGTGACAATGGGAACAGAGGTTGAGTGAGAAATTCTTTCTTTTTCTTTTTTGGAGGTTGCGTATCAAGAGGGAGAAATTGGCAAAAAATACTTATAAAATTCAGAACCGACAGAAGAGAAAATATTAAGCAGTGATTATAAGCATGCTGTCTGAAGAATCAGGTCGTGCATATGCTTAGATAACGCAGAGATCTCACATCACACACAACCACCACCCATCTCCCTTCCTGTTTGTTCTGTTCCTTTGTGTCATCCGAAGCTAAATGGCAGGAAAACTGTGAAAAGACCTGTCTGCTGCCTTGCGTTTATATATCATCCAAAAGATTAAGCAGTGATTATAAGCATGCTGTCTGAAGAATCAGGTCGTGCATATGCTTAGGTTATGCATAGCTCTGTGATCTCACATCACTCCCATCCATCTCCCTTCCTGTTTGTTCTGTTCCTTTGTGTCATCCGAAGCTAAATGGCAGGAAAACTGTGAAAAGACCTGTCTGCTGCCTTGCGTTTATATATCATCCAATGCAAAGGGTTTCAATACCAACTGGAGTTTCTGAATACTGGTGTAATACAAGTTCAGCCCTCCTTTTCTACGTACCAGAGTCAATATGCATATAGATTAGTGTTCTAGTTTTTCACTAAAGTACATACAGTTTGAGTGGTTTAATACTTTCGGTTCAATTTTCAGTTTCATTTCGGCGCAGGCAGTCCTTATCAGTGGTCCCATTGTGCTGAATCATTACAACTGCCAGAATACGAGATGGGCACAGATTTCTAATAGCTCTCGCACTGCCAGGCTTAGCAGAACGGGCGCCCTGTTTCGTTTAGCTGAGGTCCTCATCCCCCATCAATCCCACCTGAAGGCCACAGTGTATGTTTTCCCTTGCTGTCTCCCGTGGAGAAGAAAGATGTGAGGAAAGGCCTACAAAACTGCATCAGTAGCAAGTTTGAGAAAATTGTTGAATCCACAGTGATGATAATCATAGCCTTAGCAAACTGACTGAAATTAATGCACCATCTGAACAGTTCTGTCTGCTCTGCCTTGATGTTCCTCATTTAAAATGAATCTCTCTAGACCTGAAGGCTGTTTGGAAACAGCTGATGGTGCCCATAATGAGGATTCCAATCTTCAAGTCTCCAAACTGAAATTAGACATATGTCCTGACATGTTGACATTAATTTGAGCTGTTATAGCTGTAATGGGTTTATTTTGCTAGCCTTCTTAATAGAATTTCAGGGGAGACAGGCTTCGCTCCATGAGTCAAGTTGGGGAAAAGCTGTGAGCAGCCATAATTTCAAAGGTTAATTTGAAAAAGCTTTTCTTGACAGAAATTTCTGAATTGCAAGGTTACTTGAAAATGTGGTATTGTAATAGCTGATGCTATGGCTGGAAAAAGCAGGCTGGATGATGCAGTGGGAATACACTAGCCTTTCATTTCCAGGTATCAGTATTCAACTCCAGCTTGACTCCAAGTAAAATGCGATAATAAATAAAAGCAATAAAGTAAAAGTAATAGATCCATTCTACTCCCTATATACAATGTCGATGTATAGGCCAAAAGCCCGGGTCCAAACTGCAGTTTTCTACTAAAAAGACTTTTAAATACTGACCAGAATAAACTGGCTGAGCGTGTTAACCCCGCACAGGGTGGGTTCAGTGCCTGGTTTATACGATTTTAAACTCATCGAGTAACAGGCCGTGGCGAACCTTGCCTCCTGCAGGGCACAGGGCCAGCAGCTGAGTCAGCAGCGATGGTAGAGGGCTGCAAAGGGCACGAAGGCAGGGCACCCCTGCCGTCCCACGGGCACCTCAGTAATGCGGCTCCGTCACAAGCCACTTCAGCTTCCCCAGGCCAGTGTCTTCAAGACACCGGCTGTTTTTGGCAAGACTGCAAATGGGGAGCAAAATCAGGCGTGAGCATGGCTGAGTTAAAATTCTGTGTTTGAATCGAGGTGAATTTGTGACATTTTCTGGACTGCTATGTTCTGGTGCTGGCAGATAATTGGTCACTTAAGACATAGTGGATTAGTAATTTACTGTGTAGCAACAGAGGAGTAAAAAAAGGCCCACAAGGGAGAGAAAGCCCTTGTCCTGACAGTTTCCTTTGAGCAGAATCCAGCCGGTTCCCCCAAAAAACCCCTACCCGCACCAGGGACCACTGATGGAGAGCCTGGCTGCTGCCCCACACGCCCACAGAAAGTCCCAAGATGAGCCAAAGTTAAGCCAAAATTATTCATCTGGTTTATTAGATGTCATTTAAATCCCACAGTCTTTCTAGGGAGATTCGGTGGAGGAGATGACTGTCAGCATTAGAAATAACTTAATTTAGGAGAACGGGATGTAGCAGCTAGCTGTTGGTTTTGAAGGGTAAAATGTCACCGATGGCAGATTTTTAACCCAGTGCAATTCAGCAGATATTTGATACTTTTATTTCCTTCTGCTGACTTTATGCAGTGGAACAGAAGGCAGTTTGCAGAGATTAAACAATATTCTGTCCACAAATTAAAATCAATAACTTATTTATAGGGCTGCTGATGCTCCCACAACAAAACAGGCCTGCCAAGTGGCTGTAAAAGTCCTGAGTCAAATGCCATGTATCTCCAGCCCATCTACGCAGTTGGCTGTCTGTGACCGCAGATACAACACAATCTATCCAGCAGCTGTATC
The DNA here is from genome assembly GCF_000699145.1 of Aptenodytes forsteri. Taxonomy (NCBI): domain Eukaryota; kingdom Metazoa; phylum Chordata; class Aves; order Sphenisciformes; family Spheniscidae; genus Aptenodytes; species Aptenodytes forsteri. The sequence continues at coordinate 782,407 of NW_008795910.1, forward strand.
ACTTGATAATCGTAGTACATAAATAAATATGATTCCTGAACCAAGTAGTGGTGATGGTTGTTTGCAGATCTATATGCTGCGTGGTTGTTTCCTGCATACATCATTGTTAAACCTAATATCGCTCATCAGGATTTTTCAGGAATCCATTTCTTTTCATGAAAGGGGGCTGGCCAGACACTGCACTGTGTTTTAACCTCCTGTAGATGCTCAAAAGAGCAAATCACACAGCAGTATTGGGAGCATGACAGAAGATCGAAGCCCAATAATTGTTTTTTTCATATTCCTTTCAACAAACCCCTTCCCACTATGGCAGCAGTGGTATTTTGAGAAGATGGATAGCGAAGTTCAGTGTAAGTGCAGTTCTGCACTGTTGGTACGCTGTGCCATTATGTTCCTCTGGGGGTTAAAAGGCTTCCAAGACGGTATGTCAGCAGTGAGATCATTAGCTGGATAGGAGGCCTGGCAGCAGCTTCTTCCAGTGGGAGAACACCCAAAAGTACTCTCTCCTTCCAGTAGCTGCCTTTCCTCTCCTCATCGGGTGCAAGACACCCTGAGAATGATGTTTGTTAAATCCTAAATACCTTTTTTCATCGGGTACCCAGCATTGAGAATGGATATTTCAAAATACATCATAAATGTGACTAAGTTACCCACAGAAACAGGGATCACGTAACCACCTACGGATATACAGCCATTTTGAGAACAACAGTGCACGAAAACACTGGACAGCAACGCCAGAAGGATTGTTATATCTTTGAGTCTGACCTCCTGCCTAACACAGGCATAGATTTCATTAAGTGGCTGGAAGTAAAGAAAGTCCTATCCATTTATGGGATAATACATGGGAAGCCTCTGGTGGTAGTACATAGCTAGCCAGGGTACAATATGTCAGGACATCAGGGTTGATGCCTCTTGATTTTAGACCACATTCAGGTGGCTTGACTCTGAGTTAAGTCCCTAGGTTCATTTCTTTTGTATATCCTTCTGGTCACAATTCCTCTTCCTTGAGGTCTTTTGGTTTGGAGTGACCTTTGTTGGGCCACCGGCACCTCTTGGAGCCTTCACCGCAAGTCTCAGTGCGCAGCATTTTCACATGGAGCTCCAGTATCTGAAGACAAGTCATTATGTGAGAATTGTTTTGAACAGTTTCATCTCTCAAGAGTTGTGAAATGACATTTTGGAAAGGTGAGCTGTGTTTTCAGGGAAGTTGTTTAAAATAAGAATCATATATTTAGGTGATGCTTTTGGTGGGCTTGATGAGATTTTTATACCTGGGACTGCGTGAAGCATGTATTTCTTAAAGACTATCCGTTCAGGTATTTGGCCTGAAGAACTAGTAAGTGCTTGAGCACACAGACCTTGGTAGTGGTGGGATATAAAAGGCCCAGATTTTAGACTTTTTCTATCTCTTTCAGGCTGGGACCACTGTATCCAACACTTTCTGTGAGTTGTAGCTGAAGCAGATATGTATTCAGGTTCTTGTGCATTGGTGTTTTGTCTTTCATTCTCTTTGCCTATGAATATATGTGATCTTTAGGTTTACATGTCTGCTCTGAGACTGGTAAAATAGAGTAACTTTCCCATCCTGCTTTCTTCAGTCTTTTCAGAGCCCTACAGCTTTCTGCCCTTTCCTTTTCTTCCCTCTGTGTGAGTGCGCTGGGCAGCCTCAGCGCCTGCTTCGTTAGCAGCGGCTCGCAGCAGCAGAGCAGTGATGGAGAAATCTCCCTACTCCTGCCGAGAAAATCGAGTGAATGGGAATGGGAGGAGAGATGAAAATAGATGCAACGCAAATTGTCATTGTGCAAAATGACTTTTTACCAGAGCACTGCTCTGAATACATAGTGACACTGTACAGATGATTCTTGGCCTGTTAAATAACAGTTTTCCCTATATTTATTGCTCTTGAGTTGTGCCTGACAGTTTTATTGCATGCAGACTGGCACATTATGAAAAGAAAAGTAAATAGGTCTGTGGAATCATGGCCGCAGTATTCCTGTTTAAGAGGAAAACAACTCTTTGGTTTTACCACATGTTTGAAAAGAGAAGACAGTTCTCCCTCAGTGTTTTATGGCAGTTCTCCCTCCCACCTCCCCCTTCTACCTTAAACAGTCTGGATTTGTTTTGCTTGTATAATTAGGCAATAGCAGCTGATCGGGTTTGAATCAACAGCATTGTATCATTGCAAAAGCTGCCTCAATTGATGGACGAGAGGCAACAGTCTGTTTATTTGCAAAAGCTATAAAATAGCCTGCCTGTGCCATGCACACAGAAAAGTACATTAGCTTCAGCTTTTTTATAATTCTTTGAGAGTAGATATACTGCTAAGGCACTTGAACTCTATTATGATGGCAAGCTTCTGTTATTTTCTATTATCCTTGGGATGAAAGCAAAAGAAATCCCGTATATGGTCTCATGAAAGAGAATCTATTCTTTGAAAATAATTGTGGCCATAGCCCTTAGTGCGTCGTCGAACCTATACAAATTAAAAGAACCATTATCAAAGTTAGTACAGTATTTATTTAGGCTAAACCACCTCTTTGCTAAATAATTGCAATGACGGTGCACAGCAGCAGTGCTGAAAATATGTTTTACTGACTTATTTCCTTCCTCACAAATCCTGCAAAAAAAGATACAGCTATAAAGGTACAGTTATACCTCCCTATTTTTGCCCTCAGTTGCTCACTATTATCTCCAGCTGTGAATATCTTCTGGAGAGCATTCCTTGGTACGCCTGTGAGTGCAACAGCACCCCAAGGATGGCTGTACGTAAGGATGCTAACAAACCCGAGGAGGTAAAATCCCACAAAGCCAGGAGTTTTTCACTCGTTTAGCTGAGACTTAGAGGCTTAACTAGTTGGGTATAAAGCTGTGCTTACTAGTTCAACCATATCCCATCCAGCAAAATAGTTGAAATTGTCTGCAGGAACTCCTACAGGATGAGAGCTGAATTACTTGCAAGACAAGACACATATCTAATGTATGCAGGGACCTGCTGCTTGTTCACAACCAGATTCATTTACCACCTGAATTATTATTATTAATTCTTTGTAATAATTATTATTAATACTTTGAAATGTTTTTTTCTTTTTGAAGTTGAAAAGCAAGATGGGTTTTTCCCAGTGCCTAACCAATCACGCAGATGTTTCAGTGTCCCTGCACCCCCTGGCCCCTTCAGTCCCTCTGCTGGCAAACGGTTTTGTGAGCAGGAGAATGAAGGCAGCCTGGCCTCCTACCAGCTTTGGTGACTCAGAAGGGGCAGGCTCAGGAGGGTCCTCCTGATGTGGATTCCCTGGTGCCTGATAGGAATTGCACTCAAGATGCTTCAACCTCAGCAGAGCTGCTGACAGGATGCGTTTCCTAAACCTGACTCCCTGTTTTAATGAATGCTTTAGGAACTAATATCTTGGAAGCTTGTCACATTAGGATGAAATGGTCAAAGGTCTTGAAAGATTGGGTGTAGGGGAGAGAGAGGACTCACTGTTGGACAAAAGGATCACAGGAGCTTGTTTGCGTAGCTTAAGAAACTCCGCTGAAAACAAGCTTTTCTCCCTTTCATTCTCATTGCTCTTCTATCTATAATATAGCTATAATAGTCTCCAGAGCTAAAATGACTAGAAAGAATGAAATGCGTCTTTGAAAGAAAATTTCTGTAGCCACAGTAGTGCCATGGGTCAACGCGGTTCTCTGCTGTCCCCACATCCCAGCTTCAATTGATGCTCAGGTCACTATTAAAAAGAAGTTTATTTGTCTCTCACAGGATACTTACTCATAACACCGAACGCACCAGCATAATTGTGGCAGGCTGTGGTAGGAAAGGGTCTGCAGGGCTTTGTTGGCTGCTGCGTGTCTCGGATCAGTGACAGAGCGCACCGGCTGAGATATATGTGCAGGAAGATTACATTTCATTGGGAGAGGCTGTGCCTGGCCTGGCTGGGGCTCTCGGTCTCATTTTCATAGATACCAGATTTATTGTGACATTACAGCGAGTATTTTTCTCTTGTCTGAGAAGGGGGAGAACAAGCCAAACAACAGCGCTCAGCTAAACAGGCTCTTTCCATTCAGCTGTATAAAAGGTACCCTGCCATACTTGTAAATATAAGAGAGAAAATGGTGTCATCAGCCTGTAATAAAGTATTTGAGCCTCAGATTGCCATCTGTCAATGATATTTTAGCTTATTTTCTCTCAGGAAAGAAAGTGAGCTTATTTTCTTTAATCTCCTGAGAAATTACTCCAGTTACTTACAGCACTGGATTTCCTTAAAAAAGATTGTGCTGCAGCCAAGGGGATTATTTGACCAAATAGGGCTTTTTTGCCTTTGTCTCACTGCATTAGCTTATTTTAAAGGAGTAAAGAAAACCTTAACTAGTGCTTTGTGGAGGCTGCTACAAGTTTCTTTACTTGCTATTTCTTCTTTCTCTGCAAAAAAAACATAATACAGTATTGCCAACTATACACCCTTTAGAAGTTATGAAACCCAGATTACCCAGGATTGATTTTTTAAAAAGTCAAATTTTACACTAATATTTCCATGCTTCTATTCGCTCTCTGTTTTGAGCCTCGGCTCATTGAATATGCTGTATCATTTGGATGCTATCAAGGTAGAAACGTTTTGAGTGAAAGCAGGGCTTTGCAATCACCTCAAAGAACTGAGACTCCAAATAAAATGCCTAAAAAACCAGAGCAGGCAGCACTCAGTCAGCACCGGTTATGGTCCTAGTTTTGGTGCAGATGTACAGTAGCAGGAGTAGAGAAAGAAAAAGTAGTTATGGTGAAGGAAAATACCCCCATTCGCCTTTGGATGGCCAGGGATATTATCACGAAGTGATAAGTGGTGTGTGAGTTAATAAAATGACACGGTGTGGGCATATTCCCTTTCATCATTTCTAAGTCCTCCTTGAGGAATATGTTTCTCGCTCCAGATATATAACCTGCATTTAGCGAGCTGAGGCAGGATCAGGAATTCAGAATTTTAATTACACTCAAGGGACTCTGGTGAGATCAAATCCCATATCCTGATAGAAGGAGGCAGGGAATATACCTGGAGGCAGCTGCGTGCAGCTACTGATGTGCAGATTTGGAAACTGGGAAACATTTCCCAACAGAATTACTCTTCCCTAAATATTGCAACTTCCATTTACTAAAGCTGCTGATGTTGGAAAAAGCCTAAAGAATCAGCTCCAAAACCCATTATTCTTTTCGCTACCAGCTAATGAATTTTCCCTCTGCCCTTCTACATTAGTTTTCTTTTAGCAAGAGACTTCTTTTTTCATATTACTTTCAGCTATCTCTGGTGTTGGAGCTTTGATATCTAGTTAGTACAATCTGTAAATACGACTCTGCAGACATTGCTCAAGGGCAGATTTTGACCCTGAGCGCTCCGGCAGTTTCTTCCTTAGAAAATATATCTACAAAGAGCTGTTTAAAGATGGGGGCTGGCACTGCAGGCTGGTGCTTCAGCAAAGAGTTAATGTGAGAAGCGGGAAGCGGAATGTGATGGTGGCCAAGCTTATCCCTGTCACACACAGTTATTTTGGTATAAAAATACTCTATTATGACAAAGTGTTGCCAACTCTCACAGTTTTAATACGGTTTGCACGTTATATTTGTTTGGGCTTTTTCCCTTAAAGTCCTGGTTCCTGGAGTGATGCCAGTGTGAGAAATTCAGCTTTCCCCCCACCCCAAAAGTAAGTTTTGGCTTCATGATTAAGAACAAAGGCTTGAAAATATGATTTAAATGCATTTTAAAGATTCAGAAAAGCAGAAAATAAATAACTCAACATGTATTATTTTTCTGAAAGATAATATCTCATGTTTTTGTGAGGGCTGACTCGTGACTTCTAAATGCTGGTGGTTGGCAGTACTGTTGTTATAATTAATGACTAAGTTTGATTTTTTGTTGTTGTTGTTATCAGTCATATCTATATCCATATATTTATATACATTCCAAAATAAATGCATGTTACTCACATGCTTGTACTGCAGGAACTGGTTTCTATATATCTGTATAGATAGATATATAGATATAGTGTTAGTCTAAAGAGGGGAGAGAAGCAGTAGGCAAGAGGTATGGTTTAAATTTGAGTGTGGTATCTCTGTGTAGGTGTGTAAAAAAGGTGGTGAACTTAGACCCAGAAAACATCTTCCTCCTCCCCACATCAAGCTTATCTATTTCAAACTTGCTCAGGAGGAATTGTTGGCCCTCTTCATACTAATTTAAAGACTGCTTTACCTCATTTGAAGATGGAGATGTTGCTCATGCAGAACAGATGCCATCTCTGGTGGTACTTCAAGGGCTGATGAGCAGCTCTGGAAAAAGCAGGCAGAGCTCCTCACTCCCAACACCTGCCTCCAGGACTGGGTCTTTTTACGCTGTTTTTTTAATGAGTTAACCTTGTACGAGCAGGTTTTATGCGGAATGAGGTGCCATCCACCATAAAACATAAATCTCGATATCATCTGCTTTGGCTGATCCGATAGATGTGTAGCTCTGTGCCTACAGCTGACCTGGGTAAAACGCCTGCTGATGAGCGATCCGGCAGCACGGGGATGCCGGGCTAGGGGAGACCGCGCTCTGGTCTCAGCGTGTGCATGTCAGTGTGAATTACCTCTGCCACAGAGCTATGTCTCAACTTGCAAACTGGGAAACGCACTCGTTACAGGGCTCAAATAGCCTTAACTCACCCCATTCACAACCGGCCATTTCAGAGCGTTTGACATTTCATGTCACCCCATGGCGCAGGGGTGGCAGTTTGGCGAGCTCTCCCTGCTTGAGGGCTGGTTGAGTCGTCAGGCTCCACTCCTGGTGCCACCCTGGCAAAAGGGCACCCGCAGGAGGGTGTTGGCAGAAGGCAAGTAGCAGTCATTGTTTGCTTTCCTTTCCAGGGCTCCTCCTTCCTGCAGCCCCAGAAACCTCCCTCTTCCCCATAAAAAAACCCAAACAAAACCCCTGTATCATAGACATATGTATTTATTGAGGCTACTGCAAAGCAGAACACTTTATTATAAACTATATTTCAGAAACTTGCAGCACACTGAGCAGTACTTTTTCTGCAGATTCTCTTCCGTGTTGAAAATACAGGATTTCATGCGTGCGGGCATCTCTTGCTCAGTACAAAACTTAGTGAGGGTTTTTATTTCAGTAAAGCCTTGGCATTGCAGCAGTGAGCAAAATCTATTCAGGAAGCACATGAAAATGTATAGAAATAGCAGCAAGGAACCAGGCATCTTAACCCCAAATATGCTGAACAATCACTGCAAAACAGCACTTACTTCACGGAGAACTTTTTGTGCACGTCCACAGGGAGAATAAAATGGATCTGCAGATACGGAAAGTGCTGTGCTGCAGTTCTGGCACTGCGGAGCAGCGCTGCCTGCTCACTTGGTCCAGGATTTTCAGCTCTGCCCATCCCAGCAGTCCCAGTGTCAGATGGGACCAGGCTGGAGAACAGCCTTAGAGCGTGCCTTGCTGAACTACTCTTAGCTTTTGCAATTAGCCACTTGTTTTATTTTCTAATCGCGCAGTTCACAGCTGCATCTTCCAATTTTAGGACTGCTTTCTGAAGCCCAGACATCAGTACTTTCCCAGCTTTCAGGTCTCCCAGAAGTCCCGGCTACCAACCCACTGCCGTGGCATGCGATCCATCAGCTCACTACGTGCTCCTTGAACCAGCAAACAGTGCAGCTAATCCACTGCTAATAAACACTCTGCAAGAGCCAAGAGAGTTTGTTCCAATGCCTACAGAAGGAATACTGGAAATTTGATTTACAGTCTTCAGAGCCTCCTAAGGATTGCATCTCAAAATTAAGAAGGGGAAACTTATTTTTAACATCTTGGAGGATGAATAGAAACCAGTAACTGCTTGCTTTTCTTGCTTAACTTACACTTTTGCTCCCTTCTGTCTAAACATAGTCTTGATACTTATTTCAGCCTGGAAAATTCCTGAAGGTTGACTAGCTGGAAAATCCAGAGTAACATTTAGTTTAAGCTTTTGGACTGAAAAGTATTTGAACTAATTTCATCCTGCACAATTTACCCACTTTTCACTGATGCTCATTCTTTGTTTTGGTAACACTCCACAAATCTAATCTGTCTGAATGAATACTTTTGGGCCAATAAAGAATTATTTCAATTAAATCATTTCTCCAAATAAATTTAATTCAATTTTCATTATAGGCATTTGATTTTTTCCAAGGATATATCTTTATATAAACATCTTGATAAAAAATGTTACATATTTTCAGTCCTGAAAAATAAAACAGGGACCAACAAGACAGTTAAGATCAAGGCAGTGGAAGCAGAGCCTCTGCTCTTCAAACATTTTATGAAGTTACAGAAACCATGACCGAGTGAAAACAAATTCCTGCTAGTCAAGGTACCCATGAAATTCTCCAGCACACAGCTAGATCCCTCCCATAAACTGAAAGTACATGAAGGAAATCATGAAAAGATTCACACAGTATAACAAGTTATCCTCAAAGGGGGAGCACAAGGCAGCCTCCGAACATGCCCCTGGTGACTGTCATTTTGAAGAGAGCATCTTCCTGGCTGTTCAAAGAGTTGCAATCGTCTCTGAACTTCAGCTCTCAGTGCTCGGTAAGGTGCTCTCGCTTGCGTTATCAGCCTTTGTGCGGCAGATAGCACTTAGATAAAATTTGCAGTGGGTGTAGATCAGCAGCCTCTCGTCCTTCTGTTAGCCATCACCATCCGCCTTTCAGTCTCACAAATGGGCACTCCGCTGGCACTTGGCAGCTGTTGAGGGGCTAGCAAAAACACCCTTTCCTGGGATCAGATGCCCAGGAAAAAGGCTTGTGAGCCAGACCAGCAGAGGATAAGCCAGGTCTCCCCGAGCAGTGAGAAAGTTGGCACTTCTAGTGATGGCCTTTTTTTTTTTTTCCTTTAAGTAAGAAAAAACTTCTTCTAGTTTTCTACAGTTCTGGCAGCTGCACCTTTTCCAAATCATACTGCACTAGCAGGGGCAAGTCTGCCACGATGTTTTAGCGGGATTTGGAGCATGACAGAGAAGTATGTTATTTTTTAGTTCAGAAGACGGCGGTGCATGGACACAGAATACCAAGAGGGGGTTCCTAACACATCAAACACCCAGCTGGCAACAGCCAAGGAGCTTGAAAATCAAAGCACAGGCTACGTAACAAAAATACTTGCACTTTAGGTGTTTTGTGTGGGTTTTTTTTAAGAAATGTTAAAATTTTGAAGAGTCCTAAGGATTGTTGGTCTCTTGAGGTTGGTTATTCTGTCATAGCATAAAAAAGAGACTCAGGCCCTTTGTTTATATGATAGGATCTCTAATACACATGTGAATACTGAAGGTAAGTAACTGTGTCCAACTCCATTGGGAGACAAATTCATTGCTGCAGCAAAGGTTTTCCATCATATTGCTGTAATTTGATAATTTCAGTGCTGCTGGTAAGGGAGTCTACAGCGAAAGCTTAGAGAATTATCAGCTAATAGCTCCTGAAGGCCTGCAGCTGATATTAAACTTGAACTTTTATGAAACTGGATTCTCTTCTACAAAGCGGTAAAAAGCATATTGAATCTGTGCTAAATCAGAAAACATTCTCTCCGTTGTCATGGGGAGTAGGTTATCCACTCCTTCAACACTTGCCCTGCCAGACCTTTGGCTAGCAACTCGCAATAGTGGGCCAATCCTGTTTGCAGAGCTATTGCTGACACGGCTGTAAAACTGCCCACTGTGAGAAGAGGGGTGACTTTTGCACTTGGTTTCTCAACTGCATGGATGCAACCACACCCCGCTCAGTGTTGATGGCAGGGCATCTGGATATAACAGGTTCTGGAGAAAATGTGACAGCTACCTGCGCTGTGGGCAAGAGGTAAAATTAGTAATAGTGTACCCACAACAGCTGAGGGGCCAATAAATTCTTGCAACGCAGAGCCTTGATTCAAGGCTTGTGGATATGAATGGGAGGCTTATCACTTCAGTAGGCTCAAGTGCAGAAGTTGTAATAACGAACAATCTCATAAAGAAACCGTAATTTGACAAGCCTGAGGAAATAAAGGGCATAAGGAAAAAAACAAGAACTAAAAACCTGATGGTATATAACCTGCACCGGCACATTCTTGCACTTAGCTAATGTACTGAGTAGGCAGTATTATTAGAAACAGAGTAAGATGCTTCAGTCATTATCTTGTTGGATACACTTGATATTGAGACAAAGAAAGAAGTGACATTCTTGCTATCTGGTAGACAAACTAGAAAATAATGCTGATTCACTGTCTAAAAAAACCCAAACACTGGCTGAGAAAGGCCTTTGAGAGAATACTGGATATTTTGACTGACCTTCTCTTTTAATATATCTGGGGAATATGGAAAGTTGCCTTCATAAAAGCATCACACTGCAAAATCGATTATTTCAGTGCCATAGTGTGTCAGCTGGCATTTGTGTGCTACTTTTGTGACTTGCACGATGAGAATAAATCACATACCACACCATATTTTAAACACTCACATTTTATAGAAAAGCTCTTAGCAAGCTAAATGAAGCATGGTGAATAGCCTTTAAGCTACCTATTAATACATAAATTCTCTGTCTGGGTAAAGTTGCTTCAGTCTGCAGGTAGGTACTTGAGCAAGAGAATTTTAACAGAGAATGAGCAAATATGGGCCAGCTGCTTGCAGCACCTGCACTTCACCCTGTCTGAGCGAGGTCCCCACCATGGCGACTCCCAGGTCCTGGCAATGGGGAGCGACCCTGAGGGTGCAGGCACTGCAGCTATGTAGTCTGCTCCCAGCAGGCAAGACTTCACAAGAAGACGACTGCAAAATATGGGGAGTCTGGTGGCTGTAATCAGACCTCTTTTATAAAATGATAATATGTTTGTCCACTCTGTTCAGAAGACAATTAAAAGTATGGTCAGGAAAACCCCATAATGGCACAAAGCCTACCAGAGAGACATCTGAGGATGGAAGATACCCGGCTTGTCAGGCTCCAGAGAAAGGAGGGGGAGAAAAAACTTCCCAGGCTTGTCATTTTCTGGAAGATTTGTCTGTGTAAGAACAGACAAGTGTGAGTGAGGGCAAAGCTTTGTAGGCAAAGGCAATATCTTCTGTTATCTATTTATGTACCAATTAAAATAGCTGTGGAAAAAAGCCTGGCAAGGTACTACATATGGAGGTTTTCAGGGTGAGGCATTGTTCCAGGGTGCAACCAGGAGAACACTTTCATAGGGCTTCCATTATCCAACGAGCGTTTTGGATGGTTTCTGTCAATGTTAAAAATCTGAGTTTCACCAAAGTCGTTTGATAAAGGTCTGGTTGCAGCAATCTCATGGTACGTTTCTTGTGGACTACAGTTAATCTACTAATTGATCCCCATTGGAGTAGAGAAGCTAAGAAACTTTCAGTTGGGGTTACAAAAACATGGGGATATACAAAAGACAAAATCTGCTCATACTTTTTCCAGGTTCTCAATAAGTTTCTCTGACCGCTGTGAAAAAACCCACCATCTAGTTTGCTTGCTTGTGTTGTTTAAAGGAGCGACTAGGTCAGGTGAGTCCCTGTGGAGGGTGCGACACAGGAGCCAGCTGTGCAGGGCTGGGGGAGGCAGTTTGCAGAGTACAAAGAAGGGGAGGGAAGAAGAGAGGCAATTCAATCCAGGTGTGAGCAGGGGAGCTAGGTGTTTGTAATCATGGAAAGAATAAATTCCCAGAGACCCAGAGAGACTGCGCTGGTTCTGTTGCAGTGCAGGAAGGCTCTGAGAGCTGAAGCTAAGCCTTCAGAGGAGGACTCACCTGGGTGGGTAGGGTAGGCTGGCGGAGAAATGTTTAAAACTTCTTAAATTTCTGTTTTGTCTTTGGTGTTTTGTGCTTTGGCTGTTGTAGAAAAATTAATTAGTCTATCTTACGGCCTGCCAAAATCGGACTCTTTCAACTCAAAAGCTGTTTTAGTCTTTTGTGGTGGCCTGCAGTAAGGGAAAGGTCTAGGCAAGCTTGCCTTGAAGCCCTCTGATTCATGATCCTGTTTAGCCTACCCTATCTTTGATGCAGACTTGTGGGCTAGTACCCCGTGGTATTTGCACTTACATGTATTTAATTTTAGCAAAAAGAAAGAACACTGGAAGGAAATTCAGTATAAGTCTAACTTATTCCAGGTCAGCTTGGTTAATTAAAGAGAAAAATCTAGCCTGCGGCAAAGTCCGGTAGGGTCTAAAGCATAGAGAACAAGTGAAGATAAAGATATATTTAAAAATAACATGCTTTTGATCATTACAGAGTTCCCATTCTTAAAGTCAAATCTCACTCTGTCCAACACCGTTAACAAATCCTGCTAACTTCTGTGGAAGTTCAGTTGTTTGAAGCCTGCTGTGATAGACAACATTGCTTTTACTGCCTTGTTTTGTGGTGCAGTGAGATGGGTGGTGGTGCTGTGGGAGAGGGGGGGTGTGTATGTTTTTTTTAATGAAGACGAAAGCTCTTCTGAAGAAAGGGAGGTCATGCTTTGCACAGGGAGGTGGGCAGAGAAAGCTCCAGCCTGGTGGGGGGGGACGGACCTGGGCAAAGGGAGAGGGTGGCCTGAGGGATATGGCCAGCCTGGGAGCCTGCTGAGATGAGGCTCATAAAAAGGCTTCCCCAGGAGACGTAGGGACTGCGTAGAGTTGGCAGCAACACAGAAATTTGTTAAACTGGATTAAAAGTAAACCTGAAAAGACCTCGTGTGTATGGATATAGTGGTAGGGAGCAGGTTTCTTTTAAAAACCTCACTTAGTTCTACTGTGTTTGTTTCCATTTAGTGCCTGTTCAAAGAAAAAGTGGTTTTTAAACTTCAGTGCTCTCAGGAATCTAAACGCATCTACCTGAAAGCTGTGGCTCACCCTGAATCCTACTGTGCCTATCTAGTTGGGAAGGTGATTCTGCTCCTTGTTTGCCATGATAAAATGGAGAGAACTAGTAAAAAATGATACAAAAATGTAGAAGATTTCCTGTGAACTGATGTTCTAGCTTGAGGGATTTAATCTTGCTTCTAAGTGTGGGGTGGTGGTTTTTTTTTCTTTCTGATGATCTTTCTAGTAATGAGAATGCAAGCTATTCAAAAGGGTTTATAAATGTTAACAGTGAATTATTATTGGTTTGTTGGGTATTTAAATTGCAAATATTATACTCAAAAACATGCTTTTCAAGGCAAGCTCTTCTTGAAAGATTTATGGCTACAGTCGTGTAGAGTATAGTAAATTTAGCATTGAATAAGAAGCTGTATCAGTCATGGCTTTCCTCGCTGGATTGCTGTTTGTGTTAGTTGTGATAGCTGCTACCTGTTCTTGAGTCTTCAGCAAATGTGTTTAAGTGCATGGCACTGGCAGGAAAAGTCCTTTCTGGAAACTGTAGAAGTCATCACCTGACATACAAGGACTGAAAAATGATGTCTGTGTGTCCGGGTGCCTTCTAGTGGAAGCAGGTCTCCCCTGTGTCTGTCTGAAGGGGAAGCCAAAGGAGATGAAGTCAGAAGTGAGTTCCAGCCTTTAGAAATGACGCCCTTTACTCACGCTTCCAGATACCCTATTGGTGGCAAAACCAAAAGACTTCTAAGCAATGCAAGATCCATTGCCAGCTGTATGGCAGACACTTTGTTTTTATTATGGAGCGGACGTGCTTTTTGGGCATTTTCTTCAGAAGTAGATTGAATTTACTAATAATTCAGCACCTGAAATTCACTTGCCTCATTTTAGTTCTTTTCTTGATCCTGTGATGGCAATGGCTGATCAGCTGCAACAGAAACATCATCTCCCACCCCATACAAATGACTTGCTGAACTAAGCACCGCTGGATGAAGAGTGAACTTAAAATACCATCTATGTTGAACAACTTGCTTAGTAGAGATAGGTCTCTTGCCTTCCCATGTTCACGCATGTCACAAGTAATCAAAGTTGCCTTTCTATTTATTTTGTTTTGTACATCAGCCTAAAAGAGTTTTGGAGTGTAATTTACAGCACAGCTCCTGTGCTCTGCTCCATTCTGAAATAATTAGGAGATTATTTTGGTCAATATGACTGAACTATGATTTAATGCTTTTCAATGGCTACTTGCATTAGTGACTCTTTAAAGGATTAGAAGCTTAATGAAATGCACACATCAGGGCAGTGATTTAATCTTTTTCTCATAAAAATCTTCACAACAAGATAATAAACCATAGGAGTAAAAATCATTTTGACAAACCTGTCTAGCTTTCAGGCTGTGTGAAGTCTGAGATAATTACCTGTGGGCCACTTCTGTTATACCAGGGATTGTTGAAATGGCAGCTTTCAGTAAAAGTGTAAAGTGCCTGTGTAGGCAATTGCAGTTTTAAGGCCAGGAATGAAGAGCAAGAAATCTCCCTTCCTTACATACCAAGAGATGTATCCTCAAACATATCAAAGTGTGTGTTTGCCAACGAGCCACTTTAAATTTTCCAGTGTTTATTTTTCTAAAAAAACCCTCTCAAATATTGTACTGGAAGGAATCACTATTATGAATCAACTAGGTTTCAATCAGTTTTAAAAATTTAATAGAACAGCTAAGCATTAGCAACTTGACTGGTCTGGTAACTTCTTTGTCTTTTGAAACAGTATTGTCTCATTCCCATCATTCAAACAAAATCAATCTCTTCAGGCTATCAAGCTAAACTTCTCCAAGGTTGATAGAGAAATGGAAGGTTTAATTTGGTAGCTGTTCAATGACCTGTGTGAAACAAGTTTGGTGTCTCAGTGCAGTTTGCAGTAGACGGACAGGTCTTGCGTCCTGCGTACGTGTTGTCTTCTACTTCACGCCTGTACTGGGAGCCCTTTTTTCTTCTCCCCATTAACTGGGGGACACAGGTAACAGATAGAGGACAGTCCTCTTGTAACTAGTCCGATACTGTGCAACCTGTTAAACTCATGGCACTTCTTGAAAGAATTAACTTTTGAATGCTGCTGGAGAAGGTATTTATGCCACAAAAATAGAAATTAAAAAAATAATTTAGAATTACTCATATTTATAACTTGCAAAAAACTTTTTTTTCTCCTTTCCTTCTCCCTCAGCCCCCCTTTAGTTGGTGTATGTGGAGTCAGGTGCTACTAGACTTGGTCTCCCATCTCTATAGAAAAAGATACCACATCCCCAGACTGTCCTTCAAATAAGATAAGGAAATAAATGGAGATGTTACATTGGAGACCTGGCATATGTGCAGAGAGGTACTTGCTCTTGGGCTTGGAAGCCTAGAAGAAAAATACATTCAAACAGAAAGGCAAATGCTACAGTGTGAACAGCATACTGGAACTTAAATGTAACAATTGTTACATTAAAAAAAAAAGAAAAAGACATTTTAGAAATAGGTGGAATAGAAAAATAAGGTGGCTGAAATTTGTTTCTCATTAAACCTTATTCTGGGCTTTCTATATTGTTCCTTTCTTTGAAGACACAATTGAGTTCCTTTCTGTAGACACAATTTAATTGTGTTGTAAAATCAAAAGTGCCCCTTAAATGATGTGGTTTTGCCAGAAATAATATGGGCCAATAGTTTAGAGTGAGCATAAGTTTTTATATTTTAATATCTTTTGGCAGTCTTTTGTTGGTTTGGGTTTTTTTTTGTGCAGCTCTAAAACATTAGGAAAGCTGGGGATGGAAGGGGGAGCAGCATCTCTTTCTTGTTAGATTTATATAACTGTTCGGAGAGAAGTAGAAGTGGCATAGGGGAAATCTCATTTATCATTGGCACTACTTCTAAACTTGGACTTCTAAGACAGATGTGAGGAGGATGAATAAGACTCCAGGGAGGTTGAAATGTATTTTCTTGCTCTAAAACATTAGGAAAGCTGGGGATGGAAGGGGGAGCAGCATCTCTTTCTTGTTAGATTTATATAACTGTTCGGAGAGAAGTAGAAGTGGCATAGGGGAAATCTCATTTATCATTGGCACTACTTCTAAACTTGGACTTCTAAGACAGATGTGAGGAGGATGAATAAGACTCCAGGGAGGTTGAAATGTATTTTCTTAGGGATAATGGCAAGACTTCCTAGAGAACTCTCTCTTGTTTCTGTAGACTGGATGCCCTTAAGCTGCTATCCTGACACCTCTCTCCATGTTTCTGTCTTCCCGGTAATCAAAGCTGAAACGATTCTCAGAATTACTACATTTAAATGAACTGTTTTCCACTACTGTGGTTCAGTGATGATTTTCTTAAATAGTAATTTTGAGGTTGAAGTCTATTCTGAACTTGAATGTAATACAGAGCATACAATAATCTACTGGTTATCCAAGTAAACTCTTGCTCGTTTTTTAAACATTATTTGAACATTTATTTGGCTTTGTGATATTGTGGTTAAAAACTATGATAGTTTTTCAAAACTGATTTAGAAAAGGCAAAATATCTTTCTGTATCATTTGAAAGCAGACAGGATATAAATAGGTGCCTTATATTGGGTATCTGTACCAAAGCAAAACTTGGAAGCTGTTTTTTGACTCTGCTGCCATAAAAAGGGAATGCCACTGTTTGTTTAATCTTTTCTTACTAATGAACTAATTGACTGAGTCTAAATGTTGTGACCTGGATCTGTGAATGTGCTTGTTTTATAATGATCTTAGTCCGACAAGCTGTACTACTGCTACCTTTTTTGTTGCTTACTTTTGAGGTGATGTGGTGCTTGAAATGGTTCTTTTCATCTTTGAGATGCTACTAGCAACTATGCATGCTTTGCTAACTAGATTAGCTGGCCACACTGCCCCTTCCTTTATGTTCGCTCACTGGCAGTCCTTCCAGTCTGATGTATATAATAAAGCAGCTAATTCCAAGCAGTATTTTGAGGACAAAGTCCTGATTTGGATGGGAATTGAAAGGTTGAGTGGACAAGATCTGAAGGATAGGCAGAGTACTTATATGATGCCATATGGCCTGGAGCAGAGGAAAGGGGAATGTGATCTTGTTTGCCTTCATAAAACAGGGCCTGTAGTATAATAAATAGCCAAGTGAACCTGCTGGTAATGAGGAAAATACAGCTATGGGAAAATCATGAGCTTAATGTATCCAAGGTGGAACAGGGAGCAGGTAATAGCCTCATTCTCAAGTTTCTTGAGAAGGAAATAATGACAAACAAAAATCAATTTTTCTTCAGTATGTCTGGCAATAAAAGCTTATTCCCTCTTTAGAAGTCTTGCAACCTCAGAAACCAGGAGATGAAAGACCAGGCCTGTGAAGGATCTTAAGAGAGTAGTACCTGCCACAGACAGGCTGCACTGGAAATCGTTTCAAGTTTGGTAACAGGTGAGGAGGCAAGGTGGAACTGTAGCTGTGTATGTAGGAGAGTTTATTTAAAGAGAGTAGCAGTATGTAGCTCATTAAGCTATATGCTGCAGGATAGACCAGTCTGTGGCACTAATATTCACAGGTGATTGCTGGCAGAAAGCAACTTTGCGTGGCTCGGAACTACAGGAATTCGTAGCAGCAGAAGCCAAAAAAAGTCTGCAAGGCTTACGCATAGACTGCAAGGATTTAATAAGCTAAATGTGCCCCTTAAAAGGTGCTCAAGTTTCTAAGGCTTAATTCTCATCTTTAACTCACCTGTTGAAATCATAAGTGGTCCAGTGTTATAAATATCTCAAGACATTGGAAAATACGAAGAGTTTTAGCTTTTACGAATTCAGGCAAATAACCTGAAAGTGAGAAGAAAACAAAGGAACTTTGCCCTGAAAGAAGGCGGACTCCTGTGAAGCAATGGGGAGAGTTAGTCATAAAATGTTGGTATGTGGACTTCCCTTGTTGAAATAAGTAACACACTTTTCAGCAGTCCAGAGCAAAATTAAATATCCTGGTGAATGTAGAACTGGCCATGTGTGCTAGCGGAGGATAAGCCATGAGCTGGTCCCTGTCAAGAGGATACTGGAACAACAAAAGAAACAAATTGCTGAGTCTAATGATACTGGGCCAAAGACAAAGTCTGGCTGCAAGAAACTAAAACTACATTTGGGGAAAGCTTTACAAATAGGTTGTAGCCAAATGCCAGAGCTCTAGGAAGACTTGACTCTTAGCCAGCCATTTATAAAGGAGTCTTACTGTATTTAGCAAACTTCATGGTTGAGATACATATCTATATGGGGGGTTCAAGCCAAAGTATTAGAAAGCAGGACTACTGTGTATCTTCAGAGAGAATGCCAAGAGACTTAAACGTGTCTGGAAATGAGGACAGCATCTTAGCAGAACAATTTACTGAATGGATCAGCATAGATGATTGATAGGCATGACTGTTGGCATGTAGAGATTATAAAAATAACATGAATGAAATCTTCAGCTTAGGTGGTTACTCTGTTCTGCACACACATGACTTGCTGCTTGTGCTATGCATTAGTGGCTGTGTGGCTGGAGGAAGAAAACTGATAGTTAGGTGAACACCTTGCACGTGAACTGCTGGACAAGGTGTAATCGAGGTTAAATGCTATAAATAAGAAGGCATATCCCAGGGGAAGCCTGGAGTTTTCTGAGATGAGGAAAATTTGTTGAAAGACACATCTTGTAGTGAGGATTGACAGGCTTTCCATACTGAAAGAAATTAATCTGAATGTTTGTCAGTGTGGGAAAACGTGTTTCAAAGATGACAACAAACATGGTTTTGCTCCTTCTTTTCCTCCTGGAGCCAGATGTGAAATACTTGAGATGGGGGGAAGGGTGCACTCGGTAGGAGAGCGCGATGCCTACTAGTCACGTTGCTCTCCGAATGCAAATGCCATACAGTTAGACGAGCTATGCTACTATTGCAGCTTTCTGCTCTGTTTTCAACATGTTCAACTTCCATCACCTGCTGGGAGGTGCCATGTGCACTGGGCAAAGAGAGGGTCCTCCAGAAGCCTGAAATTCTTAAGGTCCTTGGAACCGTTGGAGTTGTTCTTTGCCAGCATCAGAATGATGCCAGCCAAGGTCTCATGTGAAGCAGCTGCCTTTTTCTCCCAGAAAGTATAGGTTATTGGCAAACTGTCTACTGCATATCCATCAAGGTCACCACGCACAGAGGAACAGGGTTTCTCCCAACTCTATAAAGAAATCTATTTTTTCTTTCTTTGTTTTAATTTAAATGTCAGTGATATTTGAAAAGCTTTTTATTCTTCTGATAGATCTCAAGTCCAGCTGCAGGGCTTTTAAATGAATGCAAAGGTATGAATGCTATTCTCTGGCAACAACGGACCACATCTTCCCAGTGGAGTGCAGAGACTTGAGCAAGACTTGGATTCTTAAGCAAGAGTCAAACCTTTGAATTCACTTTTACTGCAGGAAAAATGTAGGTTGGAAGAGACCTCTGACTATCTGGTATAAACCCTATTGCCTAAAACAGGGCCAGCTTTGGAGTTAGTGTGTTACTGAGGGCTTTATTCCAGTTAAGTTTAGAAAAATCTCCATGGGTAGAGATCTCGTAACCATCCTGTGCCCCTCTGGCAATTTTTGACTGTCCTCACTGTGAAATATAAATATGTATGTATGTATTTTCCCCAAATCTAACTGGATTTCCCCTTACTGCAACTTGTGTTCATAACTTCTTGTCTTATCGCTGTGTACCTTCAAAAGGGCCTTATTCCAGTTAAGTTTAGAAAAATCTCCATGGGTAGAGATCTCGTAACCATCCTGTGCCCCTCTGGCAATTTTTGACTGTCCTCACTGTGAAATATAAATATGTATGTATGTATTTTCCCCAAATCTAACTGGATTTCCCCTTACTGCAACTTGTGTTCATAACTTCTTGTCTTATCGCTGTGTACCTTCAAACAGCCTGGCTTTATCTTCCCTATGGTCTCCAGCTTCTAAAGTTCTAGCTGAGAGACTTGTTAGTTGTGCATGGGACTTTCTTGTTTTCTTTCCCTAAGAAGGCATGAATAAGATGAGTATTGGCAGTCGAAATCAAAGCTGAATCAATGTGGGTTTTTTTAAACAGCCTATAGTGACCTAACTTTTGATAATAATTTCCAAATTAATTCAGACCAAGATGGGGAGATTCATAGCAGAGAGTTGGCTCTTTGGACAAGCAAACTCTGACGTATCCTGCTAAATGTGGAGTGCGTCCTCAGAGTTTCAGTACCTGTAAGTGAATGTGGCCTTTGGTACTCTTCTTGAGGAAAAAGGACTTCTGTGTAATGACAGTCATAAGACATCATCCAGATCATGTCATCTTGTGGAGAGAAGATACACCAGGCCTAGAGTCTTTTTCCTTGAGGTAGTGACTATCTGAAGGAGGAGTAGAGGATGTTGTCTTTGCTGCAAGAAAGGAATTTGGAGTAATAGCAGATCTGCAGGACAAGGAGAAGCATGTCTTTCCCTTGAGGAGAGACTTTGTAGCTGTGAAGAGGTACTATTTTACAAGAAAAGGACTCTCTATAGTTTCAAGACTGCATATGGGGTAAAAATGGATGAGGGAGGCTGGCAGTTCTCAGGAGCTTTATGTACAGTGGGGGCTATTTCTGTTTCATCTTTTAAGTCAATAAAAGTTTATCTTTGTTTATGATTCAAGTAAATGAAGTGGAAAGCTGTAACCCAAAGAGCTGAGAAGGTACTTCCCTCCCTCCATGGCCTATCATCAGATCTTTTCCTTCAAAGCTGGAGGGGAATTTCCAGGAAGCATTTGATTATGCTACAGTACCATTTTTTGGTGGTTTTCTATTTGAAGAGGAAGGTGTTAAAGCAGTCTCGTCTTGTGTTCTTTTCTGGGTTTAGGCCACATCAAGACATCAGGGTATATTGGGAATGACAACTAGAGACTTTCATAACTTAGCAAGAATACCTGCTCACTGCTATTCCTTGAAAGAGTACTTCAGGATGGTGCAGAGGAAATATGTAGGTAATAAAGATCAGCTTCAGCAAGTTCATTTTTTTTAAAGTTTTTGAAAAGTTTAAAATGCATGAAAAATTGATGGTGGTTTTTTTAAACAAACAAACACCCCCCCCCCCCCCAACCCACACACCAAGACTGAAAAATCAAATGGCCCGTGAAATTGAATAAATGAGATTACAACACCTAAGCAGTGCAAAAGGACTTGAAACTTTAAGACAGCAGCTGCAATTCTCCCACAAAGTGCAGGGCTACCATTAGCAAGTGTTGCTACCTGCTTCACATGGACATGTAACGGCGAGCTTCCAGCGTGGGCTGAGGAGTGGGAGAAAATATCAGATGAGAAGGTGCACGGCCCAAGAGCATAACCAACTATAGCATATCTCTATTTTTAATATGCTTGGTACAGTGTTCCCACAGAAATGACTTGCAGGAGATGTCATTCGTGGTTTTCTGTCACCCCACTATTTGAAATATGATTGTGCTAGGAAGTTACATGTTATAGCTGTGCAGAGTGTTACAGTGCCCTTCACACGGCTTTGTGTTTATTCTGCGTACTCGTTGTGGCACACCCTGATTTCAGAGTGGAGCTCTGAGCAAGTGAAGGCTTTTCCCTGTGGTTTTCTCTTCCTTTAGCACAATGATTGAAGAAGTTTTGTGCATTGATTGATGGCTCTACTCTGAGATATTGATTGGGTTTGTTTGAAAATGGTCAAATAAAATAAAGTAACATTTGGTTTGGTACAGACTGAAAAATTCATCTTTTGCAGGCTCTTGGTGGTTAGATCACACTGGGCTTTTTTTCTTTGCACATCTTTGGCTCAACCTGGCACCAAAAGCCCTTGTGATACCTTAGCTGAAAGACCACAGTAAATAGCTCA
Organism: Aptenodytes forsteri; assembly: GCF_000699145.1. Lineage (NCBI taxonomy): Eukaryota > Metazoa > Chordata > Aves > Sphenisciformes > Spheniscidae > Aptenodytes > Aptenodytes forsteri. The sequence goes on from NW_008795910.1 coordinate 804,079, forward strand.
GCTGTGTTTCTGAGGGCCTTTAAAACAAACAAAAAAACCCATCTCCCTGAGTAGCAAATAAGGACTGATGCAGTGACCTGGCCCTTTCTTGATCCCACCCATAAGAGATGAGACTGTCTTTTTAGGTAAAAGTCACTTCCAGCGTTCTGGATATAAATGGTTGTGAATTTATTTTTGCCTTCTACAAAAAAAAAAACAAAACCCAAACAAAAAAGCCCCAGACCCCTATATTTTGCTTTTACCTGTGAAGTTGATAACTATCATCACTGGAGACTAGGGGTTTGATAAGAATTGCTGAACAGTCAGCTGAATGATATTAATACCTTTCAATTTATTAAATCCAATTTGGTAACTTGAAAGGACTCCACAAAACCTGAAGAAGTTGGTATCTTGACACCTCTGAGGACTACCGGCATTTTTAAACTCGGGCGTGGCAAAATTGTTTCTTGCCCAGCCTGGTTAGCAGGAAAGTGGACATACCTCTTTGTCAGGAGGGATCTTTATATAAAGAGTTAGCCTTTTTGGACCCGAATTCTGGGGTTTGTAGCCTCTGGGAGAAGCTGGGCAGCATACACACAACTGAGGAAAGAAGAGCTGGCGGTTCAGGGCTATGCATACGCAACAGCAAGGTGCTCAGTCAGAGTATATTTGCAGAGAGCATCAGGTTAAGATTGAAGAAGCACTTGGTTCCTGAAGGGCACTGCAGGAGAAGAGGGAAATGCAGAATAACTTTTGTAGCCTGTGGAGAGTTGCACTGAGATGAGCTAGAGTTCGTACTGGAGAATACTTTTGCCTCCGAAGGGTGAGGGAGTAGGTTTAAATAACTTTGCTTGTTAAGAGTAGCACAGTAGCCAGCTGTGACTTACTGTGCTGGATGAAATTTTCCCGTGGCAGAACATATGTAGTGCACTAAGCAGCCTTTGAACCCTAGTATTCACCAGCTTAAAGGCTTTGGAGTGTGTATGATCCACATTAATGCAGTTATATTTCCAGCTGCATGTGGGAGTCTTCAATAGTGAGCACTCTTAACCTTGTGTCACCTGATAGTTGCAGGTGATGTTCCTGCAACTATAGTGCCATTTATTTTATGCCTGCCCATTTGGAACAAAAAGTTATTGTGTAAGAAATGAATGGTGGTTCTTCTGCACTGACAGCTAAATGTCTGGATCTGCATTGCTTGTTTGCTTCAATGTCTGCTTCTATTGTAATAGAACATTTTCAGTGCATTAAAGATTTGTTTTAAAAACAGTTGATTTGGCCTTCACTGTAGCATTAGAATTCTCTTAGTCTGTTTTCTGTGAAATAATTTGTTTCCTCCTCTTGTTGTCTCTGCGAGAGAAGTATTTCAACCACTTGGCAGAAGAATAAACAGACATAGCTTAAAAATAACTTGTTCAAAATCTCAAGAAGTCTCTTAAAATGAAAAGAGGAAAAAAACACATGCGGGGGAAGCTTATTGTTTAACACTTTGCTACAACAATGAATTGCCCGGTTCCAATGCTTTTATTGCTCTGTTAATGACGTAAGTTCATTTTTTTGAAGTCATCAGATGAAAGGAAAATTGGGGCTTCTTGAGACTTCCACTGTAATCTCTGCTTTGTACCATTTATTAAGGAAACTAATAGATTTATGGCAAGGATGTGTTTGATTTGAAAGTTTCTTAATCCTGAAGTCTTCTCTGTAAAATACAGCTATTTCTCAGTTGTTAGCATAAATGTCAGTGTTCTGTTGTGTGGGTTAGCAGCACATCGTGCAGCCTCAACTCTGTTTTTCAGAAAACAGTCATTTTATTCAGCAGTATTGTGCATATGCCTGAGCTCCTGTGGGTAAAAGGTGGGGGAATGTTGATGTAATCAAGATCAAAAGCTTTCTTGTTAAATGCAGTTGCTTAGCTTTGTCATAACGATAGGAAAACTGGTAAATGCCAGTGTCCTTGGTTCTTCGATCACTCTTCAGATTCAAGAAGCTTGTGGAAAGAAAAAAAAAGTTCTTGCATCATACAGAAATATACATCAGAAAAATATTGATGCTGGTGAGCTATTGGGCTGGATGGACTGGAAAATGGTTGTGCGTTCCCCTCTTATGCTTCATCAAGTCACAAAGGAGCGTAGGGCTCTCAGTGTGATCAACTGGTTATTCCCATCTCCGCAGCTTCAAATGTTCCCTTATCAAAATGTTGGCTCTGAACATCCATAAATGATGAGATGTTTCCCGGGTAGCTGCTTGTTGGCCTCCTCTCACCCTTTGATCCCCTCCTGGATGAGGTGTGGTGTATTGGGAGGCATCTCCCAGTCCAGATTTTTAAATGTTACCATTCTGTGGGGTGTTTTGTTTCGTTTTTTTTTTCCAAGTCTGTGCCTGCAGGAACAGGACTATGATATTGTCACAGCAGCCTATGGGAGAACTAAACCATGTTTGCAGGATGTGCTTAGTATGACTTTTTTCAACTTAATTTTTTTTTTTTAGATAACTTGTTAACATAGCTTTCAGAAGGCAGTGCGCAAGGTACATGAGTTAGTTCATACATGGGTTAAGGTACCTTGGGTGCTACAGGTTTGGACAGAACTCCTCACTACGCTTTAGCATCTGCTGCTGCTTTGCATTTCCAATGTGCAAGATGCAGGTACTTGTTACCGCTTGGTAGTGCATAAGGAAGTCCTACGGCAAATGCAATTGATGTACTCTTGAGTGCCTTAGTAACTTCATATTGTCTGATAACCCATTTTCTCATGAATCGTTTGCTTCATTCCAGATTGTGTAATTAAATGGATTGATGGGTGCCAACAGATTGGACTGCAAAGTCTGCATGTGCTGTCTATACCTGTGTTAAAGAAAAAAGGGGGGGGGAGTATGTCTTCTGAAAATCTAGGTGGGAGAGCACTAAATAAGCAGTGTGAGTGCCTGTGATATTCAGGGCTGTTTGAAATAAAATTGTACTTTCTGCAAGTGTCTCTTGGTGTATTTTCTCATTGTAGGGCTCTTCTAAGTATTGCTAAAGTGCTGTTTCTATGCTATAAATTCCTAGAGTTAAAACCAAAGAAGCAGGCAGAGCCACCTCTCCAAGAGACCCTATAATTACATTTTTGATGACTCAAGGCTGGTGTTTGTCTTTTTGTTTGATGCTGGCAGGTAACATGTAGCAAAAAGGCTTTTGAAGTTAACACCTAATTAAGATGGATGGAGAAGGTCACAGCCCTGGTAGTGCTATTGGTTCAGGTTGTCGACTGCCTCAGTAAGACATCAGTGAGATTTACAGGGAACTGTTCTGTGCATTCAGGATGGGAAATGTTACTTAAAAATCAATCGGTAAACAAAAGTCTTGAGTTCTGCACATGGAGATAGCTGTCTGCCAAACGTGAAAGCCAAGGTACTTAGCTTGCTTTCCTGTAAGAATATCCTTGTCTCTGTTGTTCTCTGATTAAACACAATATGAGGGGCTAGATTCACATGGGGGAACTGGAAATGTTGCTGCTACATTCACAGGTGGGTAATGTAGACGCACCCACAGTTTGGTTATCGGGGTCTATCTAGATGGGGCAGCCAAGAGCTTTGGCTGATGTACCCCGCTCCTCAGCTGTGTTTTGTAGCCTGTAGCATGATCTGTGCTACTATAGCTAGACTACTGCTGGTACCCATGGCAGCACAACGCTGGATCTAAGTATTGGACATGAGCACCGAAATAAGGATATGTTCTTAAGTGTACACCTAATCCTGAGCTGGTATTAGTCTTTCGGTGCAAGCTATGTATGAGCTTTACGTGAACCCTAGACCATATGGCACAGGAGAAAGGGAAGCACAAGGCAAAGTTTTAGGTGACACTAAAATAGCTAACACTTCTCAGAGCCTAGCAGTTTGTGTGCAGTGTGGATCCCAGATCCTGAGAGAGATACTGAGATAGAGGTCAAACAATCTTACAATAACATCAAGCGGACAAGAGTGCCAGACCATTTCCTAAAGGGATGATGTGTTTTGTGTGCCTAAAGCAGGCACGGACTAATGAGTACCTGAGCTATGGGAATTCACACTGCTGTTAGACTGGATATAGAAAAACAAACTAAAATACATAGACCACTTTAGTCTGCTGTGTGCACCTATGAGTTCAGGGACAGCAAAAGTCTAACCTGTCTTCTGAATTGAGTCCCTGCTCGCTTATGTTTGCAAACTTAGTGCTCTTTGCTTGCTGCTTCTGCTTAGCTAGCTGAAAGCTTCCTAAGCCTTAGATGAGGCGTTACTGCTAAACTACAGAAATCTGGCCTCAAGGCAGAGAGCTAGAAGAAGGTGGTGCCATTGGATAAGCCACACTTGAATTCATTCACGCAGGCACCAGTAAATGTTTTGCACCGCTTCAAAATTCAGGATAACTAGTGAGAAAACACTGTTGGATAATGACAATAGAGAAACTAATTTCATCCTGGATAATTTCTTCCAGCTGGAAATGAGGTCTTGTCGATTCTTTCTGAAGAATAAAAGCACTTTTCAGAAGAGCCTTGGTAACCCAGATACAAGCTTCCTTTGCACAGGATGGCTCAGTCATGTCAGAGGGATGTAACACACATCTAGGTCTAGTGGTGGATGGGATGGCGTGTTAGATTAGAGAGAAACCCCCCTAACTTTTCCACATAACTCCATTTGTGCTAACTACAACCTTGTTTCTTCGTGTCAGTTTGTTATTGCTGCCTCCTACGTGTTCCTTAGCATGTTGGCCCTGTTATGGTCTCTCCTGCTGCTGCACATAGTTAGAAAAATATATACTCGTGCCTGCAGTAAAAGTATATGGTTAAATATGAAGATATGGAAAGACAGGATGGCTGGTTTAGCTGTTAGTTCTTGTGTGAATGTGTGCGGGTATTATAATGGGGCTTTAGTTGAGAATGGTTGTATTCTGTAGCTATTTTCAATTAGATTTTATTCTTCTTGCTGCCTAGGAAAATAGTTACTACAGCAAAATGCCAAGATTTGTTTATCATACTATATTTCTCTTTAAAAGATAGTAAAGAAGTCCTTCAGTAGTATTAACAGGAAAAAAACCCAAACAAACTCTTAGAAAAAAGCAGTAATATAGGTTCAACATTGCTGTAAGTATGTTATTACCAATTTCGGAGAAATTTCAGCTAGGATTAAATTAGCCCCTTTGTCTTACTTTGTCCAGCAGCACCTTGGATTAATTACGGGGAGAGAAATTGCAATTTTGCCACGCTAGAGGAGGTTGCTAAATATCTAGATCAGTAGACCACCGGAGCAAAGATAAAAGTAGAGAATTAAAATCTAAGCATTTGGACATCCATTAGTAATGCATCTTTCTTTAGTTTTTAGAGGCCCTTATTCAGGAGTGGAAACTCAGTCCTGAATAACATGGAAGAAAAATCCTTGATCGAAAGGTGTTAATGGTTTGGTGTGTTTAAAAGTCTACAGCACAGGGCAGTGGCAGTTTGTAAACAGATCTGCTGTAAATACTTACCTTACAATGTCTGAAGATTTCCTCCTATTTAAAGACCTGAAAAGTAGCGATGAGGGTTTCTGTGTGTGCATGACTGATTTTTTTACTGCGCAGACCACCTTTGTTTACATCAATATTGCAGCTGAGTGGGGGAGGATATGTGTAGGGACTTCTGTAGTATATTGCCCTGTGTATTCAGAATGGGTCTGTTGCTAGGAGGATGGAGAGGGAGGAGGAGGACCTTTGGGATCATCAACCAGAGAATATGTTGGTTTTCTGATAGCTGTTTTGGGGGATGGATCATTGTTCTCTCCATCTGCTACACTGAATGCCCAGCTATTGCCCTATTTTTTTTCCTTCCTTTAACCATGAGTGCTGCTGATTCATCTGAAGAAGAGAGTGCAACAACAACTATATAAACATTCAGAAAAGGCACTAGGAGTGCTTGCGCTGAGGTTTACATTGGACATTGAGTCTTCCAGGTGAAGCTGCTGGCAACTTGCGGAAGAGTGAAAGCATCCTCTCTGGCCGGTCATCCTGCCTCCTCCTTTTCTGTCCTTCATGGCACATGTATTACCCCTGGGTATTCACCCAGTGCTTTTCTTGGGTCCCTGAATTAATTCCTCTGACTCTCCTGTATTAATTCATATGGGAAATTAATCTCTGATGAATGATGGTTAATGGAGGTGGATATTAAACGTTTGGCGATGAACTCTGAAATACTGTAGAGAAGTGATGTCCATCAGGGTGTTGCTGTACTGTAAACTTTGCATGATGTAAATATGAGTGAATGCTGCGGTGGTGGAGAGACTTGTTTATTCTGAGATGAGTCAGGATGTGGCAGGGTCAGGCCACCAGCGTAATGTCTGGGGGTGGCTGAGAACATGCAGAGGTAAAATAGGCTGTAAAGAAGAAACAGGACAAAAGGAGGAGCAGATTTTCAAGGGCTAAGGAACAGGAGAATTTAAGGGAGAAGATAGAATGGGAGTTTAAAAGTGTGAGGAAGAAGAGTCGAGAAAGTGGATGAAGAAGGTATGTGTGTGTTGAGGCCAAAAAAAAAAGTCAAACACTGTTAAAGAACTAAATAAGGTGGGTTGACTAAAGGAGGTGCTACAAAACAAAGCAGTTGTGAGACTGAGGAAGCAGTTACTATAAACATCACACAAAGACAAGATCTAGCAAGGATGGCTGAGGACCTAGGAAGACATTATTTGGCAAGAATTTTAGGAAACTTTAATCATGCGTATAATATTTCCCATGTGAGTGAAGAAATCTGTATGTTCCCAGGCTGCTGAGTCTCCTGGGGACCTATGCGTTGCAGTCCCTGGCAAGGGATAACGCAAAGCTCTGCGTTAAGGCTCCGGGGTGCCTCGCTGTGTGTCAAAGCTTCCTGGGGAAGCCCCGGTATTGGGGAACTTGGGTTTGAGGGCGGGAAAGGCGGTATGGTTGAGACTGTATATGTCCTTTCCTGCTCTCATGGACTTCGGGGCTCCTGGAGGAGAGTGCCTGAAGTTTGAAGTTTTGAAGTTTAAGAGTGACTGCTTAAAATAATTGCATTATTTTTCAGCTGGCCCAGAGCAGTTGTCCAATGGCCTCGTGTTGAGCAGTGGGACAGCATGGGTTTGGGGTCATTATTTTTGAGACACTAGCCCTGGTCTTCAGATATCTTCCTCTGGTTGTTCAGTCCTATTTTAAAGTGCTTTTATTAACCAGGTTATTCCCTGGGAGGAGATGACATTTGCCACCTGTGTGTAGTCCTTTGCTTTGCAGTTATTTTATATTTTAAGCAAAAATGTTGCTTCTGCATTTGGTCAGAGGGCACCACGTTGTCACTAGTCTTTTCCTAACACCCTTGCAACCAGGCATAAATGAAATCTCCATTGCTAATATTTATTAGTGTGCTACACTACGAAGTACTTTACAGCCTTTCCATCATATATGTTTCAAATGATTCTACTTCAGCCAAACAAATTGTCTAGGCTTAATTTCCAAGAAATCATTGTCAAAATTGCTGAACCAGTTTAATTCTAAAGCACATATTTATACTGAGCTGCACAAATCACACTGCCAAGTGAGATTACAAATGGGAGAGAGAAAAGTTTAATCAGAAATGAGATTAAATTTGAAAGTGTAGAGTGTTAGTGATTGCTGCTGAGGCTCAGACAGGGTGTAAAGTCATAGATTTTTCTTAGCAGCGCTCAGAATAGCTAGCTTGAGGAAGCCGAAGAGCACATATGCCCTTGCGCTGACAGTGGGAAAGTGCGGTGGTGGCCTGAAAACGGGGAGACTGTGATTTGTAGCACGTTGCTGCAACGTTGTGTTGTGGAATGAAGTTAAAGCGGGAGGAAGAAAATCATTCAAAAGGTGTGTCATGGTGCCAAGTAGAGATGAGGGACAGGGAAGAAATGAATGGGTTTGTGCTGATGCTTTGGGAGGTCTGACCCACCCGCTCCCAGCACCTCCAAGGTGACTGGCAAGGGCTGTTGGTTTGTCTTGAGCAGTCGCGCAACCTCTGTGCATCTGAGCAGCTTGCAAGCTGAAGTTGGAGAAGAGGTTAGTAAAATGGCATTTCCCAACGGATGCTAGCGTCTCTGCTATGCTCCGGCAGTAAAATAATGACGCAGCGCTCACTGATACCACGGGTCAAATTTAAACATTGCCCTCACCCGGCCTGATCTGAAAGTTGCCTTTTTGTATCATTCCTTACGCCATTAAGTTGGATGGAGTGTCATCATTCTTAACTATTCATAAACAGTTGTATAAATACGTTGTATTTGTATCCATAGAGCTGCTGGATAGCTCAGCACATCTGAGCACCTGGTTACTCCGTACGAAGGAGCGTCAGTCCGATGCACGGAGGAGCAGGAGGAGACAGTATTGAACAAAGCGTTGTCTTGAATCTATTTTTCAATGAAAATGTACACTTGGCAATGCTTCACTGTTTCTTGGATATAGCTGTTGATCATTTCAGCTGTAGGAGGAATTCTGAACCTCGAAATGGGATGTTTTGTCTTTGGGGAAACATTTTTTTTAATTTAAACACTTTTTTGTTGTCTTTCCAAGTCACCTCTTAAACATTTCTAAATAGGAAAGAAGAATTGGTACAAACCTGGTGTCATCGCCGTATTCCCTAAGCTTCATGATGAACTACAGAAAGCTGCACAAAATCCCCTAATTGAGAACTGAGCAGATCCCTGCCCCCAACACTTACAAAGATTATGTGCTGGCTTGTAATCCCTACGGGGAGAAGCAAGACATAGCAGTAGCTTCTTTTATTGCAGATGAGCCAGGATGTGCTCAATAATCTCCCAGCCCTGCATTAAATCTGGGAGACCTCTCTTCAAATTGCAGGCTGATTAGAAGTGCAGCCCAGGAGCGGCGTTACCATCAGGTTGATGTGTAACGTGGATTACACTAGCCACTGGTAAACTGCTAGTGTTGACTGCACTCTGAAATGCACGTCTTCTGGCCACCGTGGGGGTCCTGATTCCCTTTTTTTTTTTTTTATTAAGCATCAGTGAGATAATTCCTAATTTAAGTCTTGCACTCCTCAGTGACCAGTTATTTCTCAGCTGTTGCTATTACTTTCTTTTCTCTCTTGCAGCTCTTTGTTCTTGCATTGCCTCCTAAAATTTGTTCATCTGGTAGTTCTTTCTTGCTGATGGGTATTTTCAGCGTACGGTGGGGTGTAAATTAGAGGTGGTGTCTGGGTTTAAAAGGTCATGACCCTCATTTATGGGATCTTCCCAGTAGCACCAAGGCACTGCCACTTCTCTTCTTGGCGCATGCTTGCTGCAAGGGTAGAATGGAGGGAGACAGAGGAGTCTATTCCTTGGTGGATGATATCTGCATGGAAAGTTAACTCATAGGACAGTTGCCAGTTGGGACCAATATAGAAATGGCATAAACCATAGAACAGATGCTGACCACTTAGCTGCATTAATACATCAGGCGATGACAAATGCTGGGCATCTAAATAACCCTGCAGTAGGCAGCGATGGTGAATAAGGAAATCCTCCTACCTTGTTTAAATCTTGGCACTCATCCAGTCTCAGGAAAGCCTCCTACCTTGTTTAAATCTTGGCACTCAAAGTGGTGCTGCTTTTGAATTATCTGTAAAGCTGCCTGAAGATACATTGGGTAAATGTATTTGTCCTGGGAATGGGGTGGAACATCCTAGGAACTGGAAAAAATACCTTCATTCCTTTTCAGACTTGTATTTGAAATCTTGACGTATATGGTGTAAGTGTTACTGGTGCTGGATCTGTAGCTGCAGACTGAATTTCATGTTCAGTTACCGTGGCTGGGCCTAAAGAACTAGAAAACCGCATCGTGCGGCGGCCAGGTGCTCAGCAGGCCTGGCTGCATCACACGGAAGGTGAAGCCTGCAATGGTGCGCGTCATGGGTTAAGAAAAGGTCAGAACTGTGATATCATACAACAAACTCAACCCTTCTTTTGCATATAGGTAGCACAGATCTTCCGAAATGTCTCTCCTTTTGTAAGTACTGGGTAAGCTGATATTCATAATTTAAAAAAAGAAAAAACAAAACACAACAAAAAAACACACAAACAAATGAAAAATCCCAAAACTTCCTGACATGCAAAGACCTGATTGCCTAACTCACTTCATATTCTGATTTTATTTAATTTAGTACAATGCCAGTTAGCCGTAAACTAGACTGTAGAGCTGCTACTGAGAGCAAGTATTGCATTTGGTCTTTGAAACACTGGACAAGCTTTAAAAAACCTTTACTGATTTTCAATACAGTAATGGTAAAATCAACCCAAGGATTATATTGTCACTTCTTCCTAATGTAGAATTATTAAAGCATATAAGGAGAGGAGCAAAACTGAAGGCCGATACATCATGCAATAGACTTTGTGTCAGGCTGCTGAGGGAACGATGCTCCTGGAGGCTAGGGCAAAAGTATTCCTTCACAAGTGAACAAATTGGACAAAGTGGCAGAAAACTGTGCAAACATTAAACAGTGGCCTCCAATTAGGGAGGAGGAATGGCACTTCCGAGGAGAAGAGGAAGCTGGCAGTCATAGCGTAGCGTAAGCCATGGGAAGGAAGGGCTGCGTTGATGAGGTAAAAACTTGGTGCTGTGGAGAAATCTGTAAGCATCCCAGAGGGACCCATTAGACAGTAAACACCGTATGTGGTCTTGCACGGGAATGGTTGTGAGAAGCGGAGGATGAATAACATTTGGGGTATTAAGTTGCTTGATAGTATGCCCTTAAGTGTAATTATTGCTACAGTGCTGAAGTGCCATGCATAAAATAGGCTCTGAAGTACTGTGTATATTTCCTCTGTAGCCCTAAAGAGGTGGCATTGTCTGCATATAACAAGAAAATGAAAATGTCAAGGAAAATCTGAAGTGCTATTGCTTCTTAGGAGAATGATTAGCTTTGCATTGACTGAGAGTTCCTCACCTGCACAAGCATGGATCCTCTCCTTGGTTATACGTGCTGTTGCAGTGGCTTCCAGAAGCAATAGTGTACAAAGGTACAAAGTAGTCCGTAACCTAAATCTGAGCTTTTACAGCAGGAGTGAACCTGACTTCTAATTGTGTAGTGCCGGTACAAATTGGATGGGTTTGAAATAGCTGGCCTGCACGTGGGTTAACCAAGCCATTAAAAGCATGGCTTTTTGTTGTGCTGCTAGCATCCTATGAAGAACACTTATTCAATTCCTTTCCTCCACTGTTCCTAGGAGCATAGATATAAAAGGAGACAAAGGCTGAAGAGTGAGACAATAATTTTGTGGCAATACAAGGACTCTTACTTTGTTCAGTTCTTTCCTTCTTCCCCCTCAACATTTTGTTTTACATCTACTTTTATTTCAAGTCAGTGCTATAGCTCCTTGCAGAGGACACCACTGAGATGAGGTGACCTGTGTGAGTTAAGTGTGGCAATCAGCATGTAGCAAACTGTGTAAAGGGCTGAAAAACTTTGGCTATGGACACCAAGTTTACAAAATGTCTTTACAAGAATAAAATAAAACTTGGATCTCAAGAGCTTTATCGAGTATTGAAGAAATGATTATCCTTACTCCATGCATCGGGGAGCTGGTAGCAGAGACAACAGCAGTCTGACAGCTGTGAGGGAGGCTGTGTGTGACCAGTCGGACCCAGTACTGTAGCCAGGAAACCGAATATGGGGGGGCTCATTTGAAGACCCCAGAGGAACTCTGTTACAGTTTTAGACTACAAAATGGTATGACATTTTATTATTCTGTGTTAAAAGGAAATGGTGCCAAGCAGATCCTGTTGAGATTTGAACTTGTAGCTCCACCAAGGCTAGCTCTTTAAAAACCAGACCATTTGACCAAGCAGCTACGTGAGGGCAGCCAATTTGGTGTGTGAATCACCACCAGCATCCTATGAAGGGATGTGCTTTTGAGATGGAAGACTCTCACTCACTTCTGTCAGCCAGCCAGAAATGGATTATTCTGGAGGAACAAGAGACAGACCCTGGGCTTTTGTCAGCTGCAGAGCTGTTTTTCTCTGGTTGGCAGCCAGCAACTTGCTGTGCTACTATCCTGTTCCTCAGCTGGGCTTCCTCAGACAAATTAAACAGCAGTGATGATGGAGAAAGAAGTGGCAGCAGCACTAGAAGATGCCCCTCAGATTCACATTTGCTTAGTGAACCAGAAGATCCTGCAGAGTCTTATGGGGGATGGAAGTGGCAGTGCTTAGCTCTGCTATGACAAGAGATTTTTATTCCCCCCTGCTTTTCTGTTATGACTAAAATGGGAACTGGGCTATGTTCCAGACCTGTAGCCTGTGGCATTGGGCTGAAGAGATAAGAATTCACAGAAACGTAGAGCACCACAAAGTGTACAAGAAAAATTGAAAAGACAAAGTTCTTAAGGTAGAACTTCCATAATTGGAAACATTTCAAACTGTTTTGTCCTTTCGGATAAATGCAGTCAGTTTTCATGCTCCTTTTGTATGTTCTCCTGCCATGTATGCAACTATCAAAAATGTTTGTTTAAAAACTTCCCTTGCTTGGGTTTTCTGATCTGCAGGAAATCCTTAGAGACAAACTGAGTGTGCACATAGATACTACCTCCCAGAGGTCTGAGCAGTGTGCTGATGTCTTCTGCCTCTGTATCTCAAAAGCTAGTTGTATGAAGTGGAGCAAGACTTTGTGTTTACAGACAGCCATAGCCCAGGTAAGCCGTGGTCATTGTGTATGCACAAAAAAAGAGACAGTTGTTTGCACTGAAAAACAAGATGTTGCTTGTTCGCAAATGGCAGATGCAGAATTTTGCATATGTAAACTATTTTGCAGGCACGTTATTCTGCTAAAGAACTGCTTGTGTGCTGAAATACAGCTGCTACTTCATTGGCGTAGTTTTCTGATATAGGGGGAAAATGAAGATGAGCTGGGCAAACATCTTTATCATCCTGCTGTGATCCTCCCCCAGCCAACCCCTGTGCTCGCTTTTCACTGAGTTGTTCTGTCTTCTAGTAACTTGACAGTATTTTGGGGAAGGAAGTGGCACTTGGCACAGGGAAGCCCTTAACCCTTCAGTGGGGCCCTTGGGACTTCAGTAGCAATGAAGATTTCTCTGCTCCCTAGTCTGAGAGAAGGTGCTGCTTCGTTGTGTTACGGGTGTGTGTATGGTACTGTGGTATTCGCAGGGGTCATGAGCTAGATCCTGTAGGCTTTTACATTCTTTTAAACTCATTAGTTGCTTTCCCTTTGCCACTAGGTAAGTTATTTGACTTCTTGCGCCCTTAAAAATGGTCTGTCTTAGTGTCATTTATCATAGTTTCAAAATAGCATTACTAATCAACAGGTCTTTCCTTCATAATAAACCTGGCCAAACATCAGGAGGGAAGAGGGATGAGTAAGGTGTGATCTTGGCCCTATTGTGTTGTATCGTAATTCTTGTTCCTTCCTCCCCTTCCCAGAAAGTGGGATTCTTGTCCAAGACCAGCATTTAGGGATGCCTCACTGGAACGTGCTCAAACTTCTATTGCATTCCTTTTACTATTGTTTTCCTTGCTGTTGATCCTGTGGTGTTGGGTAGGTTTAGAGGATCGTTGCGAGAGGAGTTCAGGAGTAAGTGTGCCCATCTGTGTGCGTGTATGGTCTCCATCCCAAGTAATGTTCTTTCGCTAGCAGAAGAAAAGGGAAAGGATAACGTATAAATTTGCTAGATCAGGCCGTTCTGATGAAAGTCATCAGTCTGACAGAGCTCTTTATGACAATTCAGTAGCTGGAATAGATTCAGTAAATTTTCCAAGCCCTGTAGCTCAGAATACATTACATACTCATCTATTGCTGGACTCCTGGCATTGTAGCTATTGACAGCTGTGTAAAGCGAGAGACCCTGTGCAGTTCGGTAATGTCATTCCGTGGTAGTGTGATTTACATTACCAGGCGTAAGTGGTGCTATCTGTTAGAAATACAATGCAATTTTTTGCTTTTATATCATAATAGGAATAAATCTAACACCCGTAAAGACTCCTTTATTACACATGCTCTGTTTTATATAATATATGCACACACACTAGCATACGCTTTTCCGTTGCACTGCAGGACTCTACAGGACTCTGTCTTACTTAAGCCTCCAGCAGTAGAAAAATGATACAACCGGCTTCGCTGGGCAAGGCCGCCTTTTTATTTTGGTGGGGGAGGGTAAAGGGCAGGAGGAGGAATGGGACGGTGAAATAACATTGACATTTATGAGTGAATAGATGGTAATAAATGAATGTTGTAACAAGAGACACAGTGATACTTTTCTCCTCTTATGACATTCAGTGATGCTTTGAAGACAGCAGGAGGCTTTTCTTTGAATCCCAAGCATATCAAAATCAGATAATTTAAATTTTTTTTTTTGCCTCCAAATATACCTTATCCTCAAGCAGTTTTTATTAAGGATGCTAATTGCCCAGAGCCTGACTAATGCAGGCTGTACTGTGCTGCTGGATTATTCTCCTTTGCATCTTCTGAAGTCAGGCAAGGCAAAAATTAAAGCAGAAGTTGTAAGTACTCCTTTAGTGCTTTAATATTGCAAATGCCATTGCAAGTGTAATTTAGCCTGAAGCCATGGCACCGACGGACAGCTTGCATAGTTCCTGTAGCTGTATTCCCTATTAGTACATATGAACCAACAGTGTTGTGGACAGAATATTTTGCATACCAAGGAGCTGGCTACAAATTTCTTTGTTCTATATCTTTAACGTCTATGTATATGCACACTGAATATATGCCCGTATAGCTATATATCTGAATTGGGTCACAGTTTCCATGTATCACTTGATATATCAACTTTATTAGTTACATAATTAAATTGTATAGTATAAAGTAGAACAGCCATCCTGCAGTTGATGCCCGTGTACGCACGTCCTTCAAATGTGCGAGGGATGCCTCCATTCATATTCCACAGCAAACACTGCTTGGCTGTGTTAGTGTGTGCGTCTCGGATAAAAGGGACTCTAAAGTATAAGCGACAGCCTGCCGCATGCTTTCCTCTTTTGTTGCTTTAAGGCAGCCTTCAGTTTTTCCTTTTAATTTGCTTGCATTACTAAACCTAATCTCTTAAAATATCAACACTTTCTAATGATTTTCTTTTCCTCAAATCAAGCCTTATTTCCCTATAACCTTTTAAAAATCCCCGCATTTATTGGGTTTATGTGTTTCAAGTAATTCAGTGCCTCTTTAAATAATAAATTAACTGTTTGACCGTTTTCTTCTATATTGCCTTCATTGGCAAGGACAGACTATAGATGTTCTCAGGCAAAAATAGTCTATAGGGCAGCGTTGTTTATGCTGGATAAGAGCCTGGAAGTCTTAACTGCTTTCTTCACAGACTGTAAGCACAACTAACTTAACGGCTGTTTATGGATTGTATTGAGTTCTAGCTCTTCAGTGTTCTTGATGCTTATTTAGATGATTTTTCTTTTTTAAGGATGCAGGATGATTCCATAGCACGCGCTATGTATTTTCATTGTCCTTATAATTTACATTTCAATCTACTTTTGCTCTTATAAGCTCTGCCAATTTAACTGGTGACTTATCTTGCTGTTTTTTATATGGAGAAGAAACTAATTAAAGATACAGCAGCAATCCAATTCGTGGGCTGACGATACATAGCAGCTCTGCTGGGCACCCACAGGATCTTGTCTGGATTCCACAGGCAGTTTTGTCTCCCTGCTCCTTGGACTCACTCCAGCATTGCCATTTTTTTTTTTTTTTTGCTGCACCCCTCAAAGGCACAAATCTTGTACTGCTAACTATTTCTTTGTTAGCACAGGGGTGACCTGGGAGAAGCAAATTATTGTGTGCAGTGCCCGTTACTGAGTTTACCAGAAGGAACAAGATCTGAGAATGAGGATCTGGAAGGTCCTTATTTGCCCTTGTTGGAAGGACTGCATGAATCCATCGTTGCAGAGTGTGTCAGATTAGTTTCATCTCAAGTGGAAGTTCAGGAAGTCAGCAAAAGTTAAGGTGCCTGTCGTTTATTGAAGAATAATTTCCCGTCTTACCCTTATCTAATTCAATAGCCTACAGAGCATCTTTCAAGTTTCAGGACAAGACAAGCTGTTTTAAAGTGTCCCTTTTATTTGCTTACCTCGGGTACAGCTGTGGGTACAAAAAGGTTTGAAGTTAGTGCTTTCATTCAAAGAGCAGCTTTGCTCTGTGCGCGGGGAGTGGTATGTGTGTCTGAAATGCAAACTTCCAGAGGAACTGGGATCAGTCATGTTACTGACCAAGGTGCAGGTTTGCTCATAGAGTCTAAGCCAATTACTCTTAATTTTAGCATCCTAAATGGCTAATGGCAAGCAGAACTTCTTGTACCCCTGGTGAGGTGTGGGAGGTGAGGTGAGTAGGGTGGTGAAGTTTATGGGGGACTAAAAAGAGTTCAGAAATACTCCCCCGCCCCTTCTTGACTATCGACTAAAGGTGTATCATGTTCAAGTGTGGCTGTAAGTGGCTGAGCTGCCACAGGGAGAACTCTCATCTCTTTGTCACTAATTTGCCATTTGTTTTGACTTGTATATTCTGGAAACTCTTGCAGTAGCAGTGTCTGTGATAACAGGCATGTTAAGCTGTGTTTTAGAGAGGCATTAGAAATACTGTTTGGATCTAGAGAGCTCTACAAACCACCAACTGGAAACCTCTATATGTGATATCCTATAGCTTCTGTTCACCGCTGGTGGATTCCAGCTTCAGTGAAAGCCTGTGCCTTACAGGTACAGGCTTAGGTGTTTTTACTCTGTGGTTAGAGTGCCTTTAGGAATTAGAAAAGTCTTGCAAGTCAGTACCAGCATGCTGTGAACTATTTCTTCACAGTGGAGACTGTAGGATCTTGCACTGATATTAATGATTTGCTTGTGCAGCACCACAGTCGAAGGCTGAGAGAGAGGAAAGAATGAGTGATCAAGACTAAATTCTGGTAAGAGCACCTTGTAGTCTACTGCAATGTATTCCTAAAATTGTGATCCTCTTTCTCAGTCTTGTTTTGAATAGAGAGGGAGTTTGGAGAATGAAGGTACGTGAATGGAATCTATGGATGTGCTTAATCGGTGCTTGTAACTTGCCGTGAGCCCTTCAGATGAAAGATACTATGAAAGAGTCAAAATATCATTTAAAATAAAAAAAAAACTGCTTGGAAGATATAGCATATGTAAATGAGCTAAACATCTGGCATATGTGCTTAGTTGAAGCCTTTGGGACAGATCCTCAGCTTACAGAAAACTGTCTTGGCTGGGGCTTTGGGGGAGATGGGCAGTAGGAAAGCAGAGCTCTGCAGGCACTTTGCAGCAAGCGTAGGTGAACTTAGAAGGCGAGGAGTGAGCTTTTATGTTCTGATTGCTCTTTATTATTTGTCATTTCTATTGAGTCTTCCCACGGGGTTGGTATTAGCTGTATAAAATATGTCTTCATGAAGGTGTAGAAATGTGTCATAGGCTCTTTTTTGTTTTGCTTCCTAAACATCGCTGCATGCTGGGCAAAGTAAGACAAAATAGTGTGTGTTTACAAACTGCAGGCAGAGAATAGAATAACAGGATCTTTGTGACTCATTCTGTAAGTAGTTTTAGCTTCTTAACAGAGAAGCTTATCTTGAAACTGGGTTTTTTCATCAAGGTGATACCACGCTGTCATTTTTGTGGCAGAGTTTCAGCAGACATGAGATAGAAACAGAAATGGGTATCTCTATCAACTTAGTGACATGCCTTATTTAAGAGTCAAGCCATGTCAGTTTGGTCTTCAGCTACTAACTTCAGCATCCCTAATGACCATTTTGCACTGCTTCACATGGTATAATTTTTTTATTAAGGATGGTAGGGGGGAATAATGTTGCTGGGGCTTTGTGGTTTGGCTGTTTGGGGTTTTTTCCCCCATGGTGGTTTGGCAGAGGAAAAAGCTTGCCCACTTTTTAAACTTCTCTGACTTGGCCTTTCAGACATTGCTTCTTGTTATGTTGTTCTCTTACTTTTAAGAAGCTTTTTAGTAGCTGATACCTTACCCCCAAGGACACACCTGTAATCTAGTACCTTTCAATCTTTTTGCTCAAATAAACAGACTGGTCTCTGTCTTACTATCCATCATGAGACACTTCCTCCGGCCTCTGATGCTTTCCATACCATCTTTTCTTGTCTAACATCATCTCTGAATGTGAACATGAGTGTTTTAACCATTCTAGTAACAGTCTCTGTTCTGCCATACGCAGTGTTGGGAGCAACTGCCGATTTCTAATTAATGGTAACTAATGTTTTATTACTGGTTTTGTTACTGACCAGTATGACCCATTAATCCCTCTTGACTTCTTTCCTGAACAGAATCTCACATTCTACAAGTACACACGCCCTTTCTAGATATAGCACTTAGCACAAAGTTGTACTAAAACACTTCTTGTGGGAGGAGTGGATGTGTGCATGTCGAAGCCTTCCAGACTGCTGGACATGACTGGCCTTTCCTGATCGTTATTTACCAGTTCTCCAAACGCTTGTAGTCAATGTGTTTAGGTTTACCCCAGACTATTGATAAACATGATGCTATCTGATACACTTATCGTCCCTTGCTGGAGAATTTGTGACAAACCTGTCAGATTACAGCTCCTGGATGACAACCACTGCTGTGGAGCAATCGACTTCCTACTGCTTACTCTAAGTGTTACATTTTCCTTGTAGCTTATGGTATCAATTAGGGAATTGATATTAGGGAATGATTAAATCATTAAATCAAACACCTTAAAACGCTCAAAATATATCACATCTGTCAAGATCAATTTTATGAATGGGAATCAACCCAACCTTCTATAAATTCCTGTCCCATAACTCCCTCAGTTAAATAGTTGGGCCCATTTTTCCTTTTTGCCCAAGACTTAGCCCAGAGCTAACCGGTTTTCGTGAAGCTGAGTCATTTCACTTGCCTTACTTGGATGTTGGTATAATGTCATCAGCCTTTAGAGATGTATTAAAATTAGTACCAGCGTGTCAAACATGTCCTGGGGTGTTTTCAGTGAGTTCCTGTTGTTATCCTTTCTGAGTTGCTCTTGATTGCAGCTGCAGTATGAAGTACTTCATTTTTCTCAAGTGATGCAAGTATATCCTCCTGCTTTTTTCAAAATGTAAACCAGAAATATTTATTGAACCTTTCTGTCATTATTAATAATTTTACCCTTCTTATGCAGTACTGGGCCTATGCCAATGATAAGAATCTCATGCTGTAAAACAACAATTCTTTATCATACTTAGCCCTTCTGCCATGGATTTTCCCTGGTGTCTTTTAATTCTTCTATCAGTTATTCTACATTTTATAGTCTCCCATGTATATTGACTGCCCTCGATTAATTTGTAAATGTTTGCTTTTATTTTGAACTGCTCTCTTCAGTTTTTAGCTGAAGCAGCATGGATTTTTAGTCTTCCAGTTTCCCATTTCTTGCTGAGAGGAATGTTGGCTCCATGTTAACAGTATCAGAGGTGATAATGATAAAACTGCTCAGATGGGAATGAAAGAAGACAACTGGGCATTGGTGTGACGCTATGTACAATTGACCAATTGTATGCAACAGCCAAGTGTTGTCTAGCCATTAAATTTTGCTGCTGGATAGTGCTTAAAATACTATTTTAGAGCAAATCAACTTTTAAGAAACGTCTTTTTTAATGTCACCTAAGGGAATTCATTTTAACTCTCATGGGATTTATTGGAAGCTTAATGCTACCTTTGAGTATCTCTCAACTCCCAGCCTAATCTCTTTTTTTTTTTTTCCTAAATGTCATGAATATATGCTTAAGTGCTGTTGACTTTCCATCAGAAACTGGCTCTGGTATCACTTTCAAAATTGTAACAATCAACTTCTGCAAATTGTTGCTTTTTGGTGTTGAACAGTCAATTGTATATCACTTAACCGCATGGAGCACAAAACCTGCACGAGCTGGAACGGGATCATGCTCTAGGCTTGATGTTACATGCTTCTCACTTTCAGGTTTGTATTTATTTGGGATTTGGGGGGAAGAGATACTAGATATTGCACAGGACCAAAGTTGTACCAGCTTGTGATCATTGGGAGTACTTAATCTGATGTTATTACTGAGTGAACTGGATTTTTATGAACTTTGTGTTGTGCTGTGGTTGTGCCCTCAAGTTCAGAGGAAATCTTGTCTGTTTATCTGCAGAGGGAAGCAGAACTGAAGACTCCTGCCTTCTATGAGCTGTTTTGTTGCTGTTACTGCATGACATGGACAGTGAAATTTAATTTTTGGCTTGCCTAGCCTTAAGGTTAAAAATAGTCCACCTGTCATGTAAGGGAAAGTTTTAATATTATTAACTAGTACTTTGGGAAGGTTTTGAGATAATGTAATGGGGGGTGTCACGTAGGTGAAAGTGTTGGACTACGTAACCTGCATTTTCTTTGGTTTTCTTCCTTTCCCCAGTGGCAGGTCTGTTCAGTGGGCTAAAAAAGGGGAAATCTGTTTCTGCTGGCCGCAGCAGTAACAGCTAGATGAAATACTTCCTATCTGGAAGCTACTTGCACATGTATTACAATTAATTAGCAAAATGTTCTGATGTGAGATTTCTCTGATTATATAGATTTCGGAAGTTGTGCTTTTACAGTTTCGCTCGCCAAGGTATTGCTTTTGCTGCAGACTTAACAGGTTTATTTCTGGCTTCAGCAGAAAGCAATTACTGCAGCTACCAAAATATTGAGTATTGAACTAGAATGTTCAGCTTCAGAATTTCTGGGCCAATTTTTTTTCCTGGTGAAGCAGAATTTGGTGGCATTATACCTAGATGAATTTGATTTGTGGTAGCTTGATTTTAAAAAACAAACAAAAACCAACCAAAACCCAAAACAAACAAAGAAAAAAAAAAACCCCAACAAACAAACAGCCAAACCATGTTTTAAGACTTAATGAATGTCAGGGTGTGTTTTTGTTGGTGTGGGAGTATTTTCTGTTGTTTTTTTTTGTGGTGGCCTTTTTTTTTTTTTTTGAGACCTTGATTTTGGTACAGCAGCGTGTCTTTATTTTCGCTTTTTATGAATGATGGCTAGCTAGAGAACTGATGGTAGACTCATTCCTCTTAAATCAAAGGTGAGATGACATCTCAGATGAGGATACTGTTTTCTGTTTAGGTGTCCAATTTGAATTCAGCCTCGTATTCACCAAAATCGATGGCAATGCTCCTATTAGCTTACTGGGCACACAACTCTTACTGGTTTCAACTGCAGCGCAGCCTGTGGTTACTTACAGGAATAAAAATGGTGCAGCAAACTCTGGATGAATTCTCAAATCCTTCTGCAAACACTAACTTCTAAATGTGTTTGTGAACAGTTCTTGCCTCTCTTTAGATCACTTATGATTCTTGTTTCATGAGGTTTTAATGAATTTTCTTGCTTCGAGATATTTAAATCGGGAATGCCTATTTCGGCAGATGTACCTGAAAGAGGTAGCTGTTTTGGTGAAATTCTTGCTCGATGTTAATAGAAACCAAATCTTGGCACTCCAGCCCGACTCTGCCCGCTGCAGGCACTGGGTGGTCTGTGCGGGTTGAAGCCAATCAACAGCAGAAGAAACTCCAAGTACCAAATCCTTGCAACAAGGTGCTTTCAGAAAGCTGTGGCACTGCTGCATGCATCCATTGATTGCTCTAGCAAACAAGTCAAGAACATGGGCAGTCTATCTGCTTGCGGCTGGTTTAAACAAACTGAAACGTTTCCATATAACTGTACTGAAAGCTGGGCTTTTGGAAAGAAACTGATTGTTTGCTATGTTTTCAGTCCTTGTTTTTTGTTTGACTACTGTGGGCCATAAGGATACTGATAACACTGTGATAATTACAGGTTTTAATCCTGGTTCTGCTATGTACCTCTTCAGTGTGTTGAGAGAACTTGACCTCTCTGTCTGTTTTCCATCTGTAAAATGGAGATAACGACGCTACTCTATTTGACGGGGCTATTATAAGGGTAGGTGTTTGAATGTGTATAAAAGGATGTTAGCTGGAAAAGAAGCTTAAAAAAAAGTGTAGGTATGCCTATATGTCATGTACATAACCAGAGGAATTTGTGTTCTTAGTTAGAGTGGGAGTATGATAGCCATACAGTCTCATAGCAGGAGGGCTGAAAATGAGGTTAGATGCTTTTACAGAGAACTCTCTAAAATTCTCTTTTCTATTAGGTGGTAAAGCCGATGCTTTTGGGTACAGAGATCCTTGCCACGTTCCCGGTAGGGGACTGATTCTTCACATATCTCTTTGAGTGCATAGCCACTTAGTAACTTCCTAGGCGAAAATGCTTTCTCCCATCAAAAGCTTAGAGCTTTTGTGTTGTTGGTTGTTTTTTATTTTACTTTTTTAAAAGACCCTGTGTAAGTGAGCTGGAAATATCACCAGTAGCTGTGATTCAAGTGAAATTCCTGCTGCTAATTACACAGGCTTTTTGCTAAAGGTAGTAAATAAAAATCATTCATGGGTCCTTAGAGGCCTCAAAATCATTCGGTATTCATGGTAAATATATCAGGGAGCTTCATAAGAGAATCACTTTAAAACAAAGCCTGGTCAGCTGTTTAATAATTTACTGATAGTGATAGCAAGGAGACTATCTAATAACTAGCAAGATTGGCTTTCAAGTAGAAAATAAATTAGTGTTAGAGGAGTGGTTTTTTTTTTTCAAAGAATCATAATTACTATTAGAGAAACATTTGGTTATCATTTCAGTTCTTGATTGCTTTACAAGCACTTACCAAGGCAAAGACACTTTATTTGATTATTTAGGAAGCTGCAAAGCCCAAATTTATCACATGATGCTTCTCTGAAATGGGCAGCTCTCAACAGTTTTATGAAGTCCAGCCTCAAAATATAAAAATATGGTAATTATAAAAATAAAAATCTACTGGACTGGCTGCGATGTCTGATGCTGGTCTGTATTCACTGGTCTGCCGCGAAAGGGGACGCTCCTTGACTTTGTCCAGCTGTATACAGATATTTAGCTTTATTTTTAAAAGCTACATTTAGAATAGCTACAGGAATTCAGTGGGAACTACAGACTTGCACAGAAAGGCAAGCCCTCGCTGTAGGGCATCTCACATCTGCTGATGGTGGTGACTACGGGAAGCCCAGATGGCAGCCTGCAGAAGAACATTAAGGGGGGGTGGGGAGGAAATGTGAGTAGTTCTTGCCTGCATCCTTCAGGCCTTGGGTCCGTTCTGGTCCAAGTGGCCAAAGTGAGTTGGCCACTGAAATGGCAAGACCAGGGTGTTCTGGTGAATTTAGTTTGTTATGGAGGGTTTCAGGCCCTCGGATAGGGGAGATCAAGAACCATAATGTGGAATATGTGGGGAGGGTGGGGGCTTGTGTCCTTGTGCTAGCCTTGAGGGTTCATCTACGGTGGTTGGTTGTGTTTCCAGCTAACATCTAAAGAGCTTTGGATGGACTGTGTCAAGGGGTGGGGTGGGCAAAGGAGGAGGTAAAGTTGAATTAATTAGTAAAGGAAAGGGTGGGTGGGGTTTTAGAGAAAGAGGACTCGTAGGAAACTCAAGCACCATATTGGCATGAGGAAGAAATTGTTTCTTTTGTTTCCAAAGCTCATAAAGCTCTGCTGTGTGATACTGTGCTCCTGCCTCTTCTCCTAATGACTGCTAATGATACAGTGCTGTAGCATTGACAGGAAAATACCACCTTAATGAACCCTGATGAATGCTTTTGTCTTATAAAGGGATTAAGT
Organism: Aptenodytes forsteri; assembly: GCF_000699145.1. NCBI lineage: Eukaryota > Metazoa > Chordata > Aves > Sphenisciformes > Spheniscidae > Aptenodytes > Aptenodytes forsteri. Next base: position 827,704 of record NW_008795910.1, read on the forward strand.
GATATTTTTTTTGAGGGGGGAAGAGTGAAGACACAGTAGTTCTGATTTTTTTTTTTTATGGTGCTCTATTTTCCAAATACTTGATAAAGTTTATGCTTAGCTGTGGTGCTATAGTAAATACCTAACCAAAAAAAAAATTATATCATTATGTTAGCTTATAAATATCTCTGTAGATTTTATTAGATGAGCTTCATGAGCAATCCATTAAAAACGGGTGCTCTAGAATTTGCAAGTTTTCTGTGTAGTTTTCTGTACACGTCTATGCTTTCCTGAATGAGTGCATAATGGGATGCGACTCTTTAGTCACAATTCATTGGCATATTGCTGGGGCTGGTGTTTAGCATGCTGTGCAGGAGGAAAGGCTTACACCTCCTGTGAATACTCAGCTGCTTTCTTTATGTGGGCTCAAATCCCTCAGGTACAACTAATGAGAATAAGTGAACAATTTATGGTTAACTGTGAGCTAATGCACATCATCATAAATTTTAATATAACTGGTTTACTTTTAAAATAATTCCTACCTTTCACTAATGTTCTAGGCCTTTTTCTCCTCCTAGAGAGCTCCTTATATGGATCACTTACGGGGTGCATCCACGTAGTGACAGAGATGCTGCTTTTATCTGCGAAATGGAAATGAAAAACCTGCTGTAGGTTCACGTGCCTGAAGTGAAGATTTCTTGCTTTTCTGTTCTGACAAACTGTGCTTTTGTAAATTTGACAAATTGGAGCTGTTGAGAGCACTCTTTGCTGACCTCCGTTCTTCACTGATTAACTTAAATAGCTTTTACTGATATTTTTTTGTTTTTCATCCAAGTTGGGAATTTGTGAAATGTGCCTTGTGGAATCTTAACTTTCAAATTAGGATTCTGCAATTTCTTGGAGGGAAGACAGAGTGAGGCAGTGAAAGATCTGGCTGTGGTTTGTCATACTGAGTTTGATGTATTGGGGGGAAAAAAATTACTTTCAGATATGGCAAGTTTAAGTCTA
>NW_008795910.1:830107-836522 GCF_000699145.1 Aptenodytes forsteri
GGGCAGGGAGGAGTGAGCGAGCGGCTGGGTGGTGCTTAGTTGCCGACTGAGATTAAACCACAACAACTATGCAGTTGGTGGAGAGTGAGAGGGGCTCTTCCATGGGACAAATCAGTTTGCTCTAAGGTCAAAATCATCCCCCATGGGTACTTTTGTTTCCACCACCTCTTCGGTTAGCATGAGGTAACAAGGCTCTTAAGTTAGTCACTTGAACTGGGATGAGCCCTGGTAAGAGTGAACTATAAGATGGCAGTAAGTAGTATGTGGGTTCCCTTGTTTTTAATGGATTTGCTTGAGATAGGAAAAATAAAAAGGGTGGGAGAAGGCAGAAGAAAGTGTATTGAAATGGTGTGGAGGAGCAAAGGAAGAGAGAAATTAAGGTAAAGGAACAGGGCTGGGGGGGGGGGGGGGGGGGGGGTTATTTTCTAAACACGAAAGGGATCCAAATACTCGGGGCTTTTTGTTTCTGTTTTCTGAGGTACCTCTGCTGGCTTCTCTTCTCTTTGCTGAATCGGGTGTTTATGGTCTCCAACAGCTGAGTATCTGAGCACGGTTTATTCTTTCCCTTACTTGCAAGCAGAATGCGCTTTTTGGTAGAGGGATGACTTCTTCTCATATTTAGATGTGAAGATGAACCACAACGTCTAGGCTGAGTTTCTACTTTCCTCAAAGAAAAAGATTAATGACAAAGGATAAATACTATACTGTGTGAAGGGGGAAAAAAAGACTTTCATCCAGAGGTGCTAATGCAGTCACCCTTGTCCCGTCACTTCCTTCTGTTACAGCAGTAAGTGGGCTCTGTCATTCCACCTAGAGATGGGGAAAAGCTCCCAAAAGCTGGAAAGTTGCATTTGAAATTCTCTTTGTGTGTGATTTGTTTTCCTGAATGTAAGTGACCCTGAAGTACCTTCACCACAAATTTTTAGAAATACTCATTAAAGCAGAGCTCATGCTACTGCCTGCTCTAGAAACTGGGCTTGGAGTAATCTTTAACTGGAATGCAACTATTTGGCCTCCCTTCTTTATAGCTGGCAGATTTGATAGCTATTTCGGAATCACAAGAGATTGAAATCTACAATGATGTAATATCACTTTCAGATGGTTTTCTGAGGTCTCCTTTTGCAATCAGAATCTGAGAGTTGTCTGAGGCAGATAGCAACCAATTTATGTCCCCTACCTGGAGGAGCCGTTCCTGTTTCTTGTGACAAATGAAAAGGCGCATGTTTCCCCATTTAATGGCAGCATCCTCTGGGAAGGTGTGCAGAACACACAGAACCACCTGCTGGTAATCCAGATCCCCATTTCTCCACAGTGTTAATTTAAGAAAATTTTATATTATGTAATCCAGATCCCCATTTCCCCACAGTGTTAATTTAAGAAAATTTTATATTGAGCATATAATTGCATGGAGGCTTTTAACGGGAAAAGTGAGTAGTGTCAAGGACTAGATCTTGCAATACATCGTGGTACATACAAGCAATGAAACCCAGGTAAAATACGAGCTGTACCTGTTCAGTGCTTTGGAAACAGCTAAAAATAATAGAATTAGTGGAAAAATATTCCACGCAGAGAAATATGCTCAAGGTACTACTGAGTCAGAAGATGGCAGTAATGACACCAACATCCCTCATCTTTGTTCTTTACCTTGAAAATAAGTTACAGCTAGCACTGTTAGAATTGCAAACTTTCTAAAATAGTGAAAGCTCAGAGTGATCTGAAAAATATTGAATAAAAATAAAAGTTTGGATAAGCAAGTCTCCCCCTCCTCAGTGTTCCTTCAGGGTCAGCTTTCTCCTTCAGGTTTGCTTTCATCAAACAACATAGTGGCTTCCTGCAAACGCTGCAGCATTTATTCTGGGTGCTTAGGAAAAGCCTTTCTTTATTCCCTCCAAGGCCTGGCTGTGTATCTGCTCCTGCTCTTCTTTGCAGCCTGCGCCGCTGATGCGGGCTCCCTTTTGGCTGGGTCTGATTTTTCTGTCCCCGTCATCTCAACCTGCATGCAAGGAGCTTTCTCCACTGAGCACACTCAGGTGTTTTCCAAAGGGAATATCCCCTCTCCCAGTACAGGGTTTCATCCACCTTGAGTCAGCAGCCAGCAATGAAGAACCAGGTGCTGCCTCTTCTGCTGTTCAGCCTTTTAAAAGAAGCACAATGTATAGTAAGCTATAGACAGGCAAACTAAATATTGTGTATTACAGCTGTCTCTGCAGTTTCCATTAATTTTTATCTATAAATTGAGCTACAACCATGAAAACTTGTGTTTTGTTTTAGGAAGACTCTTATCGGAGTACTCGGAGTACTCCCCTTATTCTGTTCTATAGGAAGATGCAGAGTTTAAGTTCAAAATTCACTGCTAATGGAGAAGAACTGCTGGGCTGTTTGACATTTTCACCCTATTTCAACATTGCCGCCTTGCTGTACCTTTCTACTTGCTTGTGTCTGCCCACAGTATTAATATATTGCTTTTCCATGATATAGCATTGTCAAGATAAACTTTTAGATCCAGGCCTCTTTGGCATTTCCCGGAAAGTGTCGTTGTGTTTGTGTATAAAGGTGAACTTGTATTTGTGAATAATTGATGGCTGGTAGTTAGGTGTTTTTATCTTCAGAAAGGAAGAAACTTGTTAATGAGGGTGATGCATAAGAGATCAATGCCAATGTGTCTCACATCGATTAATGATTTCATCGTGTAACCAGATTAAGAAAAGCAGCTGGTATGCGTGTTTGTGCACATAAGTCATCTTGCAAACATGGTGATAACTTGGCCGGAGTAGAAAAACAGACAAGGTAAAACAGACAAGGTACCACTTAAAGGGTACAGGCAACCGGGCAGAGGTCTTCTCCCTGATGTTCACTGAGTTGGCCTACTATTAACTCCTCAGTATTTAAGGTGATGCGCAGCTGTGGTGTGGGTTTCTTTTTTCTGTAGGGGTGGAGTGTCTGTATGTGCACGTGTACATAAGTAAATATGGGTGAGCCCATATGGAGAATCGAATCCAATGCTGGAGAGACAGGGTTTTTTTTTAATAATAATAAAAATTGAAATTGGGAAGATGGATGGGTGAAGTTGCAAGTGGTATCAGGAGAATGGCACAAGGTGTTAATTTTCCTTTCTTTAATTCCCCGCTGCCCACCTGTGACAACAAAAACTTAACAGATCATGTTCTAGACCCAAATTTACAGTGCGCAATATGAGGAAGTGGAAACTTTAATCTGCCCTTTGAACTTTACCTACAACTTTAACCCATGAATCCTGCTGACTGATTTGTAAGGAAGATACTGCATAATAGGTAGTTCTGTAATGAAAGCTGCAAATTGTGTGTGTATTTATTTGTAAGTATATACATACTGCTTGCCCTGGGGGAGAAAAAATAGTTGACCATATTGGATCAGTCTGATCTCGATGTGTACCAAACTTCTAAAAGAAAGATGAGGTTCTCTTTATGCACCCATTGGGTGTGTGATGCTGCGTACGTGGAACGAAGTTTCTCCTGTATCTCTAGGAATCTGCCTGTACCCAGACAGTTGAGTGGCAGTCATGTTTTGGTGTCCCTGTGCACCACCAAAGAACCACACAGAACTGCAAAAAGATGTTTTCCTATCTTCAAAAGGAGCACGTGGATTGTGGAGTAGTCCTCTTATTTTTAGGAAGAGTAACTCTGGTGTCTGTAGGGGGCAGAGGTAGCCTGGCCACCGTCTGCGAGCTGGTTTTCTGCTGGAGGTACGAGGTATGTATGCAGTACAGGGGATTGGATGAATTCCTCCACGTTTCTGTTCTAGCCTGGTAGCGGGCTTGGATATTTACAGACTAACTTGTTTGTTACATGCTTCAAAAACATACGTATTGATTCAAGTCCATGAGCTGATTTTTTTTTTAATAGGTTTTCTTGGTTAAATGCATTTAGTGCCATAATGTGACAGTGCCTTCAGTTGTTTAGCACTCTGTTTTCCAGGGGCAAGCCACATCATTTGCGGGCGAGTATAACTAAGGATTAAATTTTCTTCTCTCATCTGACACAGTGAGGGAACAATCTTGTGGAGTCAAGAAGCCTCGAGCGACAGGCTCAAGAAAACTTTAGAACTTATGTTAATGTTTTCTTTTTAAGCCACTTGAGACCTTGCTTGAGTTATTAGTAACAGCAAAATAAGCTACGATGATGTACATCAGGATGGAATCAGACTTAGAACTTTTCCTTTGCCATTTTTATAAAATGTTGTATAGGACACGTTAGCCCGGAAAAATAGAGATCTAGCAAGTCCGTTTTGTAGGGGTTTTAGTTCTTTGTGCTAGCTGCAAAGGCCACAGGTAACACATGACTGTATATGCTTTTCTGTGACTTCTTGGTTAGTGTCAGAGTTCTGGAGCACACCTTGTCCCTGTCTCGCTCGATGGTTCATCACTGAACCACTATCGTGGCCCTGTTTGAATTTCAGGGATTCCCTTGGCTGTAAATGAGTTATGCTGATGGTATGATACACTCCTGATCTGCAGCATGTTTTCTCACTGCTCTTCTCCAGTGATATGACTCTTGATTTTTATAGTTGGATTTCATCCCACCACTATACATCCAGTCCTTAAAGATCTTGTCTAGGAGACTACTTCAATCCTCTTGTGTTACCAATATCTATTGACTTAGTCATTGGAATATTTCATCAGAAGACAACCAATAGTATTAATGTAAAAATTAAACTTTAACGAGACTCTAAAAGAACCTGTTAATCTCGTGTCCCTGTGATCTCTGCTTGTGGCTCTGCATCTTGTTGTCTTTTCTCTTTTAGGGCCGTTCCTTGCTGCATGGGTGTTCTGTAGTATTGCCTATTTTCTTATGTGCCGTTCAATCAGATGTTCTGGTAAAACCTTGATAGATGTGACCTGATCACATTTGTCTTATTTATAAAATTACTTGGTGGTTTGGTTTTTTGTTGTGTGTGGTTTTTTTTTTTAAAGGTTGGCCCTGCCTAACTTCCATTTGAATATCAATGTTGTATTCAACCTATTATTTTTGTTTAGCTTTACTTTAGTTCTTCATAGTTTTGTTTGGATTTTTTTTTTCTACCAAAAGCCTTGTACACGGTTGAAGATGAGTGGCTCCGGAGTTGATCATACCGCGTTTCCCATTGTTCGGTATGGATACAGTGCTTGTTATTCTCCAGTTAGATTATTAGCAGCTCAGTCTTGTCATTTACAGAAATCGAACTGAGATATTCACCTCAGGGTTTGGGTTTTTCATGTTAATTATCTGCCTAATTTTAGTTTATCCTGTCCTCACTGCAGTCATCCTGCGCCCTCTCTTATTCTTTGTTTTCCTTTCTCACAAGAAAGTGTTTTTGAGTTCAGACAATCCTTTACAAGTTTAGTTCAGCCTAGTTTGGCTTTACACTATTTGATGTCTAAGACAATTGCTCTTTCTGATCAGTCCTTTTTTCAGATTCTTGTAGATTGTTTATTTCTGACCTCTTTCTGCTCATGCAGTTAGAGGTAAGGATCTTCTCTTCTACCCTTCTTCACCTTGCTTACGATGCAGATTTTTTTTCTTAGGTTGACAGCCTTCCTTGGAAGAAGTGTTAAGCTTCTCTGCTTTCCGCTCCCTAAGCTCCTTGCACCTCCATAAATTGCTTAGTTTATCAAATTTTTGTCATTCTGAACACGAATTGCAGACTTGCTTTTGTTTCTTCCCTTTTATTTAGTTTATATGGAAACAACTGGTGAACACTTGATTTAGGGCTGGTTTATTTACAGCTTGTTCTTTGCTACTGTTTTCTTCGCTTCTTACCAGCACCGTCTCTGTGTTTCAAGACTCTGTTCTTATTGTCCAAGCAATTTGCATTGATACGGAATTATTTCAGCAGTTTCTGACTATGCCTACTGCGCTGGCTGGATCCTCTCTACTACCTAGCAGACTACTTCGTGACATTTCCTTTCTCCTTGCTGTTCTGTTCTCTGCTTTCCTTTTAGCTCTAATTGTATACTTGTTTGTGATTGTCCTTTTACTCAACAAAAGATAGCGGCATGCCATAATTCTTGAAGTGATGCTGACACCTGAAGAAAGGGCCACACTTCATTGATTGGAGAGCTTTTTTGGACTGAGGTGGCTTTGAGTGAGTGAGATATTTGGACCTTCTCTCAAACTCGGCTCTGGATAGGGATGCTGAGGGGGGAGCAAACTGATGTTTTCTCCATTATGTGAACCTTGGGTAGCAGGGTAATGCGCTCACTTGACCACTGGACAGGGGTTGCAATGTGAAATTCTTCAATGGCAACTTCAAAATGTCAAGCTTGGCCCTTCAGCGCTAAAACCACAAGCCTCCTCACCTGACCGACACCACAGCTCTTTTCTACTTGTTGAACATAAGCCAGCTGGGGGGGCAGCTAGACACCTGCTTTGTGTTTGCAAGCAAACCCCCCCCCCCCCCC
>NW_008795910.1:837232-837717 GCF_000699145.1 Aptenodytes forsteri
CTGTGTCGGTGTTAAACAGGTGCTTTGTCCCGGTGGTCTTCGCCTTCCCTTTCCTGTGCAAAGCCGCGCTCGGGTGGTTGATCGGTACCGATATGTCTCCTACTCGGTGCTTCCCCCCCCGTATGAGGGGCACGCTTTTTTTGGTAAAGAAGTTGCCAGTGGAAAGCTATTTTCTAGAATTTTGTTCAAGATTGTGTCTCTGCCTGCGTATAAAGCCTACGAGTGCAGCAGTACACGGTGCGATTAGGTATTTAGCAGTTAACTCTCTCGAAAGTAAAGTGAATAATCACGAAAATTACTGTTTTCAGCTGCAAATGTCTGTGAGCTGTTCGCACCAGCCGCTCTAACAAAGGACCCTCTGAAACCGGCGGCTCCTCGCACGCCTGGCTCTAGCAGAGGGTCGCTTCTTCCCTTCCCGCCCCCGTGCCGCTCCCGGCCGCGATTCCAGCCCTCCGGCCCTGCCCCTGACTCTCCATCCCCGCTGG
>NW_008795910.1:838300-838618 GCF_000699145.1 Aptenodytes forsteri
CCCGGCATCCCCCCGCCGCGGGGCGTGCGAGCCCCGGGGTGGGCAGCTCTCCCCGGCAGCCTGAACTCTCCGCCTCGTCCCTTCCTCCAGCCCCTCGGCCTCGCGGGGAGCTCCCTGTGCAGGCGCCGGAGCGGGCAGGGATGGAGGCGTCTCTCGGAAGGCGGCTGGCCGGCGGGGGAAGGAGCGGGTCCTATCGAAAGTCAGTTTGCGGAGCGGAGCCCCGGCAGCGCCTCGGTGCCAGCGCCGGGCTGTGGAGGGTTCTGCCGTGTGCGCTCGGCTCTGCGGGGGCTCCCGCTAGGGCTAACGGCGGGGGGGGGG
>NW_008795910.1:839246-864287 GCF_000699145.1 Aptenodytes forsteri
TTCGGCCGTGTGCGCTCGGCTCTGCGGGGGCTCCCGCTAGGGCTAACGGCGGTATCCGCGTTTCGGACACCGGGGGGGCGCTCCTCGGAAAGTTGCGGGTGGCGGGAGAGGAACGCGCATCGCCTTTTTGTGCTTGGATTCACGACATTCGAGTCCTTTTTGCAGTAAACAGCCTTTCCGAGTCCAAGGCGGGAGTTAGCTTCTGAAGGACGCGCAGCTCGGGAGGAGTCGCTGCCTTTCTCCCCCAGCCAGGCAAAGGGGGTTTTGGGGGTGTTCTGGGAAGTTTAGAAAGTTGCGGGTGGCGGGAGAGGAACGCGCATCGCCTTTTTGTGCTTGGATTCACGACATTCGAGTCCTTTTTGCAGTAAACAGCCTTTCCGAGTCCAAGGCGGGAGTTAGCTTCTGAAGGACGCGCAGCTCGGGAGGAGTCGCTGCCTTTCTCCCCCAGCCAGGCAAAGGGGGTTTTGGGGGTGTTCTGGGAAGTTTAGCGGCAGTTTTTCCTCCCCTTGCATCTCACAGCTCAAGTGTCTTTCTCGGGGGGGCTCAGCTACGGACTGGCTCCTTCCCAGTTGTCACTTTCTCTGTCACTCTGATGTTAAGGAATACTTTGTTCCCTGGCATGTGTACATTAATAGTAGCCGGCTATTCCCCCCCAAGTTCCTTTAGGCATAGTTTGAATTACTTGAAGATGACAGGTGCTTATGGCGCTAGTTTTCTCCTCTTGTGCTATTTTGTAGGTAAAGCAAAGATACGTGTGGCTTTGTTCTTCCCTTGGATCTTTTAATATGCCATTAATTTTCTCACTGCAGTTTTTCTTTATATTAAAAGATAAACAGTTGTAACTTTCTTCTCCTGACTTCATGTCTAGCTTTCTAAGTTGTTTTTTTTTTTAATCATTTTTCCCCCTATCTGTATACTTAAGACAAGTAAAAATTCCCCCTGCAACATTGCTTGGTAGGGACAAATCTCAGTGCTTGAGACTTGGTTTCCTATCTCTAACGTGCCGAAGTTTAGTTCATCTCGAACAGTGGAAGATTTCTCTTAGTTAAGCCTGAGAGCTTAAATGACTTTGTCTTGCTGCTTTAAACCAGAACTAGTGCAGGGTGTAGCAGGTGCTGAGCGTGCAGAGCACTATGTATACCTTTACCTGATCTCCTCGGTGCGGCTCAAAAGAAAGTTTGGGGGGTGAAGGGCCAGGCAGGCGCAGGAGACCCCGGCTGTAATGCTGTGATCGGCCCCGCACGGCTGGACACCACCGTGGTGGTGGTATCTTGTTTGCACTGCTAGGCAGCTGCACAGATCCGCGGATTTATTAGAAAGGCTGGGAAATCTAACCTAGTTAAAGAGCTGCTCCGTTGAGTAAGCAATATGTGGAGCTATCTCTTTTTTTTTTTTTTCTTTTTCTCTCTCTTCCAACTGTGTTTTCGTGTTCTCGACACTTGTCGTATCAATTGAGATCAGATCCTCGGCTTTTGATGAATCATTTAGCCAGATGCCTAGAAAAAAAGACTTTTCTGTGAAAATGGCAAACTTTTAAGGGGGCAGAAAACACTTTGAGGGAAATAGCTCATATAGCTCGTATTATATTCCTAAACACATCCAAATTCAGGGATTAGCCAGATGTTTTCATTATTTTCAGAAAGCCGTGAAATATTTCAATCATCAGTTCAGGGGGAATAGCGACCGTGAGGCTTCCTAACCGTTAGTATCACCTTCCACCTCCTATTTCAGTGCACTCCTTACCGTTCAAAATAAGAGGAGCTGATTTTAATAAATAATGTTTTCTGAGCTGCTTCTATTAATGAAGTTAAAAGAAAGTTTTCTCCTCTTAGGCTATATACCTGGCGTGAAGTGTAGCGGTCTGGACTCTGTCCGTATAGCTGATATTTTTTTATGGTGAAAACCAAAGCTTTTCAGATGCACTTTGTCTCTGAAATTTCAGTGAAGTTTGGAGAGACTCGTTAATGTCATCGGTGCATTTTCGCAGCTTCCATCAGGTGGTGCTGTCTCCATAACTATTAGGATGCAAATATCTCCTGTCTCTTTCTGATTGAATTATTTTTCAAAGCCTAATGCGTTTATTCAGCAGCCTTTTGTTAAACGTCCCCGAAAAATCCCTGCGCAAGAAGTTGGCTGTGTTTTTCTGATTTATTTTCTTATATGATAGTTGGGCTAAGAAGTAGGAAAGCCCCAAGTCAAGACAAAATGGTGTTCCATTCCCACCTGACTTGCACAGCTGCTGCTTCTTCATATTATCCACAACGTATAAAATTAGAAATACTACAAAGCAACAGCAGAATGCTGATGGTTTCTTCCTGGAATACCTAGTTTCATATTGAGGGAGCTGCTTAACACTTATTTCTTTATGTAATTTCTCTGTTGCTCTATTTAGAACTCTTCTCCCCAGCTTTAGGGTCAGCTACTAATTTAATTCCTCTACTTTCCCATAGAAGAGACAGAAGTAACACCGGGTAATTCTAGTAACTGCTGATTCTTTCCGGATTTCAGAAATTAAGGAACTTCGCTTATGGGGAAGTTTTTTTTCCTTAAAGCGCGTGTGCAGTTTTTCTCCCACCAAATACGTGGAGTATTCTTGCAGTTGCTGTGCACTTTGCTACAGTCTGTTTTGTGTGCATTTTCAGCACAACAGAGCGGAGAATGGAGAGATTAAAGTCACTTGCAGCTGTGAAAAAGCATTCGGGGGGGAAAGTAGGACAGTGGGTTTACATTGGGACTGTTCACCTGAACCCCAGATTACTTTGACCCTTGTTTTTCTTCTGATGTCAATGTTTGTTTTAATTTTGTCATTATGCTGCTCCTTGCTTCGCTGTGGCAGAGCTCCTGAACGTTTGGACGTGTAGCTGTTTGCTTTCAAAGACTGCTGCCACATCATAAAGTTACGGCACCTGATAGTTCATTGCCCATGGTTTGTCCAGGGAAGAGGGAAGACGAAAGGGGAGCGAGGGAGCAAACTGCAAGGAATTTTGAGGGGAAGATTAATTCATTTACTAGGAGTTCATTTACTCACAGATTTTGCTGTCAGTAAATTGGCAATGAAAAATGGATGTTTCTGAGCAAGCTACTCTGTGGCAATTGTTTGTTAACAATGCAGCCGTTTAACTCAATAATCACTTTTCACTCCCTCTGGGGAGCTGTTAGCACTACAATTCAACTTTATTTTTCATTCCTGGCTGGTTTGATTTGTTTTCTAATACATAAACAACTAATATTAAAAAGGTGGTGTTGTGAAACTGCCTATTTCAACAGTGGCAATGAAAGGTCACTGCACGTATACAGACATTTGTGAATCTCTGAGTGATAATCTTTCTCTTTTACAAATGCAGAACCCTTTTTTTACCATCCACCCTTCTGGAAGTCCCTCAGCTCTGCTTCTCTTGTTTAATTGTACTTTTTTTTAGTCTGTTATGCTCTATGTGCAGGCCCACGTGCTCTAGTTTTCATTAATATTATGGGAATGATTTGGGACACTTACTGTAGAATATTACAGTGGTTTTTTAGAAGGCACCATCATCTGTTACCATGGAAACCCGTATAGTGCTAAAGATGTAGGTCTGAGGCTTTGTGAACCTCAAAATATGTGGACAAGGGTTGTTTCTTATAGGAACAATTACTTTTGTATATAAAATCCAGTTAAGTGGAGAGAAGAAAGGGAAATAAATTGACCTCTTCAGCATTGCACTGACAATCCTTCTTTTGAATAACATTCTGCATAGAAGGATCGGTCTCTGATTCTGTCTGTATGTGGGTTTTGTTTAAGCTCATTATTTATTGTAATAGTTGTTTTATGCCTCTGGTAATTTTCATTGTAATTTTATAAATGAGGTAAATGAATGTGTATTGGCAGGTTTTTTTCTTAGCTTGAATGGAAAGTGCTGAATGTAGAATTGGAGAGGTGTGCAACGTTAGCACCGGAGCTTAAATATTTTGGCAATGAGCAAATTTGAGACTGACTTAATGTGGCCCTAATTAAAAAAAACCCCACTACCACAGATGCCATCTGTAATCCACCTACCAAAATCTGATCGAGGTATATATGGGTTTGCTCACTAATGTGAGCAATAAAAGCAATAAAACTTATCTGTTTTGCCATAGAAATACTGAAGCCTAGTTAACATTCATAAAAACTCTTATGATGTTTGGGTGACGAGCAGCAGGAGTGCGTGTGTATTGCTATATAAAGCATATGTCCTTTAGAGAGAGATTTCTTAATTTTTTATGGAAACTGCTTCAGTCTGTTTCCTCGGTGTCTCGTAACGCATAGATAAAATATGTAATGAAGCTTCTAAAACGTGCTTGTAGGTACATTCATAGACGAGGCTTTCCTTGCAGAGAATTTAAAGAACAGCACCATATAGAGGTCACCTGCTGTTATAAACTGACCCAAGTTGTAGTCCGCATTCCCGCTGCGATGCGAGAAACCCCCTGTGCCTCCCGTTGCCTCAGTACCAGAGGGCCCCGCTTCCACAAAGAGCAGCTCGTGGGTTGACACTTCACGGCTCTGTGTTGTCATTCTCGAGAAGAATATGGTGCGCTTGGCTCCTATGGCATTTCTGAACGTTTCATGGACCAGTATTACTTGGCTCACTTAAGCCAGTGTATTTGGCCAAGAGTCCCTTTTTTTTTCTGGTACTATTCATGTTTCCTAGTTTCCTAATTTTTCTTCTGATGGTGCTCTCCCTGTTTGTGCTGGTTAGCACTACTTGGATATCGTTTCATTTAGATGATGTTTGCTTTTGGGGGGAAATCCTTACCTATCTCTTGACCTATCGCCTTCCTGGCCCTGTGTTGCCTCTTACTTTTGAATGCCACTTGCCTCCCACCACCCTGCTCTTTCCAGGCAAACCCAAAGGAAAAGAGCAACCCTACACACCCCAAAGCAGGCAGGCACGCGAAGAAAGCGAGTGATGTTGATGGCATCAGAAGGGACTTCTTGCAACCTGGCCCTGTCTTTCTGTACACTCGTAACTACGTAACAAGCAATTGCTTCTAGTGTTCGTTACTGCAAGCTCTAAAGATCATGTATCTTCATGGTGGAAGAGATGATTACTATGTCTTAATCAGACTATACATCACTTAATCAGAACCACTTGTTTTTTTAATATCCTATAAATACCTCCCGTCTATCATACCGCGGTTCAGCGATGTTGGATACTTTGCAAGCTGGGTGGCTGGGCATTGCGCGTCCCAGAAGAAAATGCTGATAAGTTAGTTAAAGAAACCAAGGACCTTTGCAGAAAGAAGACTGTAAGTGTCGTTTAGTGCCACAGTTAATGATGATGTAATTCTGGGGAGCACAAGCACCTCTACCTGTGAACAAGACCTGGTAAATAGGACAAGAAACCCCAGGAAGAGTGAACCTACTTAGTGCTTGGTCTCCTCTGGCTTTCTTGTTTTCTTTTAACTGGTGCTTGTAAATCAATCCAAGGCCAGCCACTTGATTTCTTCTTTTCTCCAGCTAGATCCCTCTGGGACTGCGGGCTTGGGAATTCCAAGATGACTTGGTGAATTCTGCTGCGGTTTGAAGCGGTGCAGCTCGTGTAGTTAAAGAATGATTGAGCTGCTTGTGAATTTTGGGGATGGGACCTGGCTCTTGTTCCTTGACAGTTTTGAGTTCATCTCTCAGAAAGGCTGATGGGGTTTGACAGCTGATGATGTTGTGTGGGCACAGATCGGTGCCGCAGCCTGGGCAACCTACGGTTACGCAACCTCTAATTCAGCTATGCCGTTTCCTTTGTACTGGAAATGCTCAAAGTATCCTATATCTTATGTTTCGTTAGCTGAAATGTCTTGAGATCCGACATAAGAGAAAACAGTTTTACCACGCTTTTTTCACGTACGTCCTTGTCATAATCTCAGCTTCATTCCCAGGGTAGTGACTATGTTAAATGACGGGGAAGCAGCTCTTGGCTGCTAATTCAGCTGTACATCGAGCAAAGGAGGGCTGTTTCACTACTTGTCCTCTGCAATGTTGTAAGGAACAACAGTGTCAAAAATATTACAACTTAATCCAGGGTTCATCCGTTTTTCTGTTGGGGATGAATCCTTCTCTGAAGAAAATATCGTTGCTTGAGCAGAAGTAGGCCTTCGCACTCTACTGGGGATGATGTTCTTGAAATGTCGTGCTTTTGACTGCAGTACTGCTGAATTTGTCACTGTTACTGGAATGACCTTAATCTGCGTGCGTGTGAATCTTCATTCCCCTAGTATTGACTTAAAGGTCAGCTCCTCAATAATGGAGGGAGAAGCTTTGCAAATAGAAAAAAAAGACCTAAATAGGCAAATAGAGCAATTGCGTGCTGTGGGCTTTCAGGTTCTTTTTTTTTTAATGAAAAAGCATGGAGTTGAGAATAGTATCAGTGCCACGTGGTTTTGTTTATCTAAGAAGATAATGAAGATTGGTAAAAGCGTTGGTTGGCAGAAAGCGTGTGTGGTTGTGACCACCTAGGAGAAGAAGGGTGCGAAGATGAAGTGGGGGAGGAAGAAGGGAATTAAAGCAATTTGACTGCTATAGACAGGTCTTTCTTCCTTTAGAAATACACTTACTGTAACTGCGGCAGTATTTGCTGGATAAGCAGAAGAGCACTTCTCTCAGCAAGATGGGAGGCTGCTGCGCTTGATGGTTCATTTCTCCAGAATAGGGATTTTCTGTCAGTGCGCACCCATTTATGTGCTGGCAGCCCAAATCTTATTCTGCATTTCTAGGTGTGAATTCAGTGCTTTAATAGAAACAGTTGTTGATGAAACTGTGAAGTGTAATGTATTTCCACCACAATCAGTTGTTTCTCAGGTAAATATTTCGTGGTTTGATATTTTTTTCAGAGGTCTGTGGCTGAAAGAGGTACATCTAAAAAAAAAAAAAAAACCAACCCATCAAAAAAACGTAAGCCAAGAGGCTGTGTATATATAACTCTACACTTGACTGCACTGGATTGGTGTCAAGAATTTTTACTACTCTGTTCTTTGTTCCTAAGAACTGAAAAGCACCAATATATAAACATTCACCAGCTATTTCTAGTGTTTCCCATGTAAGTCCACCTGTTTGCAAGAGGTGTATATGTACCTGCATTTCTGTTCTAGCAGGGGGACCTGCTTTCTCTAGCCTTTAGCTTGGGTGTGTTTGTAAGCTGGCTGAGCAGAAGAGCTTGTTACCTTCTTTCTCATTCTGGACTTGATAAGCAATTGTCAGTTTGTAACGGTATCAAGTCATCTCTCCTAGTGAGCATCTTTAATGGAAAGTCTCTTTTTTCCTCTTTACTGTTTATTAAACCTAATGTGATTGCTTTATTGTATAGTAACTTTGAAACATCTGAAGAGCCAACTGTGTTAAACGCTTCAGAGGCACAAATGACTCATTTTTGTACCCTGAAGAATGTTTTCATCTTGCAGTTGTACAAGAGAGAAACAACAGAAGAAACGGGAGCGGTGTCGCAGCCAAGCAGGGAGGGTGGCAGCTGATGAGACGCTGGCGTGTTTGGGTGGGGGGTTAGTTATGGAGAAGGCGATGGGAAGGCGAGTATGATGAGATTATAGCAGTAGGAAGAGGAAGGGAGCAAGTATGAAAAGAAATATGAAAGGTAAGAGGAGCCTGACAGGGTAGAAACAGTGAGGAAGCAGACATGAAAGAAAGCTCAGGAATTGGCTGCTGCTCCCGGTGCTCGCAGACTGGGAGGATGGCTGTCGCTGCCATCATCTCTGTTGTCTCCCTTCCCGTAAGTTAACTGTCAGCCAAAGTTATTGCTAGATAGCTCCTTGCTGCAAATTTTGGTCCTTAGGCTGAAACACGAGCTGCTGTGCCTGGTTTTCATTGTCCGTCCTCAATTTTGCCGTGATGTTTTCTCAAACTGGTTGAGCATATGTCTTCACAAATCAAATTGATATGAATATTTTGAATTGACTAGTAACCCATTCTAGGTTTGCTTAGAAAAGCGTATGAGATTTATATGTTAAGTTTGCCAGTCACTAATACTTTAAGAGCCTAAAACATGACAGAAGCAGTTTTCCCTGTTCTTACTCTAGCTCAGCTGATATTTCAGAGGTCTGTTTCTGCGTTCACGCTAGAGTTGCATGCTGTCTATTTCAGTAAAATGAAAAAGAATAAGCATGCAAAAGGAAGAGACTTTGATCTGTTTGCCCTCTGAAATGCACTGCTATCCATCCCTGTCTGGACCGGAGTAGCTTATCGGGATAGCAGCTATGCCCGGGTACCTTAGTGCATCGCGGGGCTCGGTTCAGAGCCTGTGCCAGGCGGCCCAGGTGTGATGCACAGTTTTGCGCAGCAGCCAAACAAAATTAAATGTCCAGAAGTCATTATGTCCATCAGCAAGCTAAAGCTAATTGCTCATCTTCGCTCCTTCCCTTTAAAAGTTTGGGGTTTTTTTTGAAGTTCAATGTTGGTTTGAGGCAGACCTTGTTCTTGCATTATTGGCTCTGACTAAACAGGACGTAACCTTCTGATAAATTTGACTTTCAGATTGGTGGCTTCCAGCTCTCCGTGCTCCTGTGGTCTGGCTGTTTGTTGCCAGAAATGACTCATTCCCTGTAGGGCAAATGGATCTCTCGGAGGCACCCCGCAGCGCTCCGCTTGTGTCCTGCCTGCGAAAGGCGGGTAAAGAGGCAGCGATGGCTGGTTTGCTTGCCGGTTATTTCATGGTACTCCTGCGTACCAACACATGCAGATAGTTATTGTTGGGGATGCTGCCGACTGTTTGGATGCTGCCCAGTTGAGCTGGACCTGCTATTTAATTTCGGGGGGGGGGCGGGCAGAAGGTTTCATTAAATCCAGGACCAGTTGAAAAGCTTCCACAAATGTGATATCTCAAAATCGATTTTTAAGAAAACAGCTATTCTAAAACGAGCAGTTCCCCTGCAGTTCTTGAGATTCAAACATTCCAGCATGAATTGGAAAAAATTTTATAGAATCTAGCACAAAATAATAGGTTTCAATGAATCTTGTAGGGAGTCTTGCGTGTACTTTTAAAAGGGATTTCCACTATGAAAACAGTGGCCAAAACACTGCTCCAGCTTCCTGAATAAATTATTTTTGTTAGCAATAGGGTCTCCTAGACAAACAGTAAATATATTTTTATGATTAAAAAAATGGGAGATGATGTATGTACTAACAGATATCAGCACGTGGTGGCAATAATCAGAGAAGCGGAAAGCTTGGAAATAAACAAACACGCTGTCTCTGTTGGCACAGGGATAACCCTGGAGACTGCCAAGGCCAGAGCCTGCAAAAATAAGAAAGTATAATTAATTGTCCTTAAATGAACCTACCAAGCAAAAATATCCCTCTTAAAGTAAACTCTCAACTTTGCATCTTTTATAATAAGCTTTTCCATTTGCAAAAGTTTTTTTTGGTGGGTTTTTTTTTATGTTCTATAATGTGCTTGTTTACATTTCTGTGCATGTTCAGTGTAAAGAATCAGCATACTGAGTATAGCTGCACTGGGTGTCTGTTTTACTCTTGCACTTTGCTTTTCCAGCAATAATACAAAATTATTTCTCAAAGCGGCTGAGAAGTAATGTTTTGGAACAAAGTCTTGGTGGTGGTTGAAGGTCACTCAGCAGTTGTCTATATTAAATCACTCCCCTGTTTTTTTTGTAGTTTGGTTTCTTTTTTTTTAAGAGCTTTTTTCTTTAAGAGGCTTTCTATTCCTTCCAGTGGTTCCTATGCCCGTGTTGATGTGAAGAGTTCTCATGGCAAGAAAGCAGAAAAGTGTTATTTCCCCCTCACCCTCCCCAAAAGCTCTGTGCTGATGAGCTTCTGTTGCTAACAGAATGCTAAATAAATGAGAAAAAGAGTTTCTTTGAAAGGAGTACTACGTTTCTTTGTGTCACTTAGCATATTCCCAGTGGTTACTGACTTCAGGGTGACTTGCAGGTGTTTGGGACCTGGAGCATTTAGGAAGCAACAGAAGCATTATCAATACATGATACAAGTTTGGAGTGTATCCTGCTTGCCAAGTGTAATTCATCTCAAAATTTCTAAGAGAGTAGAGAATGAGTGTTTGGATTATACAGTATATAACAATTTACCCATAACGTGCTTCCTCATAGTATAGGGGATGGCAGAAAGATTACTCAGCAGGATCGGACTTCAGATATAATTACCATAAAGTTCAGGAGAAACTTAGAAGTAGTTCCTTTGTAAGTTTTTCTTAGCGAAAGTAAACTTGAAAGAACTGCAAAGCGGAGAAACAATGTCAGAGTTAAGAATCATAGGCAGAAATTTAGCCCCAGTCTTGGGAATTATTGCAATACAGATCCAGAGTAAATGTATACAGTTATTTTGAGTGGATAAGAGAAATCTGGGAGTGATTTAATGCTGAGATTTTGAGAGAACTGACAATTGACAGCATATTTGCATGCAACTGAGTATGAATTTGAAAAGAAGCAAGTACACTAAAGGCAGACTATGCCACCTGCTGTGTATGTAGTTTAAAAAAAAAATGTATGTTTGGGATTTTTTTCTGTCTGGAATATTCCCCTCAACCCTGAACATCATCTTATTCCTGAGAGTGACAAATGAAAGTATTGAGTACCTACAAGTGACAGCGGTTTCTCCACTTTTGAGCAAAAATTTACAGTATCTAAGTACATTTAGCTTCTGGACCTGTAACTGAGAATGGAGCCGTGAAAGGGAGAGCACCTCAGGGGAAAGGAAGGGGAAGAAGGGAGAATTATTTAATGTGCACCAAGAGTAATAGAATGAGATTAAAACAAGAGAATAATTTACTTTGAGCATTAGGAAAATCTTATTGCAGATCCATGAGGTTGTGGAATTGTATCCCAAAGGAAATGGTGGAAAGTCTGTTGCCTGAGTCATTTTAATTTAGACAGGACAAAATAATTGACTATCTTCTGTAGAGGAAAAAAAAGTACTGCACTCTATGAGAAAACAAATTTGAATAATACACTGCAGGCTGCTTTTTTCCTCTAAATTTCTAACTTTCTTGTAACGCTGTTGAAGAGGGAAAAGAGGAGGAGGTATAGTGAGAAAAAAAGAGGATGCTGTATTTAGCATATAATAAGTGTAAGTGATGTTAACACATACTAATGCTTCTCCACTGTTTTTAATTCATCTGATTAAATATCTGTTGCATATCTATTAAATAGCAGCAGCATTATGGTGAATTCAAGACTGCATGACTGCATCATGCCCCCCTCCAGATTCCTCCCACTCCCCTCCCCAAATCTGTGTTCAGACTTGATCTAACCTGGGGGCAAATAGGGAGTGCAGTATTTAAAAAACAAACCAACAAACAAAAAACCCAACTACAAGTGCCATGTGTGATTTGCAGGTGCTAAAAAAGTGGATAACGTACACCTCGGAGAGAGGAGGAGTGTTAAGTATGTGATGTCTTATTTCTGCATCAAAGCTCCCGAATGAGGCCAAGTAAGTTGTTCAAGCCAAGATTTGGCGGGTGAGCACTAGCTGTTACCCCGGTGGGCCCTGAGTTGAGGCCCTGGATGTAACATCCCAAAGGGCTTTAGAAGTCATGGCTGCAGCTGAAATCAGTGCCGCTGTGTTTCCGATGTGTGGGATCGATACAGATTCCTGAGGACCCTGAAAGCCCCTGGGTGCTTCAAATGGGGCACATGGACTTAACACGGGTATCTTCCCTTAACCTCTCTTTGAGTCCCTAAAACGGGGAGGGTTGAACCCAGTGCTGTGAGGTGGGGTGGTGAGTGCATCTGAATGTCGGTGAAGGAACAGAAATTCTATAGCTGTAGGGAAATCTGAGAGGAAATTAATAATCCTCTCTGTAGAGATCAGTTTGCATAGCGTGCAGTAAATAATGTATGGGGCCATGGAGTTAACTAAGAATAAAACAAAATATTGAATAGCTGCTCATTTAGTGAGTACCCTCCATCTTTTGCATAGAACAAGAAAAGGTCCCGTGGCAGAAAAGAGTATGTGATCAGGTAATTTTTTTTTTTTAAAAGTTAAACCCACAAGAGGATTGATACAGGGTTTTGTGGACTGCTAGAGCAATTAATAGCCTTCAGAAAGCTTTTGATTTTTATTGTCATTAACAATATTGCCTTTTTTTTAAATCTCCTTTTGAGATAGGGAAGCTCATCACCAGCAAGAGCTGGACAGTAATTTGGGGGCTTGAGTGTATTGGGGGGGCTTTTGTCTACTGCTTTGTAATGATGAGCTGGTCTGCATAACTGTGCAATACCCTGCCTCTTCTTCTTTTGTACAATATCACCCCAGAATCAATAAAGCAGGCGCATGAGTAAAAGTTTGGATACTTGGGCAGAGTGAGCTGTGCAAACAACTCCTCTGTAGGGTGATCGTGGAGGGTTGCGAGGAATCGTATTGTGGCTTAGACTTGACCTGCAAGCAGACAGTTCGTCTGTAACGAATTGGGATTTGAGGTTTTGTGATTATTTGTTATAAATGTGTTTACTCCATGGTGCTTCGTCGTGCGCTCATTTTATACTCCTTGTTTGAATCAAAATCAGCATCGTGTATACAATGAAGGTCATCCTGTGCTTTGGTCACTTTAACTGAAATTGTAGAAAGCTGGGTGGGGAAACCAGTGCTGTCGCAATTAAATAATTGATTATTTGAATCCCATTAAAGAAAAAAGGAGGCGAGAAAATAGACTGTGTTATTTATCAGTCAACTTGAGGGAATTCATGTCTTCTGAAAATTAACTTCAACTCTATTCTTTTTGTTACTGTTCTCAGTATTTACATTATTGCAGTGTTAAAGAGAACAAATGATGAGTTTCTTCAAAAGTTTCTCCTCTTTCTTTATACCGTCAGGCTTCCAATTCATTTTCCTTACTCCGCTCTTCCCTTTTGCAAGCCATATACAGTTGCCATTCATTCCTCCTGTGTCCAGTGTGTTTCCTGTAGTGCCCATCAGTGTTCTTAGGTGATGTTCTAGGAATTTATTGTGGCACAACAGTAGGGGTGTGTGTGTGTGTGTCTGTGTGCTCGCAACATATGCCTAATAAATATGCAGATCAGTTCCTGTTCTGAGGCTGTAAAGGTGAATGGATTTATTTAGGAATCCTCTTTAAATTCTCCTCTTCACTGCAACAACTCTGGTAAGAAAAATTTGGTGATTAATAATGTTTTAGCAGAGCTTTTTCTAAGAGGATTTTTCTTAGTCTCCTGTCTTAAAAGTTAAACGTCATACGTGTTTGATAGATGGAACACAGCACTGTGGTGGCTTTATGCCATGCTGTTGGTACAGGGAGGGAAGCCCTGACTGAAGGGGATCTTCTAGTGTCATTGGGCTGCCATCAGCTGATGGGTTTTGTTTTCTCGAGGCTGGTACTTAAGCTCATCCTAACCAGCCATGAGGTCGTCCCAGGCCTGCCAGCTGTGCTGCGTGTTAAAACATCATCTGCTGAGAATGCACACCAAGGATCTTGATGTTGTGGAAGAAGATTGTGACAGGTCACCAGAAGACTGAGAGAAGCATGGTGGGATTAATAAATTTGCTTTTTGCTGCCATGGATTTAGTTTCCACTGGCATCTAATTCATGCAGGAAGGAAAGGCTGTCATTTTTCAGGATATCTGTGTCAGAATGGTGACTTAATTGTTCAGAAATAGATGGCACTTACAATTTTTCTTTTATGGGAACTCAGGACAAAACAGAAGCCTGGAAACTTAAACTGCACTTTATTGATAGTACATGTCCATAGGATGACAGAGTAATGAAATAGTACAAGGTAATGGGAGCGGGAATCACATATTCAGGCTGCTACTTATGTAGGACTTGACCTTGACTCTTTCTGCTCCCTTCCTTCCGCTTTAATGTTTTAAAAAGAAAGTAAATACAGATGAAGAATTGTTTGTTGTATCGAATACCATTCCCGAGGATACCTCTCTTCAGATAATAACTTTGATTCCAAAGATTTTAAGGAGGAGGAAAATGTTTACATTGCCATTTTATAGCAAGGCGAATCGAGTACAAGAACATTATCTGTAATATATGTATAATTACACACGGGAAACGATTTAAAGAAAATGTATTCTAAGATGCACGTGAATCAAGGTCTTCCCCTCCCCCAGTCCTTTATGATACTTCACTGTTAATTAATCTTTTAGAAGTAAGCGTATTGCAGCCCTCCTGCGCTCTCTCTGCTCCTGGTTCTCCAGGAGAATCGAAGGGCTCTGACTCGCCGTGCTTGCACTTTGTAATCTCAGAGGTGAAAAATGAAACCTAGCCCTTTTTAGCTAACTTTAGCTTTCCTTGATGACAAAGCAGCCTATTGAATGTTGTACTGAAATCATGCAAATTGTGTGAGAAGCATGCTCCCTTCATAATACCTTTTTATACTCGCAGGAATTTCTGCATTGTGAGACACTCAGGCGGGGAGTAGATGAGTATTTTCTAATGTTTGGATCAGGGATTTGGGATTTGGAGGCTCAGGTCTTCTGTTCCAAGCTCTGTCTCCATCTTGTTTTATAACCCTGGGCAAGTTAATTTTTCCATGGCTCAATTAAGTCTATTGTAAACAGCATATATGTTTCTTTTCTATCTCACAGGAGTCCGGGGAAGCTTAATTAGCACTTGTGAAATACTTCGAGATCTGATGAAAGGCAATACGAGTGCAGTGTGTTTTCAGGCTGGCTCCCCTCACTCCCAATATTGTCAAATGATACCTTCTCTAGAAGATTTGATCAGATCTTGACTGTCATCCATGAACGTGCATTGAATGAAATCAGTAGAGCTACTTATTTTTTTTTACCTTCCAAAAGTTTCTTATGAACACTAAGTGGTGTGCCATTCTTCCTTGTAGGAAGAGATACCAGTCCTCTACTAACCAGTTGAAATGAGAACTGGTGGTCCCACCACTGTCTGGGGTAAAAAAAAAAAAAGAAGAAGAAAAAAAGGAAAACAAAAAACTCCCCCAAAACATCTGTCAGAACTCGTATAATGAGGCTTGTGTCTTCCAGACACAAGTGGGGCAGTTTTGTACCTTAAACTCTCCTGCCCTCGTTGCCTTTTGTAGCCAAAGCGTAGAGGTCTGGGTTAGAAATGAAACTCTGCTTTCATTGTTTCATTGTAGAGCCCTGTGTACAAGATAGGCAAGATAAATAATGGTTTAACTTGGGGTTGTTGGGAGAAGGCGGGTGTAATTATCTTTGGGGAGCTCCTTTGGGTTAGGGACTGTGTGCAGCCTTTTTAACAAAAGAAATTTAAGAGGTTTACTGGAGGATGTAGATGTCTTGCTCCCCCAGAGTGAGTTTTGTACTTCCTCGGGCAAAAGCAAACTCCTGTAAGTGAGTCCCTGACACAAGGGCATGCCCATGTGTATGCCCATGCTCCCTTTCTCCTTGCAGCTAGTCAGACTTGTCTTATAAACAGCCTTGGGGAGCCTTGCATATCGGACTAGAGCCTGAATGAGCAGAGGAGCACAGTCACGTTGCTTTTGCAAGGTAGATGCCTGGGGATGTCTCCATCATAAGTGGATTCTGGAAATTGCCTTTTTGGAGGGTGCTCTGTGGCAGGTGATGGATGCATCGAGGTAGGGCAGACATTGATTTTCACATGGTTGACGAGTATTCTTTTTAAGAAAGACGGTATGATAGTAAATATACAAATGCTGGGAAGTGAAGGAGACTTGTTTTTTCATTTGAGAGGTTGTTAAGAATTGATTTTGAGGTGAGACCATCTTTTTCATTTGTGACTGATTTATGTCTATGTTGTAGTAGAGAAAATGTTTAATGCATTTCTTTTGGGCATTGGGGACGCTTATAATGGACCCAGGTCATTCTTTCTGATTTTTGTCATACAATGACAAGCTTGTAAGTGGTGAAGCACAATGCTCTTCAGCTATGCTGTTGGTTTTTTCCTCCTGAGTAAACAAAGCATTTAATCTGACTTCTAAACCTCTCTCCCCAACCCTCCCTCCCTCCAAATCAGCAAGAAGTAGCTCCTCTTATCTTTATCGTGTGTGTTTTATGTGAACAGTGAAGATGCCTCCAGTTTAAAATGGCCTAAAATGGTACTTTCCACCTTCTTGATCTGTAGTTGCTCAAGTATACGTAGAGAGCTATGCAAGTGTTACATTAATGGCATTGATATTGGAGTTGAATCGCAGAACAGTTGAGGTGAGACAGGACCTCTAGAGATGGTCTAGTCCAACCCCCTGCTCAACGCAGGATCACCACCTCCAGCAGGTTGCTCCGGGCTTGAGTCCAGGTGGGTTTTGAATATATCGAAGGATGGAGACCCACAGCCTCTCTGGGCAACTTGTTCCAGTGTTTGACTACCTTCACAGTAGAAAAGCTTTCATTTTCACATTTAAATGGAATTTCTTGTATTTCAATTCATGCCCTTCGCCTCCTGTCCTTTCACTGGATGCCACTGAGAGGAGTCTGGCTCAATCTTCTTTACTCCTTCCCATCGGGTATTTAGAGACCCTGATAAGATCCCCATAAGCCTTCCCGAGGCTGAGCCATCCCAGCTTTCCCAGCCTCTCCTTGTGTGTCGGATGCTCCAATCCCTTAATCATCTTCATGGCCCTTTGCTGGATTTGCACCAGTACATCCATGTCTGTCTTGTGATACTTGTGTCTGTGCATGCAGATGCATGTTTTAACTCTCTCTGCACAGATCAGTGCAACCCTAATGCAATACCTGTTCGGATTTACACATTTTGTCTGTCTGTGTGTTTTTACACACGCATATATATATATATGTTTTAGGATTTTATTTGGACATAGCTGATACATAGGGCAGGGTTTCCCAGGTGGTTCTTGTTTGATTAAATTTCAGTGTGCGCTCCATCAAATACTTGGCTTTGCTGAATAAATTGGTATATTATGTTGGCTTATCCTGATTTACTGTCTCAGTGCTGTCCAATAGGTACAGAAAGGTAATAATCAGTGTGTCAGTAGCTGTTACGTTTTCATTTAAGGGAAAACATACTAATTCTTTTTTGAGACAATATACAAGAGGGGAGAGAGATTTGTTGGTGAAATACTGACTTATCTAGAATGTTTTCTGCTAGAAGCTGAGACTTTTTTTAAGACCTCTTGAACAATTTATTTGGCTCTTTTGGAGACCTGAAAAGGCTTCTAGTACTTGGACCTCCTTAAAGTCTGGAGTTATCCCTGCTGTCCAGCTGGCTTGGCTTCGCAGAACTAAACTTAGCGTATGTTTGAATTCTGTAAATTGGAAAAACAAAGTCAATTTATTCTCTCTTATGGTATGTTTAATGAGTTGAGGCTGTTTGTGGTTTAACTTACTCACTAAACCCTTTTATTGGGAGTGGTGCTACAAAGTGTAGTGTTGCATATTTGATACCTCCAAAATCCTCTTTCTGCCAGCACTGTATTTTTAAACTTATTCTTGCATTTGTTCACATCTTAAAATAGCATAGCAGTCTTTGTAGGAAAAAGGGGGGGGCTTTTTCATTGATGGGTTTAAACTCCACTAGAGAAAACTCTCTGTGGAAGTAGATTCCTGCTCTATATTGTGGATGCGGGCTGTCTGCCCAAATCCATCTCAGCTTAATCTGGCTTATGGTTGTTCACTCTTGTACGTTCATGCATGGCTCCATTGGTACTTCTCGTTCCCGTTACAGGATTGATAGTGCTGCTGCTTTGCCTGCTCGGACCAATCTTATTAAATTTAATGATTTGCAAAATATGACTCTGACTACCTGCTTGCACTAGTCTGTAAACTGCAAGCACTGCAAGTAGTCTTGGAAACACGTTTAATAGTATTTTAAATGCATGCCTTAAACAGGGTAAGGGAAAGCTCCTCAGGGCAGGCCAGGCCTCTGCTCTAAGCTCCTGCTGCTTCAGCGAGGAAAGGCGTAGGTATTGATGTAGACTTGTACACGTAACACGAGATCAATAGACTCTTCTCCCCTGAGTCCGGATGAACTCCTGGTTTAAGATTATTCTTGTCTGGATCAGCTGATTGCTAAGGCTGTACAGGCTCCTTTCTGGCTGTAGAGGGGCTTTGGTTAGTATCTGAGTGCTCACAAGGTAACAGCCACCGCCAGACCAGAGCTGGCCTCGGTAGCGTCTTTAAAAGATATGAGACTGCTCAGGTGATGGATGTTCCCCAGTCATAATGTCCCATCTTCTACTCAAAACTGGAGAACTCCACATCATTAGCCTCAACCCTGGGGACTTCATACCAATCTAGGCAGAGGAGGGAACAAATCCCCTGTGTTAGTATAAGATGTGATCCTGGCTAGCAAAAGGATCTATAAATGCGTTACACGTCTTGTTCCTTCCTTATGGCCCATCACGCCTGTCTTGGGGAGTGGGTGACCTATTAATACAGGGCTGTAGGTGCGGATAGCAGACCTCCTGCGTTAAACTTTGTTTGCTTTTATAGCACTGACCTTTTGCAGACTTGCACAACGGAGCCTGCTTGTACTTTGAGCTGACTGTAAGGTGGCTGGGCAGGCTGCTTGGTATGGCCTTGAGCACGAAGGGAACCGGCTGTGTTGCAAAATGCTGAGCTCAGCAGTCTGTTAACATAACTGCAGCACTTCGAATTTGACTCGTGGATGGAGCGAACTGTCTTCAGTTTGGGTCATTGACCAAGTGAGTTTCCCTCTATGTGAGAAAACCAACAAATGCCTGTGTAATGTTATCCTTGCATTGAACTACCAGTAATATTGTCCATTAGGCTTGTTTGGGAGTGACAAAAGGGAAGGACAGTAGCAAAGAAGAACAAGTTGTGAAGCGTAAGGGAACTTGAGAAGCTCAGGAGGAGGAAGGAGTGGACAAAGAAAGCTGTGAGAGAGAAATGGGCTGCGCTGAGCTCAGGTGATATGCAAGTGGATGTAAAAAAGGGGTGGTGTGCCTCTTTACCAGAAGCATCCCAGGCCATACTCTGCTCTGTATGCCTTCCTCTAAAGGACCTGTTACCAGCTGGAGGAAGGTGAGGATTTCTTAATCCCTAAGAAACCATGGGAGGACCTGGGCTGCTGTAAATTTGCTCGGTGACTTGCTGTTCCACAGACGATTTAAGAGTTTTCCCTGCAAAGACTTATGCTGCAAGAAGCATTTTTTCCCAGACTTGAAAGAAAATTCCTTTCCTCAGTGGAAGATAGGAGGGGGAGAAACAAAGGTAGTGCTGAGTAAGTCTCTCTTCTGAATGCATGTTGAAAGCTGCCCTGGTTTTGTACCTTCTGTTTTGAGCACTGTTTGGCTGGGAGGTGGGTGTCAGTCACACTGATAAATGGCCCGAGACTGAATTACTTTGTAAAGCCACTTCAGGGAGCCCTTAGATGAGTTGGTAAGAGGAAGGAGGCAGAAGGAAAATTGGAGGGTTATAAAAATGACAGAGTAGGGTACGAATGGGAGGAAAACACAATGTGGAGGATGTTTTGGGCTAGCTAAGAATTGGTAACTTTTATTCCTGCCTTTTCTGTGATTCTGGGTATTCTGAGTTATTTGGAGCAAGCCCAGTTCCCTTGGCCCCTACTCCTAGGGCAAGTGCTCCAGTCCTGACCATCCCGATGGCCCTCCGCTGGGCTCGCTTTCCCCTGTCCTCTGGTCCCTCCTGTACGTGAAGCTGTAATCTCCATCCTAGTTCAGATGGATCCTTGTGGGGATGGCAAATCTGCTGGCAGGGCTGCTCTTACCTGCTCTGTCAGATGGATGCTGTCTCTTGCTCAGAGTGCTTAGCCCTTGGAGGGTCCCGGGGTGTAAGGGCCAAAGCTCTGCCTGGGACACCAGCCATGCAGCTGTGTGTCAAATGCAACCTCAACCAATATTTCTGCCCAGTGAGATGCTGAAATCTCATTGTGACAGTATTCTTGGAAACTAAACACTGAAAAGGAGCTGTGATACCAGGTAATTACAAAAGGCTTTACTTTGTTTTCTCATAAATTGGTGTTTCAGGGTTCTAGTTGCAGAACCCCTTAAGGTACTTTTTTCTGTCTTTTTAATGAGGAATCCAGAGGTGTGTTGCCTTGTTTAATGTCCCTATTATAATTTCCCACCACTGAATTTTTAACTAAATATGTTTTAAAATTGACTGTTAAATAAGTGCTTCCTTCTTAGATTCTTCCAGGCAGACAAGAAATGTAACAGCTGACCAGGAGCTCTTGGACAGGACCGTATTCCCTTAGACATGTGGT
This sequence comes from Aptenodytes forsteri, assembly GCF_000699145.1. Classification (NCBI taxonomy): domain Eukaryota; kingdom Metazoa; phylum Chordata; class Aves; order Sphenisciformes; family Spheniscidae; genus Aptenodytes; species Aptenodytes forsteri. The sequence continues at coordinate 859,355 of NW_008795910.1, forward strand.
TATGGTGACAATAAGGTTGACAAACTAGAAACTTTTTGGAGGGGGTGGGAAGGCAGGAAAAAACTGACAGTTTTCACTGTATTCTTGGAGCATTGCTTAATTTTTCTTTTGGAAACTTTCAAGTTCTATATTACAGGAGGTTGAAATTGAGTTTGTTTTATTGATGAGAAACATCTTGATCAATACTCAAGAAATACTTGTTGAGGAGCTTTCTTTAGCAGGGAATGTGGACACATTTTGCTTCAATTCACAGCAAAACATTACTTTGTACTGAACAATTAAAATCTATTGATTTTTAACTTGGAAGTAGTAAAGTAAGGAAGTTAATGCCAGCTTCTAAATTGCTTTCTCTTAGCGCTGTTTTGTCATACAGATAAAGCCTTGCATATATAGCTGACTACTTCCCCCCCCCCAGCACCTTCCTCCAAATCTCTTAAAATGCCTGCGCTTAGCTGCAGATCTGCACAGACTGTTGCTTGTCAGAGTTACTAACGGGTGTCTGTTTGCATATGCAGAAATATTTCTGAATTTGATACTGAGAGAAGTGCTTTTGTGAAGCCTCTGCTGGCTTTGGGAATCTGATGAACTCTGAAAGGAAGTTTTGTCATGTTTCTCTGCCCCATATGCATCCCATCCCTGCCGTGTGTGTGTTCTACTGTGGTGAAAAGTACCAAGTTGTAAACTTTCTCCCAAATCAGAGGTTGAGTCAAATGATGCTCTTGGGGTTTCTCTTTTGAATTAGAGGATATTAATCTGCACAAAAACGCTCCACACAATCTAGTGATCCCTGCTGAGAGAACAAAGCTGGGAATAACCCCACTGCTTCCGCAAAGCCATGGGGCCTTCTGCAAATATATTCTTTTATCTCCTCAAAATAAGAAACTATTTGAACAAATTTTTGGGTTTGGGGTTGATTATTTTTTCCCCCATTTTTGGAATTTAAAGCTTAAAATAATATAGCTGCTTGTAACGCAAACAGTCCGTGCTCTCATATTTTGACTCTTGACACTTCAGGGTTTTCTGTATCTTTATTTTGCAACTAAAGGTTCAAGAGAGTGTGTGTGTGTATATATGTTTGTGCATATAGTCCTATGCAGAAGAGGGGACAGAGGCTTCTGAGGAGGTCTTGAAAAGAGTTCTTTTAATTCTAATGAAGCTGGAAAGTTGATTAGCAATTCCATAAGCTGTGATTTTTGTTTTGAATTTCTTTGCTATTAATTATTAAAGGTAAATTACAGTGCTAAAAAAGAGTCTGTGGAAAGACTGTAACTTACATATATGGGTCGAAAAGGCTTGGGGGGAGAGCTGGTAGATTAGTTTATAGATTGAAAAAAAACTGTGTTTCTGATCTGTCTTGCTTTCAATGATGCTGCTTACAGATAAAACAAGCAGCTGAATTTTGGATATGACTTCAGCCGTGTAGAGGAGATGTGAAGGCGTTCTTGGAATTTAAAGGTTTGCGTATTAACAACTGAGCTGCTGTGCTCAAGGGTCTGCTTCAAAGCCCATCAAAATATGTGGAAAAGCTCCTGTTGACTTGTTGGAGCTGACCCACAACCATTCCTACTTGCAGCTTTGTTGAAACAGCTGAGTCCCAGCAATTTTTAAGCCATCTTTCTTCTTGTGATCTTCTCTTGTGAGCACGCTGTCTCTGTTTGCAGACCTTAGACAGGATTATTACCAACAGTTCAGCACCGAGTTCAGACCAAGCACTCCTGGGAGGTGAAGGTGCTGGGTTCAAGTCCTAACAGGGACAGAGACCTTATGCCGCTTTGATTGCGAATCCTCACACTCTGTCAATATTTGGTGGTTCTACTTCTAATCTGTTGGAATATTGCCCTTCTCAGAAAAGCAAACATTTGCTCTTCCCTCGTTTCAATATTGGGCTGTGAGAGGAAGGTGGTGATTACTGCTTCATACCAAGTGCCTAAAATGCATCTAACTGCTGCTGTTTTTTTTTTAAATGCCAACTTGTTTTTCTGCTTGGATTGCTGAAAATAATGTGTGTGTGTGTGTGTTAACTGCTCTGGAATGTATGCAGATGGAGGCCCTGACTAACTGTGAAGTTTTGGGAGTAGCTCGGTCTGGTATTAAAAGGATTAATCATATATGTGAAGGTATGCATGTAGTTTCACTTTTGCCGAATGTAAAGCTTATCTGGCACCGACAGTATTATATTTGGGACGATGTCCAAAAATAAAAAATGGTCAATAACGATTGCCAGCTACTCTGGCAAGGAACCAGTTATCCCATTCTGTTTCCATCCCTCTATGCACATGTCAATAAATAATCACTCAGCTGTGATCCTAATCAACTCTCTCTGATTAAACATATGTGTCCTGAAAGCTTCTAAACTGTAAGTGGTAACAAATATCAAAACGCCTTTACTCGTTTGTATTTCTTTTGATCTGTTAAAATACCTATTGAGGCCTTAAGTTGTTTGACTACACTTAAAGTGTACTATGGAAAATCAGTTACACGTTGCATGGACTGATCCAAATTGACACAGAAATACCCATGCACCATATCAACAGCGTAATAACTCTAGGAAAGTGTCTCAGTATTGAATCATGGGGTGCTGTGCTGCAAGTAAGTGGATTTCTGTCTGTTTTGGAGCTGTTCAACTTTGAAAGTTGTACAAAGTGACTTTGTAGTTGTTCTTGTTTGTGAGACGATTTATAATAAGCTGTTCTGCATGTAAATTATGCATCCTCAAGACTTCAAGATAAATCCAAGATTAAAAGAATTACTTTATAAACAGTAGATACAGTTAGTAGTAGATGCTGATAGAGATGAGTGATTTTCAAGACTGTGGGGTGGTTTTAGTGGTAGTTGTGAAGGCAGCACGTTCCCAGCTTTGCCTGTAGACTTCCCCAGCCCACAACCATGCTGTGCTTGAAAATAATGATCGCTTCAGCCCTTTGGTCCACATCAGAACTGCAGCAGGCAGCATCAAATTGGTTCTTGGGTTCTGGAAAAGAGAGCAGCTGTGGCTGCATGACTTCAAAACGAAGGTGGTATTTGTGTTTCTCCATGTGCGTGCCCTGTACCGCTGGGAAAAAAGCGGCTGTGGAGAAAACTGTAGTGACAACAGCGTGGGTGTTTTTGAGGGGCCCCTTGCACTGTCGGTGTGTTTGCCGTTGCTGTAAATCTCGTGTTATGATGTGAAGTGTTGCGTGATGCATCTTTAATTTTGATGACGTGTTTTCCTTTGAATGTTCAAGAGCAGATGTCCTTTTAGTTTAGGAGTAAACATGTGGATGTTGGGAGAGTGGTGTAGGAATTGCTGCTGGAATAAGAGGCTGAGGCTTTGTAGGCAGAGAATGAAGTTTGCCAGAAGCACAGTTTAATGTTAAATGTAAATGTAGGGCTGCAGATGGCATCCTCAGGTTTTGAGCATGTGAATGCAAGCTGCTGCTGAGATGGTTTTGAATTGTCTTCCAATGTGGAGTAGCTGAAGCTGCACAAATTGGACTTGGGTTTTCCTTTGTTTTGAGGAGAACAGATTGCACACTTTATAACTGACAGCATTTTGCACTGAAAAAAGAGCAACTTCTCACAAAATTACAGGTGCAAGGTGCCTAGGCTGCGACAGGGGTGTTTGGTTTTGGTTTTTTTGGTCTTACTGCTTTGTTTACCTGATTCCAGCCATGTTGTATTTCATGCATCTGTAATAATTTAATTTGTAATGATCCTGCACTTCTGTGACCTTTCTTTGCCCAGTTTTCTATCAAACAAAATTTGTTGTTTTAAAAAAAAAGTGCTGCTTTTTATTGACGTGCCCAGAAAAAGCTGGGCTAAATAGTAGTAGTCTACCTATTTGCATTTAGTTGGATGTGTCTTTCTTTGTTTCAGTCCTTGCTCCAAATCGTTGCTCTGCAGTGTTAGCAACTGGTTCACCCCGTCCCGTCTGCATTTTAGTACAGTGTGAGTTATAACACTACCAATTTTGTAAACCTTTTCTTGAGACGAACAAAAATGTTAAATATAAAAGTTATGACATTTTGCTTTGACAGTGTCTTGAATCTAGTAAAATCCTTCTCTGTGCTGCACCGAAACCATAGCTGTTGATGTTTATTTTGCTCTCTTTCCTGGTGCTTATATGAGCTACATCCGTATAAATCAATTATTTGAGATTCTGTAATGTAATAACTACCATGGTTTAAAAAGAGAAAGGAAAAAAAAAAAAAAGGTTTCTATTGCAGAATTCTTAGCTAATACCCTTGGATCTACATTGTGCTGTTATTTTTTGGAGATCATTTGCTCCAATATATATTTGTGTTTAGACCCTGATCTCAATTTTAAGGTAGTTTAGCTCTTAATAAGATCAACCTGCTTGACTTCAGTGGGAGTGATCTTGAATATATAAACTTTATTCAAAGAAAGTAATATTTATCGAATGGTTCTTCCAAAGATCCTTCTGTGTATAGTGCTTCCTCTGATGCTCTGTTCTTGGGACTTCCCTATTTCTTACTCTCTCAATTCCATAGGCAGGAGTACCAGATGTAGCATTTGAGGTTATTTGGGCATAATCTAGCTATTTCCAGGTGCTCTGGAGACTGGTCAGATCAATAGCTTTAACGGAGTGTCCTGGTTTCGGCTGGGATAAAGTTAATTTTTGTCCCAGTAGCTGGTACAGTGCTGTGTTTTGGATTTAGCATGAGAATAATGTGATAACACACCGATGGTTTAGTTGTTGCTGAGCAGTGTTTGTACTAAGACAAGCACTTGTCAGCTTCCCATGCTCTGCCAGGGGGGGGGTGCCCAAGAAGTTGGGAGGGGGCACAGCCAGGACAGCTGATTCAAACTGATGGCCAAAGGGCTATTCCATACCATATGACGTCATGCTCAGTATATAAGCTGGGGGGAGGTGGCTGGGGGGCAGTGATCGCTGCTCGGGGACTGGCTGGGTGTCGGTTGGCAGGTAGTGAGC
>NW_008795910.1:864474-869096 GCF_000699145.1 Aptenodytes forsteri
CATATATATTATGCACACAAAATGAGTGTTATCTAGAGCTTCTCAGATACATGAAGCATGTGGCAAAGGTGCTGTTCAAGAAGCACGCCCGTGCACAGTCAAACCAGTGCACTTGTGATGCTTTAGGCAGACATGTATGTTTGTGCATGACACAGCCCCGGTCATGACACAATTGCTCTCTCTTCTGTGAAGCTGCATAACATCAACTTCCATAAAACTTGCACTGCTGCCCTGAGAGACTCTTGGAAGGGACCGTGGATACTTCCAGTATCTTTGTGCAGTCAAGGCACAGTTGAATTCCATCAAGGAAGAAGGAATGTATTTAAAATATATACTCTTCTAAAGAGGAATGCATTTTTTGGGCCTGAAGTCTGAAAACTGGTGTACAAATTTGACTTCATCACAGTGCGCGGTTGTTTCCCCTCTTGTAGAAGAGATGTGTAAGGGCACAGATGTCGCATGACAAGCATTAATTCCTTAATATACCAAGAACCTATTTTGTTACTGCTGTGTCACTTCTGTAGAACAGAATTTGAGAAAAATAATTTATAGAAGTTATTTTTATGGAAGAAGCTAGAGGGGGTTTGATTTTGGTTTTTTGTTTTTATTTTAACTCCCTGAAGATAGCTTAGTTGTTCAACAGGAGTTGTTTTCAAATTAAGGTTGTCTTTTGTTTCAGTAAGATGTGCAAATGGTTCTTAAAGCCCTTTCTGTGCCTCATGAAAGCATAAAGCATCTTCATATATTGTCTTTCAGATCCTGCATTTTGCAAACCAGCTACTCTCTTTGACTGCTGTATTTGGGATAGAGTTCACTGGCCATCCTACGAGACTGGGGAAATCTTGTCAACTGCAGTAACTTGTGCAATCTAAATAGAATCATAGAATCATTAAGGTTGGAAAAGACCTCCAAGATCATTGAGTCCAACTGTCGACCCAAATAGGCAGAGGACACACTGAAACTGATTCGTGTGTAAGAATGTGTGTGTCCAGAGGGTTATGTACAAAATATCCGGGACGTTTAGCTTTTATTACTTTGGAGCAAGATAATAGCAGTTGTCTCTACACTGAATATGGAAAGTTGCATAATCTGAATATACTCTGTGCCAAAGGAAACTTGATGGTGCTGTAGATGACGTGATCAATAGAAAAAGAAATATGAACAGATCAATAATTTCAGATGGCTCTTCTGATTCGGAGGCACAGCATTGATTTGTAAAATAAGAGTATGGATGCAGCAGATAAAATACGCTGTGTGTACACACATCAGATAATAAAATAATGTGAAATGCCCTCAGCCTCAATCAAAGGCAGATAGTAAATCATCAAACAGTAGCATGCGTCCCCTCCGAAGCAGGAGGCTGTGAAGCATGCAAATGAACGCTGGAGCCATGCAGAATGAACTGTCTATGAGAGAGAAAATAAAACCCAAAGATGATGTTCATCAATCAGGAAGATGAACAGTCCTTGCTCCACATTGTGTAGTTGTCCTGCGTGATGTCACATGAGAATTAAAAGTGCTAGAGGATCATAGCAAAGCAAAAAGCAGCATCTGGTTTGGTTTGCTACTGTGGACATCTCAAAAGCTTTAGCAAGCAAATTCAGACAACTGTTTTGGGAACTACTTCAATATATAAAATCAGGAAAATTCAGCTTTCTCTCCTGATGTATCCTGCTTCTTGCCAACATAGGCAGAGAAGAGCTGACTTTAACTGGGACTCGTTGATGTGCCAGAAATTTTTTTGTTTATTTTGTTCTTAGACTCATTTCTGTTTATAGCCTAGGTGGTACACCCTTTCCTAGCCTCAGTTCCCCAAACGGGTACCGGTGTTACGGGGACACGTGTTGCATGTGACTCCACTGTTAGTAGTGTGTGAAGTGGGGAAATCCAACAAGACTGCAGAAATAGGTAAGGTCCAAATGGCATGTCTGTAGTAAACAGCCCCTATACCTGGATGAGAAAAAGATGTTGACACTGACCAAACGTTAGTGTTAGAAGAATTGTATTATTAAAAAAAATAATAAAAAAAAAACCCCTGTGTCCAGCCTCAGTGCCCCTTCCTCACATCCTTGTGCCACTGTGACTTTAACCATCGCCGTGTTTCTAGATAAGCATATCAGTTTTAACATGCCGTAGGTTATACTTCTTCAGGTTTGGGTACGTATTAAGCTGAACTAGATGGGTTTTGTGTGTGATGCAGGTTAACGTGTGCAAAGGTAAGTCACGAACTGCCTTTATAAATTTCCTGCTCTGAACACATGATTGAAATTGGGTGTCTGGGGCCCATGTGATACGGCACACCGCAGAATTACTCAGAATTGAATATTGATCTGCAGGTTTTCTGGCAGTTTTCATTTCAGGTAGGCAGTGGCAATTAATTATTAAGAACCATACGTGTAGATGTGATGTTTAGTATTAAAGTTTCTTTCTTTCATTTGTGGTTTTGGAAAGTGGGGTCTTGTCTTCCTGAATGTCCCTCCGTGTTTTGAGCTGAGTGTGTTCTTCACTTGCTTTTGGGAAAATTTGTAACCAAAAGCTGCAACTTTCTAGTTGTCAGATGCCTTTGCTGCAGCGGTGGAGAGAATGACTGTCCTTTAAAGGGCAGATTTCAGGAGTTCTTTATCCTCTGTCAGAAAAGATGCGAGGTGAGTCTAGGTAGTGACTCCAAGTGTGTACGCTACACAGGTGTATGTTCTGTTATGTCTGTGTACTGGGGGGGAACCTCCGGATGCCAAAATCATATGGACATAAAGTCTTTCTTGTCCAACCATGTAAGACCAGCCCATATTTAGGTTTAGAAGTCGTACAAGAGAAGCACTGTCATTATGGTTATAACAACATAATATAACTTAACAAGATAAGCCCCACATTGGGCTGCTGAGTGGGCTCCTCTGTGTAGGCAGAGGAGGCTTCATAACACTTTGAAAAGGTGGTAAGCAGCCTGTTGCTGCAGTCTTTGCAAAGCAGATACCTGTGTGAAGTCCCTGTGAGACTTACCTGAACGGGAACTGTACTTGAGGATTTGGAACCTTCTATGCCTATGTTGACATGATTGGGAAAGCTAAAAACAAAATAATCCCTCCAAAACAACTTCCAAATAAGCAGTTTTAGTTATTCAGCCCTGCTTTGCATCTAAATGATATGTTGTCAAAGATAATGTAGAGAGATGTTGAAGTATTATAAAAATGCTATTGAATTAAAATGCGAGCAAGATCCAGCCCAAGCCATTCTATAAATATCTTGTTATGAAAGGTTCAGAGATGTTTCTCTTAGCAAATTTAAAATAATCATTAGAATCCTTCAGTAGATTGTTGTTAATTGGATTGAGAATTAAACAGCTTTGTATGAGTGCAAAGTTAATTAATAGCTCATTACTTTTTAATAAGGTAAATTCATTTGGAAATAGAGATGCTATGGAGTTTACCACAGATTTGATATGAGATTGGGAATATCAGCCATTCTTTCTGTGGGAGAAAAGATGATAATTAAGTTGCAAAGGTTGGCTGGTGGGGGGGGAAATGGAAAGGAATAGAATTGATTTCGAAATCCTTGAAGAGCTTGAGCCCCTGAAATCCCTCGGTGTGTCTTGTGCTGCTGTGGAGCCGCGGGCACTGTCTCCTAACCCCCCTCTGCTGCAGGGGAGTTTGGTGCTCTAGAAAGGGGTGAGGCACTGCAGAGCAATAATGGGGTTCCAAGAAGCCCAGAAGCATTGTGTAGATAAGTTAAACATTTGAAAAAAAGGCATCCTTTTTCAAAAGTGCCTCCTACGTATCAAAATGTTTGTGGCTTTTTTTCCTTTCCTTAGCAAGTATTTAGCTTTCCCAATGTCTTCACCAGAACTAGCTCACTTTCTCTATTGCTTCCTCCTTTCTCATCTCCGACATCCTCTGCCTGCTTCCATCTGCAGACAGACTCTTGCTTCTATGACTTTTCTTAGTCCATTAAGTTGTCCATATCTCTCTCATGCCTCAGATGTGCTGGTTTAGCTTCATATCGGCAAATTGGGGAAAAAGGACTTGCACCTCAATCTTTGTTGTGTCTCTAGCTGCTTTTATTTATGCCTTGTAAGCTGTACCGAGGAGGTGTTTTGTGCCAATGATCCTGAAGGAGCCCTGGAAAGCAGCCAGGCTGGCTCTGGTTCCTGAATATCAGAGATCGAGAAGATGTCTTCACTGGGTAGTAGATCTGGAAAAGATGCGGTAGCCAGTTCTTGCGCTGTTAGTGCGTGCTGTGTTCTTGCAGCAGGCTGGTTGAACAAGGTATCAAATCACACCAAGTGAAACGCCTTCTGAACGTGTGAAGTATCTTTGTCAACACTTACCCTTACTGGCATTCAGTAAGTTTTTATAGAAGAGAACATGTTAATTTGCCAAGGCCTGTTATTTCAGTCAACATGGGTTTATGGATGAATTGTATTAGTTTTCTTTAATTCTGTTGTGGTTTAACCCCAGCCAGCAGCTAAGCCTCACCCAGCTGCTCGCTCACTGCACCCTGGTGGGATGGGGGAGAGAATCAGAAGAGTAAAAGTGAGAAAACTCATGGGTTGAGATAAAGACAGTTTAATAGGGAAAGCAAAAGCCGCGCACGCAAGCAAAGCAAACCAAGGAATTCCTTCACTCCTT
>NW_008795910.1:869314-874269 GCF_000699145.1 Aptenodytes forsteri
TGTGTCAGCACTGCTCAGCAGGAACGAAAACATCCCTGTGTTATCAACACTGTTTCCAGCACAAATCCAAAACGCAGCCCTATACTAGCCACTGTGAAGAAAATTAACTCTATTCCAGCCAAAACAGCACAAATTCTTGATTAATTGAGTTCTGTATCAGCTGTTCAATTATTTTACCTGGGATTGATGCCAAGTTGACAACTCTATAGTTGCTCAGGTCATTTAATTTGCCCTTTAAAAACATATCAATAAAAAACCCCAAACTCCACTGCACATCTCCTCTAGGCTGTCATGGATTTTGCTTTTTACTCAGTAAATAAAAGTAATTCACATAATTTCTTTATCCAACCACCACCCCCACCACACCCACACCAGGGGTATTTCTGAACTTCTTGTGTTCTAGAGCTACGTGTCTTCTCTATTTCCCCATTTGCAGGGGTGACAGTACATAGTAGGTATCTTCCTGTGCAGGGGAAGAATTTAAAAAGTCTCTTCTCTGTTTGCATTGATCCTTTCTTTCATGTTCCTCTTTGCTAACTGCAACCAAGGAAAAAAAAAATAAAGTGGTTTCCAGTCATATTGAAACATGATTAACGCTTTGTACTATTTATTAAACTTGCTTGTTTTTAAAAAAACAATTTTTTTCCCCTTTTTTCCCCTCCCAAGTAAAGTCAGGATATGATCACCATCTGCTTTCCTCTCCTCCACACCTTTTCTCACCTATAAAATACAACTGACGTAAAACTTAGCCAAGTGAAAAGGCTATTATGATGGCTATAAAGAAATCTTTATTGCTTCCTGATGCCTTTGAGGGGAAGGAAATCCCCTTTGTGTTACCTTGCCACAGCCGGCCCTCCTGGCTCGTGCTGAGCAGGATCTGGCCATGCAGCAAGACCAGCCAGTTGGTTAACAAGTTGCTTTTACAAGCAATAACTGGAAATGAATAAAGAGTGCAAGCTCATTAATTTTATGGCTTCTTGAACTATGACTTTTGGGAAGAGGTAGGAGATTTGAGAACCGGATTAAAAAAAAAAGATGGTGCCAATTCTGAAAGCTGGGGGGGGCCTCACCCGCTATCTTTAGGGAGTGTTACGACTCCAGATAAAAGCTGAGCATTAGTAGTAGCTATTTTTAGAGTAAGAACAAGGAAAGTAATTTAAATATTAAGTAGCAGGTTTGTTCCTGAATCAAATAAAGCTTTGCTAGAATCCCCCTGCGAAATGGTGTGTCAGTTAAGGAGCTGTACGAACTGATAAATATCTGACTGTGCATTTCTGACTGCCTCCATCATTTCTAATCCTTGGGACTTGCTGTGCTATAGGGATATACCTTGCAGATGGATCCATCTGTGCACTGACCTCAGAGGTCTCCAGTGATCAGTGGTTTGTCATTTGAAATCTCTGCTTAAAATATTTTCAGAGAACACTTAAAGACATTTACCATCCCACCCCTCGGTTTATCTGTTACTAATATTTTGAGACGCGTTATTTTTAACCCAGTGATTTCTGTGTAGTTAAGGATTTCCAGTATTACCTGGAGAGAGGGGAGGGGGGAAATACCCCCAACCCCTTTAGGCTTATTTAGAAATAATTAGGTCAGAACAAATGCCTGAACCACACAGCTGACTTTTCAGCTGTTTCTAGGCTATGGGGACTTTTTTCCAGGACAGAGCACCGTGTTCCTAGGAGTTTTCTAAACTGATTTGGAGCGTGCAGGTGAAGTGATGGTCGTTGTATCAGTGATCCCAGCCAAAACTTTGTGGTGTTAAACACTCTGAATGGAGGACTTCTCCAATTGAACCTGCATCGTTGCAGGCAGCTAATCAGCTTGACTTAGATGCAGCAGGATTGGGGGGGGGTTTGCCTTTAACATCAGGATTTCACCAGCCCGTGCTCAATCTTGGTTTACTCACCAGGGTAAATGCTGTGTGCCTTTTCCATTTAGCACTCTGCAGCGCTCATCACTGTGCGCTTTACAGCCAGAAGAGTTACGCTAAATCCCGATACGATAGTCCACAGGTCGGTAATTGCCATCTAATGCAGTCACTTTTTTTACCTATTAACGTGTTGTTTTGCTCTAGTGGTGGGGAGAGATGATAGTTCAAAGATCTAGGATGCACCTTCAGGTACGATTGTCCAATTAGTGTGGGAAAGAGTTGAGGGGTGGCATCTTGGGACTAAAAAAGCAACTGCGACCCCGGTTAGTGCTGCAGGCAATGGCAGTGCAGGCACTGAGAAGTTGGTTAATGCAGCTCTTGCTGCTTAAAAAAATAAAAAAAAGGCACTGACTGGGCATCAGTATCACTTACAGGCTTTCTGAGGCATGAAACTGGGGCTTCCTCTAAACAATTTTTTTTATTTCAAGATATTTTAAAATAAGCTGGAGATCCTGTGATATTTTTGATTCAGAGGTTTCATTCCAAGCTAAAAGAGCTTGAAATAAAAATGTTTGTGTTCTTGTAATATTGCAAACAAAATCACTGGATCTTTAAATATACTGAAACAGTGGCCTTAAAGAGCCAGGAAATTTGTTCAACATAAGAAAACTATTTATTAAATGAAAGTCCATGAAAACTATTAATTTCTGCAGCTATTTGCTATCACTTATTTTTCACCAGTCAGAGAAAAATCTTTCTTGACCGCTAAGCCGTTGCAGAGACTATCTTGTGAATAAAAGGGCTAACAGTGGATACTTTCAGTTATTTTCTGGGTCATATATGGCTTGCCTTAAACATCATGGGCATTCCCAAATTTTGGCTGGTTTGTGCAGATGCAGTTTAGAGGAGAATTTTATTACTGTTGGTACTTCGTGCCATCTCAAGTGCTTGCTGCATCCTGGCTGCTTTGCGGAGCACCTTCTCCAACAGGCATGTCTGGGGAGGAGCAGCACTGACCTGGAGGGTGGGGCGAGGGAAGGAGGGTGCTGCAGACTTCATCTTCTTGTGGCTAAAATTTGAGGACGTTACCTCTGCTGCTCTGGGAAGTGGTCTTTAATCAAGAATCAGAAAAAAAATAGTTTAAGGTCTCGGTGTTTTCTCTATTAATGTAATAGGTTCAAGATCTTCATAAAACTGATGTTTCCTGGGGTCTGCTTGCTCCCTCCTCACTGCTCTCTTGGTGCCATTGGGTGGCTGCAGCTGGCCGGTCAAGCTCTTCGGGTGTTTGCTGAATGGCCCCGTGCAGCTCAGCAGGGCAGTGGGCGTCTAGGTACTTCCACCAGCAGCATCACCACCTCTAACCAAGTCAGGGGTGGGAATAGGGCGGTCATGGGGGCGACAGTGATCCTACCTGCTATAACAGCCCCTTTTTCAGCAAGAAGGTGGCGATGAGGTGTGGCCTGTGCTTTGTTTCACGCTCTTTGCTGAGACGCAGGAGAGAAGTGGAGACAGCAAGCTGGCTTTTGCCATTGAGAAAGCAGAGACAGCAAGCTGGCTTTTGCCATTGAGAAGAGTTAATTGTGTGTGTGATCATCAGGAGTGGTGAAAAATAGACATACAGGTGTGAAACAGACTGCCTCTGTGAATTGGCTTTGGCAGAACAGCCTGTGGATAAAAAATCTGGGTTACCATCCAAATCATCTCTCAATTTAGGGGTCGACAAGATCCTTTCCTTGGTGACGTGTTTAAAAACCTGGTGAAAACCCAAATGACTAAAACAAGTTGTTTTCTCTCCTTATGTGTAGAGTATCTAGTATTTGCTGTAGGATTGGGATTTTCTTGTTTTGTTTGAAGATGTTATGTCTCTTTTGTGGTTTTGTGACTTGTCATAAATGTTAAAGCGACAATAAATTGGGCTCATCTTTGTGCTTCTCAACTTCCTCATTGCAATGTCTACTAATTATAGTAGGAACTTAATCCATGTAAACTCTCTGAAGAACTTGAGTTGTAAGTGTTATTGTAAACTAAAACATTGATTATCCTACAAGCAAACAAATGGAAATTAAAATATCTGATGTTTCTGACAAGGCTATGGAAGAAGGCAGCTGAGAGTTGATTTTTTTTTTTTTTTAGTTTTTTAAAGCTCCTGTCATTTTTGTTACATTTTTAATACAGACACAAACCATGAGTTGTGCACGTAAAATGCATTTTGCATTGGTGTGCAGATAGCAACACCGCTTTTATTTACTTTGATTTTGGAAAATGAAATTCTCTTAAAATGTTTTTTAAGAGGAATCGGTAACAAATTTGTAATATGTCTCTCTGCCTAAAGCAAGTGTCTCTTAAGGTGATGAATAGCTGGAAAGATGAAATTTGCACCTTCTGCAGACTGTTTTCCACCACTTACCTCCAGACGTGTATAAATCTTCCAATATTTTCCCCTCCAGCATTGCTGTGAGATGTCTCAGTCTTTTATCTGGCATTTTCATTATGTTTCAGGAATGTTCGAGAGCAATTGTATTTTATAGCAGTGAATGCAGCCAGAAGATGGGCTTGGTCACTGGTTTCCTCATAGGTTAGCCTTGTCTACTCTGTATTTCTGGTCTTTTTCATAAAATGCTAGCTTTTATTAATTTGAAGACATTTAAATCTGTATTAAGGAAAACCAGTTTTCATAGGTCCACAGGTCACAAACTTCTGCTTATATTGTACATGGTCAGTCCTAAAGTGATATACCAGATGCAAGACCCAGTTATCTCTTGGGAGATGCGGGTGATTTCATATCACAGTGCCCACTATGTTTCATTTTGTACAACTTTTTTCTTTTTCAGCTTAAAGAATAATAATTAGTGATAAGTAATAATAATCATAGAATCATTAAGGTTGGAAAAGACCTCTAAGATCATCGAGTCCAACCGTCAACCCAACACCACCATGCCCATTAAACCATGTCCCTAAGCGCCTCATCTACTCGTCTTTTAAATACCTCCAGGGATGGGGACTCAACCACTGCCCTGGGCAGCCTGTTCCAATGTTTAACCACTCTTTCAGTAAAGAAATTTTTCCTTACATCCAATCT
>NW_008795910.1:875518-920367 GCF_000699145.1 Aptenodytes forsteri
GCCCCATAGACTTGTGAGCATCCAGGTGGTGTAGCAGGTTGTTGACTGCTTCCTCTTGGATTATGGGGGGTTCATCCTGCTCGTCGTCCCTGTCTTCCAGCTCAGGGGGCTGAGTACCCTGAGGATAACTGGTCTTCAATAATGATTGAAGTTGGCACTCAGTATGAATTAGAAAATAGGAGTTCAAAGGCATAAATGGCTCTTCTGTGCTATAGCAGCCTCACAGTCAGAGGGAAGCCAAATCTGTGGACATAAGCTGTTGTCTTTCCGTTAGAGCTGAGCAAGTGACCGCAAATACCGCGTGGTTGGTACCCAGCTGACAGCCGCTTATAAATCCCATACTGTTTCCAGGATTGAGCCACAAGGTGATGTGTAGGGCAAGGCTGAGGAACAGCGTAGAGTCAGGAAGTTAAATTAATACTTCTTAAGATCTGTTCTAGCTTCCTATCAAACCTCCTTTCCAAAAGGGGCAAAGAAGATGAATGCCACTTTCAAAGAGAATGATGGTACTGGGGAAGAGATGATTTGCCTCAAGGAAATACATTTGAATTAGGTGCTAGCTTAAACAACTGAATAATTTATTTTGGGAATAAGGCATAATTTTGTGTATTTCAAGTGTATATTTTTGTCCTTTTCTTATTTACCTGAATAGTCATAAGGTTTTTTTAAGGAATTAAAGGAAACATTGGGGGTTTTGTCCATGTCAGGTAATGTAGTGCTGGCTCTGTCAAAAGGCTTAATTTAATTCTCCTATATATTTATTAGCTAAGCTTATTTTCAGACATGGGCATTTAAAGAAGAAAACGTAGCATAGGTACCTACATGCAGTATCAGACTTCAATCCCCGATTTAAGCATTTGGCCCAGCCAACGTGACCGTCCTGGCTGGAGTATTGCACCACTGATGTGGGTGGCTGAATGCTCTCCAGCCACGTGTGTACCCCAGAGTCTTTGTGGGGCTGTCCTCTGGCAGCAACGGCTTTCACTAACTGCTTGGCTGCCCTGGGCATCTGCTCTTGGGGGAGAAAGGCTCCGTATGTTGTTGCTAATATTCTGACAGCAGCTTTAAGAACGCTCTTTTTCCGGTTTGAGAAACTTGTGTCAAACACTTGTGCTTGTGTGAAATCTTGGTGTGTGGTGGTGGTGTTGTTTTTTCCAAAGACATGATTTTAAATAAAGTAATAGTTTTCTTGTGTATTTTTTGGTGTATTTGGGAGGGGCAGCATGCAGGACGTTTGAAAGCTGCACCCAAAGCCAAAGAGAAACAGAATCCAGACAAATAGTAGGATTTAAAGTTGCTGTTTCTTGAGATCAGTTCTCCTGTGCCCTGGGATTTTGGGTGATGCATGGTCAGTGCTTGTGGCTAGCTTTTGTAGGACAGGGGAGGTGTTTAAGTCCTAAGCCGAATGGCTTTATGAACTAAATTTTGTACAAATAAGTGTCTTCTGTGATGCTTGTAACTGC
Source organism: Aptenodytes forsteri (assembly GCF_000699145.1). Taxonomy (NCBI): domain Eukaryota; kingdom Metazoa; phylum Chordata; class Aves; order Sphenisciformes; family Spheniscidae; genus Aptenodytes; species Aptenodytes forsteri. Next base: position 876,982 of record NW_008795910.1, read on the forward strand.
CACAGGTGCGTTTGGTCTCCAACAGGAACACAGACAGATTTTGGGGGAGAATTTTAGGTGGAAATGAACTTTACTTGCGTGCTTGCAGAGCTACCCCTCTGTTGCGCAGCGGCTGCTTGGCTGAGCAGGGCTTCTGGAACGTGAGCCGTGCAGCGAGCAGCAGCAGCTGCGATGCAGGGATGCTTCAGACGGAGCAGCTGTTATTTCTTTTTTATTTTGCTGGGCAGAGCAGATCATTGGTGATTCATGGAATAGAAATGTTGCTCTGAAATTTTAAAGCAGAAATAATGGGAGTCGAGGGGTTTATTAAATTTTGCACCCTTATGGAGTAGAGATGGTTTACGAGAAATGTGCATAACTAAGGTGTTGCTCTTATAAAATAAGGGTTTGCATTCAAAATGTGTAAGGACAAAACAAGCCATGTTGCCCAAGTTGTGAAGGATTACCAGTCCTTTCCTGTCTGAATGCATTGTCCAAAACGTGTGCTGTCTGATTTAACAAGTCTTTCTGCCTTTCAGTCTCGTAGTCCTCTGCCTCTGTGTGGTGATTTTCTTTCTTTTTTTTTTTTTTTTTTTTTAAGATGCATTTAGGTGTTCAAAGGTGAGAACAAAACAGATGCTGATTTATCCCATCTGGAAGGGGAGCTGCCTCCCTTCTCCTTCTCCCTCATTGAGCTCCCCACAGTGCTGTCTCTGCCTCACTGAACATGTCTATTTATACCTATTTAGCACCACTGACAAGATAGCTAGCCTGCGTTTGATGGATTTCTGGCACTCCCCACTCCACAGCATCTTATTTCTTCTCTGTTGAAGCCTTTGACGGTTTAAGGATTTGATCTACCTTTTCTTTCCACGTGGAGTAACTTTATCGCAATTCAGAGCAGGCACAGCTGATGCTCTCTGTGTTCTTGCAAATGGGAACTGTGGTGCCAAATGCCACAAGTAAGCCAGCTGATGCAAGGCATGGGTGGCTGTGGTGGGTCATATTTGATAACAGCATCTTACCAAACCGCTACTCTATAACAGCAAGTTTGATCATCTCATAACTTTTAAAGAGACCGTCTTGGACATGCTGCTGCTATGAATCCTTTTGTGTCGGCTTTGTAGCTACTTTGGGGAGGGGAGGAGAATCCTTTGCTGTAACTCTTACGCTAGCTCTGGTCTTGCTCTGCAAACCCCCCAAATGCCTCATGTGCTGTGTGCCAGAGATCACCAAGAGAAGGAGCTGCTGGGTCCTCTCCATGTCAGTAGTGGGTGAAGAGGAGGAGGTGAGACCTGCGAGTTGAGCAGGACCTCCAGGAGGGAGGCTCTGGCGTTTGTGGGAGAACTGGTCAGGACAGATGGGCTGATTTCAGCTGCTCAGGGGCAAAGACCACTCCCCTCTCCATCTTAACCTTTACTTATTCTTGGGAACAAAACAAAAGCTCTGCCAGAAGAAACATCACATCACCACTTGCTATGGATAATTCAGGAAGGACTCTGCTGAATGGGCTTGTAATGTTCCTTCCCAAATGCCATTTGCTGGTTTTGCTTGCTCTTGGTAAAAGGACCATGAAAGGATTTAACATAGAAAGCTGGCTGGTGTGTATTGGGGTTGGGGATTAAATTAATGATCCCAAATTTAAGGATGCTACTTATCTTTCTGCTTCTGTTGCAGTCTTTGAATAAATGAAATTCATGAGGTTTATTGGCTTGTAGTTACAAAGCATCAATAACGTTCCTCTTGGCAGGCTTTTGTATGTGTCTGAGTGTGTGTGTGTGGTGAATAGAAGGAGATGTAATCTCCAAGTTATCAAACTGTTTTACAGTGTTCTTCTGAACTGCAGAAACCCTTGGGAATATTTATGCCTCTCCTGGGTCTTATTACCACAAAAATTATATGTGTATTTTATGGGATAGGAAATATATCGTACTTCTTTCTGATAATAAACAAAACAGAAATATGAGCTCTTAAAAAAAAAAAAAATTGTAGTGGATGCTTTTGGGCTTGTTTCAGTTGTTACATCTCTTAGTGATGTTTTTCCCTTGATTCTTGACACTGCCACCCCGAGACGGTTCTTGGGTTCATTTGCTTTCTTCCCCTTTGGTTATGTCGTGTGAGCTGGATGCTCCTGCTCATCACGGCTCATCATCCCTCATCAGAGCTGCTCCCCAGGCTGTGCAAGGGCAGGCAGCTGCCCAGGACCCTCAAAGGAAACTCGTGGGTGAAGGGATAGACAGGGCTGAGTGCTGGCTTACGGCTTTTTTTTTTCCCCAGATGAATTGGTACAGCACCACGAGAAGAGTCTGCAGATCACATAGACTTCACTGGGAAGCGAATAGCTTATTGGATTGCAAGATCAAGCACTTCTGCCATGCATTTTTGCTCTGGGCTCTTCCTCGCGTTGCGTATATCCTGCCTCTGCATATGAAAGGATTGTTTAATGGTGTGAGGCTGAACTGTGGACCAGGGTTCACTTGCCTTTTCTTCACAGACGTTTTGCCTAAGCGAGGATAAGCGAGGTCTCATGGAGCTATCAGAAATGCCTGCCAAGGCCCTCTGTGTTTAGGCACCTGCTTATCTTGACAAATCTGAGCTGTGGTTCTTGTGATTTATTTACAGGTGTACTATCAGAATAAAAGCTCTTTCATGTCCAAGGATCTAGGCAAATTAATAAAAAAAACTTAGTATGTCCAGATGCTATGGTCTGGACATGGTCTGCATGGGGACTATATAATTAATGTAGATGTAAATTACTGTTGGTAAGTGGCTATACACCAGGTAATACATGTGCTCCTTGTCCCAGACAGTATCCAGTCGTAGAGGTGACTCTGAGGACTAGGGTTTGGATGTTTCAATGATGCCACTATCTTGGAATTTTACCCATATGAGGGAGTTAAATCAGGTGCAAGGAGTAAGGGTGGTGCGGAATAAACCTGCTGAAGTGGTTCCTCTTAATCCACTACAGGTCTTGTTAGGTGTGTGACTATAAAAAGCAGTTTGGTTTCTCCACAAGTGACACATACATGAGCACGTGAAAGGAGCGTTCAAAACCAGTATTTTCTTTTTCATTGTATTTGACGTAAAATCTGCCTTTTATGAAACTTACAGAAATGTTTTCTGTTAATTTAAGATCATAATTGTCACTTGCTTTCAAGACTGTTACGCTCACTTGAAGGCTAGGAGGAAGAGGAAAGCATCCTGTACTAGACTATTACTCTCTGGGGGACAGAGTTGGGGGAGTAGGAAATGTTAGCTTTTCAGGTGCATGAGCGTGGCCTCTTGTGTTTTGCTTATATATGTAATGCCTGACTTATAAAAACAAAAGTGAGAGCACCCTGTCCTTTCTTTAAAAATGCAAAGCTGCTACATACCAGATCAGGGAATATAGTGTGTTCATCTGCTAGATGTGCTGATGAGTAAGTCTTACTACTGCACCAAAGACTATACTCATCTCGTTGTTGATGGTTTTTCCAATTGACTCTTTTTAAACAGTTTTTTGTGGATGCTGAAATCAAAAGAAAAAAAAAAAAACAAGCCAAACAAACAAAACCTGGACCATTCCTTACCAGAATACAAGAACAGCTGAGGGAATTACTGTCTAGCCTGGCCTGTGGCCCTGGGGTCCACTGTTAACACGCATGCACTACTGTGTTTGCTGTAGTGAGGAAGTTGGGATGAGCCCCCGGGATGAGGCAAGCTGGCTTTAGGTAAACCTTTGATTAAGAAATTTACTTAGTTTCTGCTATAATACTATGCTATCACCAGGACTTAAAGGGCTGTTCTGGCAGTAGGGGCTGCTCCTTTTTTTTCCTAGCTCAGTTTCTTTATAAATATTGTTCAAAGTTCTTTCTTCCCAAGAGACCTTAATTATTTTTAGAAATTGCTTAATATTTTCTGCACCGCTTTTATCATGGAAGTGCAGCTACCCACAGAGTGAAATATGCTTCTTGCTCTGCCAGTATAGGGCTACTCTGCTTTTGCGCTCATTCCCACCGGTTTCAGGCTTGCGGGACAGCTCTGGATTGTTACTTCTGATGTTGAAAGGCACTGTGCTAGTAATCCTAATTAGGAGTGTCATGAACCACAGTTAAGAACAGAGCAGCTAACTAGGACAAACAAATGTGCGAGTGACAGTATAATTGAAACTGCAGGGGAGTGTAGCAGGAATAGTTTGCAAATGCCAATGAGAAATTCAGCAAGGGCGTTGAGGAAAACTATTACTCTTAAAATTTGCAGTAGGAGTTTTCTCAGTGACCATAGGCAGTCAGGACCTCTGCTGAGTCTTTTTTCCATTTTTAATTAGCTGTTCCCTTCTAATTGATGCCTGCCTCTTGCAGCCTCTTCTAACAATCTTCAACTGTCCCAGCTGCTGCTGTATTGGCTGAACTGACCCTTTGGTGTCCCCAGCCGTCCCCATGGCTGCTCTTGCATAGATGCCCTTCTCGTGCAGCCTCGCGAGCTGCGTGGCCCGTACATGTTAGTGTGGGTGAGATGCAAGTTCTGGAATTCAGTACTAATTAAGTTCCTGGACACGAACTGCTTCACAAACTCCACTTAGAGGATTTGCCTAATTGACTGAGGAAATAGTTTGAAGTGGAAGAACATTTCTTTCCATTAATGTTCAAATGAACTGCAAATTACAGAACTTTGAAGCCTCCATATTTCCTTAAGATAAAAGCTTTTTAAAAAATGGGAATTGAACTTTGTTTTAAATCCGAAAGAGATGCATTTCTATGTGGTGGGGGAGGGGGTTTAAGTAATTTTCTGCATGAATAATTTGAAAGCTGCTGATGACTAGTGAAGATGGGCTGTAATGTTTCTCAGACTGGGGAATATATATATAATTTTTTTTTTCTTTTTATAGAATGGGGACTGATGAGAGAGAGAAAAAAAATTCCCTAGGCTTAGCAAATGTCTCAGCATCTGAGCTGACTCTAGTGCAGAGTTGTTCCCTTTATGCAGTTGCGGATAGTAACTGTACCTAAGATCTACCTTGCTATCATGATATAGTAGCGGAATTAAGGTGTGGATTGCAGAACACAGACATGTCCCTTATGGGATGAAATAGCAGGGCAGGGGGGGTGTACGTGGAGGGGGGCTACTAAACTCAAAATGGGAAGGAAGGGGCAGGCTACCAGACGATGTCTGCTTTCCCTGTGACTCTTTGGAGAAGTATATGAGATCTCCAAAGGTCTTACACGGTCTGCGCAGTTAATTCAAGGTCTGACACCAGTTAAATTAGTGTCTGTCAGCTGAACTGTGGTGGTTGACTCGTAGCGAATTCAGGATACAGTTGTACGTCTCTCCCGTGGTAGATCATTAAGTCATGTTGTACCAACTCACATTCGTTGTGAGCTGAGGGTGTTCGTGTGCATCGCTACTGTGTGGGAGCCAGGTAAGGTAACAGCCGCTTAGAAATAGATGTGGATGATTCTTTCCTTTCATCTCCTCCCAATCTTTCCCCTGCTGATGCAGAATAATACAAAAATCAGAAAACTAGCAAGTCTTCTGAATCTTAATGCTAGCTCTTCTGCTTTTGGGATGTGTTGTGTCCACTTTGCAGTAACGGCCTAGCCATGGGTAAGAGGTAGTGGTCTAAACCTAGTTTGCATATTTTTACCTACTTCTCTTAGGATTCTGCCATTACACATAGCTGGCTGTTTGTGGTCTACAGTATGTGTACGTGACACGATATGCTTAGTCATTATTAGGCAAGAAAATAAATATTTAATGGGTTGTCTTGTTAAATTGTGGTATGTATTATCCTGCATATTTAATAGCAACGGACCTTGTACCAACGCTTCCACTACACTAGCTATAAGAAAGAAAAAAGGCCTTTGGCTCGGAGGAACTACATAAACATATACATGCTTGCAGTAAAAAAAAGTGGAGTCGGTACACTAAGGTGGTAACTTGTTTTATAGAAGTATCATTTAAACTGATAGTAAGCTGTGCATTAGACTTCCAAAAACAGTATTTGGTCTTACACTTTTGTCTGTTCCACACTGATGGAAACTAAGAGACAGTTTTAGTACTGAGAAATTTGTCAGATGTTTCTTCACTGTGGAGAACTAAACCTTGCTCTTAGAGGTTTTATTTTTAGCTCCTGGGGACTAGATTTTACTAATATTGATCACAACAGTTGCACAGTAGGACCTTTAAACAGAAGAGTGAGTAGGTGTATGTTTTTGTGGCAGAGACAATGCTGGAGATCACCTCTTGGGTAAAACAAACATTTCTTTTTAAGAGCATCTGTGATGATTAACTCATCTGATGAAAGAGATTGAAGAATGTGTGGCTATCTCCCTTCCTATGATCAGTTAGGAGCTGAAGAGGTAATGATGCTTCAGTTTAAGCGTTTGGCATGAAAGCACAGAGACAGGTGGATGCTGTAGATGTACAGTCATGGACCGATGCAAGAGGAGACCACCACCAGAATGGGCTCACTTCTCTGTTCCGTGACCCTGTTGCATAGTGATGGAGTAACTCGAAAAAGGCCACAAAAACTACTACTATCTTACCATATTCCCTTTTCCTTTTAATCCAGATTACATATGGAACATTTTAAGAGTAAATGCTGCTGATCTACTTTGCAGGATACTTATTAAGATCTGTTTTATGCAGTTTCTTAAATTTCTGGAAGCTGCAGTATACTTCTGCAATTCACCCCCCATCCTTGTATAATTATGTAAGGAATAGAACTGTTCCATATAATATGGGTTTGTCCTAATAATATCCTTGTATTGTTCCCCCCCATCTGTTCTGCAGCCATTATATTTCTGTGCAGAGTCATATATAAGGAATAGAGTCTTTACCTACAGCTAATGTGGGTATTCTCAGAGGATATAAATATCATGACACTTTTTCTGGAAAGGGTAACAGATGGCATCTAGCCACATACAGGCTTTGATTTTCTGCGAGCTGTTTTGATGCTATCTCAGGGGGAAAAAAAAAAAGTTTAGCATGCAACCGTTCTTGCTACCCTCAGCAGCCAAAAGTCTCGAGTGAGCTGACCTCCAGTGAACGATGTCAGTGTGGTGAGCAAAGATGACAGGGAAATCTTTGCACGTGCTTTTATTTTATGGAAAGAGGTTGCCCTCAGTTCTGGTTCTCAGGTGTAAAAGGTTGATGGGTTCTCACAACTACATCAGCTCACCCACATCCTTATAACAAAGATGAAAGATGTTTCCTAGGGAGAACAATGGTGCAATATTTACTCAGAAGATAGAGAAGCAGATAAAAGGAGCCACTTTGTTCTTTCCCTACGCTGTATGATGCTGCTTTGTCTTGAAGAATGTTAAAGGAAACTAGCTGTTCAAAACAAAGCCTAAAGAAAAAAAAGATATTAGGGATTGACTTCCATGAGGCTTATTTAGCTTCATAGCTCTACATCTCCTTTTTACTATGGAGAAATGATCCCTGGTTTGTATTAAACTAGTGTAGATCTATACTGTGTTAGTGTAATTCTAATCTATGGCATGTATCTTACCCATCTTTCAAAGTATTTCAGTTCTCTAACTTTTAGAGACTTAGCTTTGTGATACTAGTTTAGGTTCATAAATTGTTTTTAACCCTGGGCCTGGATGTGATGATCATCAATCTTTGACCTAAGAGCGTTGCTGGTGTCAGCTGTCGCAGCTCTGTTGGTGTCAGTGGAATTGGATACCTGTGTACCATCGCTCAGGGAGATTATTGTGTTTACAGAGAAATACAGGCTGTGAGTGTGCATACATAAGTTGTATTGCACATACTAAAGAAATTCTACACATACTAAAGAAAGTCACTCTTTTGGAATATATTTTGAGCATTCCGAGCATCAAGTAATTCCAGGTAACTGCCATTAGTAAAGTTAATTCTCTTTTTCCGTTTCAGTGCCCTTTTGACCATTTCCTACAACAGGCTCTGCCTTTGTGCTCAAGACAAGTTTTGTTCAGTTACGCAGCAATTGCAGTTTTTTGAAAGTCTTTGCTGGACTCTAATTAAAACCTGGGATCTTGGAGCCACTGGAGAAGCCCATCTTCACAACAGCGCAGGTTTACTATGGTTACATTTTAGGTATGTAGTGTTTAGCAGTGGTAGTTTTAAAGGCTTTTATAATTTGTCAAGGAAGAGTTAGGAAGAAAAAAAAAATCAAAATGAATGGGTATTGTCAGAAATTTTTCTGGCTCTGTATAGTGAAGAGGATACATGCAGTATTCCCTACAACGATAGGTTAAACACTTTCTGGAATAATTCTCCCCAGGGCAAAAATGATCCCAGAATTATGCGGTGGTCTGAGAGAAGTATGTTATCAGCTGTAGTCTGTAGGGCATAAGCTGTGTGTGAGCATTGCCTTGTCCAACTGAGCTTCTGAACAGACCAAATCTGGGATCTGCAGAGGAGATGCAGCCAGCTTTGGGCACTGGGGCAGTGCTTTAGTAGCATCCAGTGCTCCAGCAGCTTTGTGTTGTGTGTTTTAAGTCAGTGGTTCCTTAATGCAAACCAGTATCTAACTCTGCTGAAGACTTTGAATTAGGGTTTTTATTTAGGGCATGCCTGAGGTTTTCTACCAATTCTGCTTCCCCGTCTCTCTGTAAGAGCGTTACTTGGCGAAGAATGGATGGCCAGATTTTTCGGTGGTATGAGCTGTGAATGAAAACCCTCGCGTGGCTGGGATTTGCAAGATAATTGCTGTGTGTATCAGAGTGAGGAGGAAAGCAAGATCCAGGAGCCAGAAGCAGACAGTTTCAGCTTGAGGAGGGGATCCTGCCTCTGCACTCTGGGATGGGGCTGAAGTAGATGTACAGCTGAAACCCTCGGTGGGGTCAGACCTGGTCCTTGTCAGAGATGGAGAATATCTATCAGCAGGGCGAGGTGCCACAGCTCTGGTGTGCAAACTTCTTTTGAAGGCTTTTGGGCAGTTCATACAGCTCCAGAGGTTAGCCATCCAGCTGTAACATAATGTATAGTTAGCATCCTATAGAAAATTAGTGTTCTTCATGTCTAATGTCGTCAGTTCATTCATCTGTTGAAAGGAAATGATTATAATAATAGCTCTAAATGCCTTTAAGAGACTTTTCTAAGTTCCTGTGCAGTCACACACATCTCTCATTTTCCCCTCAAGGCTGCTAAGGAAAAGCCTAAATGATAAATCTGTGGAGACAACTAATGGAAAATGATATTGATTGTTCTTTCGGAGTGTTAACTTTTTATGCGAATGGCCTGTATGTCAGTTGTTCCTATTCAGGTTGGGGTTCTTATTTTTTATTTTTATACAAGTTCTGTTACAGGGCCCTAGGGATGTTTGGAGTGACGGCAGGTGGTGCAGGGAGTTGGTAGGAGCTTGTTTTAATGGACTTCAAATTCTGCGTTTCTGAGAAATAGCAGATGATATCCGATTCTTGAGTGTGTCATTTCTATCTATTAAGTACCCTTGGCATAAGGGCTTTTTCTAGCCCTGTGAGGACAACTGTTGGCACTCCTTATTTCAGCCTTTTATGTTGATGGAAGGAATGTTTTACTGATGAACACCACGTAACTGTGGGTGCTCCTGCACAGACAAAGCTGTGATATCTATCCATACAGTATAACTGCGATATAGACACTGCTGATAAAGCTGCAGCTTTTTTTCATATCATTGTGCCTTTTGCATAGTGCTGACTCCAGCAGGGTGGAGCCAAGTTCCTATGTGAAATTCAGCCTTTGTCAATACGCCACAGTCCTCAGTGTGCGTAATTGGTGTCCAGGACAATTGTAAAAGCTGGAAATTATGCTGTAATGATAGCAAATTTCTGGCTTGCTTATTTGCCAGGGAATGAAGATAAGAGCATATTATGCCTTTTAAAAAAACACTAGCGCGCTCCTTAGTTAGGATTTTCCAGCTATCACAGCCAGTTTACATTGCCATCTCCAGCAACTATCATGAGCGGTGGGGTACGTTTCTGGTAAGATAAGCAGCTAAGGTTGACCTCAAGCCTGGCTTGTTTGCAGTAGTATTGATAAGTAAGTGCAGATGCAGAACTATTACATTGCTTTTACAGCCTCTCCTGAGCATCTGTAAACCAGTTAGGTATTGCTTTCCTCTAAATTCATGTTCAGCAGCCTTGATCTACTTTGGATGCAACCACAATACCAGTCGTAAATGACCCTCTGCTATCTCTTTGCTGCCAATGTTACCAGAAAATCCTTGATTTTCTCAGCCCTTTATCAGACAGCTTTCTAAACTGTTCAAGAAGACATTGTGCTATTGCACAATTAGCAAAAATGTACATAGATCTCCTGGAATATAAATGCAATGTCTACTTTCAGTGGAATAGAAATGATTAAGTTTTTGTCATGGGCTACCTGGGAAGAATAAATCTCTTACTGGAACTCCTAAGAAGAGATCGAGTAGCGTGCTTTTGTCTCCTTGAAATGTCACCCTTAAAAAATACTGTCACATAACTCTGGATGACGTGCTGTATAGCCACTAACATTGAAAAGTTGGTACTTTTTTGCAATCTCAGATGTTTATCTATGACATAGGTTGTGAGACTGGAAGATAAGCCATTGCAGAGAAGGAATAGTCGAGGCAGTTCTGGGTGGGCTGAAGATGTCAACTTGGTTTCACATTTGAAAATGTCGGAAGCGTTGCCTTAGCGTGGGAGAAGTCACAATATTTGGTACAGGGTTTTGAGGTTTTTTTTCCCCCTTCAAATCTTTATTCTCTTCACCATGTGTTTTTGTGAAAGTGTCAACTGATATTATTACACTTGGCATCCTGAACCCTAAGGTTTCTAACAAAGAAATTTCTTTTTCAAGTGTACAATTGCTTTCTCTTCAATAAAGCAGACTTTTTGATGTTGTAAGATCTTTAGGGCAGGTACAGCTATGTTTGCACACTGCCTAGTACAGCAGGGTACTGCAGCCTTTTCTCAGCCACTGCAATATAAATAGACCACCACTACCAGGTTATTTTGAAGGGGAAAAAAACCAAAAGAAAATCGGTCCAATCTCATGGCTTCTGATGCACTTGACATCTGCAGCAGCAGTTTAACCTCTGAGTTTCAGCTTTTTCTTATACTTTGAGATATGGACTCACAGTTTATTCTACCATACACAGCAGTCAGGGTGAGGGCTCAGGATTTACATTCACAGCCGCCCAGGGTTTCTGGGACCCTGTTCTCTTGCCTCGTACAGGGGCGTTCCCTTTGAGCTGAGGCCATAGTAGTTGGTGCAGGTAGTTGAGCGGGGTGGGAAAATGTAATGTGAGACTATAGATATCCATAACCTGTACAGTTTGTATGCACGTGTGTCTCTGTCTCTGCTCACTTACAGCAAAAACACCTATGCAAAGGCAGAATAAGTTTCAGGGTAACAAATCAGTGAATGTTGAATATTTAAAAAAATAAAATAAATTTTTAAAAAAATCAAATTACCTTAAAATCCAGTGTTTTGAACCCAGGCAATTAAAAACAAAATTTGCCCTCAAAGAATTGAGGCACGAGGATGTTACAGTGCGTAATTGCTGCGCTGTAATCTTTAGCCTGCCATTGTCTAGCTTGGAGTTGAGTCTTGCATCAGTATGAAGTGGGATGTGAGCGAGCATGAGAGCCCCAGTGTTCCCTCACCGCGCTGCGCTGTACTTTAGCCTGCCATTGTCTAGCTTGGAGTTGAGTCTTGCATCAGTATGAAGTGGGATGTGAGCGAGCATGTGAGCCCGCTGGCGGTGGCGGCTCCCGCTGTGGGGTGGCACAGGAAACCCTCCCGGGGCTGCAAGAAATACTGGGGGGCTCCTTTCAGTCCCGTGCACGCAGCTGGAGGTTATTAGGTGCTTCATGCCCTACCCCGGGGCTTGCGTGTGCAGTTTCCACGTGCTGTTATGTGTTTGTAGGTATACATACCCATTCTCGCTAGATGCAACTTTTGTATTACCAAGGCTTAAGTGTACATTGCGTTTGCTTGTGGCCATTTGGCAGGGATTCGTTTCCTTTTCTCTTGCTTTAAAACCTCATAACCTTGCTTTTTTTTGTGTGTTATGTAGTATCAAAAATCCTCTTTCATTCAAAACTATAAACATAATAAAGTAATTACAATGGGCTTTTTTCCGTTATAGATTTGTGAATGTTATGGTAATGGTGCAGAATGTACTTTTAATCTCTTGTTTAAAGTTTGAGTTAATCTTTTATTTATATATGTGTAGACTCAAAAACCCTGAACTACTTCCAAAATCACTCTCTCCATAGCAAGTACTATTGCACTACTCTTTGCATGCGGCGTGTGCAGCTGCATATCTATGTGATCATAACTGCAAAGCACCTAAATTACTCAAAGGGGATTTTCTACTTCAGAAACGTGGGCTTACCTTGTGTACTAATAGGGAGTGCTGCCAGTCCTTTCAATTTTTCATGGCTTCCTTGTATAACTGTGGTCACTGATGTGAGCTGGGTGTTAAACAGTGTTAAACCAATGACAGCGTTAAAACTCGTGCTTTAATTGGTACTTCTCTGTTTGCAAAGGACCAGATGGTGCATGCCGTGCCCTTGGGTGAAGGGATTGTTTCAGAAGTTTGGGCTTTGGAGTGCTGTTCCACCTCCTGCTGTAGGATCACTATGTCACCGTTTCAGTTTATTTCTAGGGGAAACTATGTAAAATAAGAAAGGCAAAATATATTTAGAATATGCTGGGGAAGGGGAGAGACGAGGAGGGAAGCTTTGGCAGCAAGGAGAGCTTGCAGGGAGAGCGGAAGTCCAAACGATTTCCTCTGAAAACGTGGAAGTTAGCAGAGGAATGAGCAGTTACGCTGTTACGTATCTATTGCGTTTCCCAGTGAAGTTCAAGAAGAACTGGCGAGCAGGAAGCTGTAGGTGATACTTTTTAGCTGACTTGTGCAGTCACTGCTTTTGTACCCAGGCAAATTTCGGAACCATGAGAGAGCCGTACGAAAGAGGAATTCGTAGCAGAGACTTGAGCCCATGGATGGTTAATCTCATATTCTTTTAAACTTGAACTTTAAAATTGAAACAGACCATAATAATGCTGAGATTGGGCTCTGCTGAGTTTATAGCCAAAGTAACTTAATCATGTAGTCCTTTTCTGCTTCCTCACCACTGCCCTCATTCCCAGAACACTACAAGTGCCTGTTTTGATTTTCTTTCAAAATCAAAGACATCCATATCGAGAGGCTGTATGAAGTCTCCATAATAAACAACCACTAATGGATGACATAAAGTCATTTTCTTTAGTAAGGAAAGTCAAGGTCTATAGTAACCTTGTGACAAAAGGAAATCTAGCATCAGCTATTCAATTTAGCATCAGCCAGCAAATTGGAAATGTGTAACAAAAAAAGGTGACTAGCTCTGCCAAAGAGTGTGGGAGTAAAAGAAGAAATGGCAAGCATTATGAATTGCCATATTGACAAGCATGCGATGACCTCCGTGTCCCCTGGGGACTGCTTGTGGCAGAGCAGCGTGGCTTTGTCCTTGGGTTACTTTGGAAAGTGATGTTTTCCAAAGCTGACTGTCAAGCCGTGGCCGGGATTCATTCCTGGTGGGATCACCAAGTCGGAGGCGGAAGGGAGATGAGAAAAGGGTATTCTGTAGAGTTACCCAACAGAGAGGACTGTAGGGATCGGGGTTTTTCCTGATACATTGAGATAGCTCCTGGTTGAAATACTGGTTTGAGTGCAAGTAAATATTTCTGAACAAGAAAATCTTCCTGTCGTAGGGGAATTTAAAGAGACTCCTCCACTGTAATCAGGTTATTAACGTTCAGCGGATCCTGACACATCAAAGGGACTTGTGTGTCTGAATACATCTTAGTGGAAAGCAAAGCCATTCTGAGGAAAACTCAACAGGGAAGTTCTTCAAAAGGGGGAATGCAACCCCCGGTCAGCCTGTCACAAAGCAGGCGAGTGCATTACAGCTTTTCTAGTTGAGTCTTGGGCTCAAATTTTAAGACTTCCATTTCTCCTCTGGTTTAATCCCCAGCAGTGCTGTCACAAGACGATAAGTAATATTAATGTAATATTAATGATCTCTCCTTAAAAAGCGATCACTCTTTTTTTTTTTTTTCCCCTTTTTTGGGGTGATTTTGTTGGTTATCTTGGGGTGGCCTGTGTGGGAGCATGCCTGGTGCAGAATGTACTTTTAATCTCTTGTTTAAAGTTTGAGTTAATCTTTTATTTATATATGTGTAGACTCAAAAACCCTGAACTACTTCCAAAATCACTCTCTCCATAGCAAGTACTATTGCACTACTCTTTGCATGCGGCGTGTGCAGCTGCATATCTATGTGATCATAACTGCAAAGCACCTAAATTACTCAAAGGGGATTTTCTACTTCAGAAACGTGGGCTTACCTTGTGTACTAATAGGGAGTGCTGCCAGTCCTTTCAATTTTTCATGGCTTCCTTGTATAACTGTGGTCACTGATGTGAGCTGGGTGTTAAACAGTGTTAAACCAATGACAGTGTTAAAACTCGTGCTTTAATTGGTACTTCTCTGTTTGCAAAGGACCAGATGGTGCATGCCGTGCCCTTGGGTGAAGGGATTGTTTCAGAAGTTTGGGCTTTGGAGTGCTGTTCCACCTCCTGCTGTAGGATCACTATGTCACCGTTTCAGTTTATTTCTAGGGGAAACTATGTAAAATAAGAAAGGCAAAATATATTTAGAATATGCTGGGGAAGGGGAGAGACGAGGAGGGAAGCTTTGGCAGCAAGGAGAGCTTGCAGGGAGAGCGGAAGTCCAAACGATTTCCTCTGAAAACGTGGAAGTTAGCAGAGGAATGAGCAGTTACGCTGTTACGTATCTATTGCGTTTCCCAGTGAAGTTCAAGAAGAACTGGCGAGCAGGAAGCTGTAGGTGATACTTTTTAGCTGACTTGTGCAGTCACTGCTTTTGTACCCAGGCAAATTTCGGAACCATGAGAGAGCCGTACGAAAGAGGAATTCGTAGCAGAGACTTGAGCCCATGGATGGTTAATCTCATATTCTTTTAAACTTGAACTTTAAAATTGAAACAGACCATAATAATGCTGAGATTGGGCTCTGCTGAGTTTATAGCCAAAGTAACTTAATCATGTAGTCCTTTTCTGCTTCCTCACCACTGCCCTCATTCCCAGAACACTACAAGTGCCTGTTTTGATTTTCTTTCAAAATCAAAGACATCCATATCGAGAGGCTGTATGAAGTCTCCATAATAAACAACCACTAATGGATGACATAAAGTCATTTTCTTTAGTAAGGAAAGTCAAGGTCTATAGTAACCTTGTGACAAAAGGAAATCTAGCATCAGCTATTCAATTTAGCATCAGCCAGCAAATTGGAAATGTGTAACAAAAAAAGGTGACTAGCTCTGCCAAAGAGTGTGGGAGTAAAAGAAGAAATGGCAAGCATTATGAATTGCCATATTGACAAGCATGCGATGACCTCCGTGTCCCCTGGGGACTGCTTGTGGCAGAGCAGCGTGGCTTTGTCCTTGGGTTACTTTGGAAAGTGATGTTTTCCAAAGCTGACTGTCAAGCCGTGGCCGGGATTCATTCCTGGTGGGATCACCAAGTCGGAGGCGGAAGGGAGATGAGAAAAGGGTATTCTGTAGAGTTACC
Organism: Aptenodytes forsteri; assembly: GCF_000699145.1. NCBI lineage: Eukaryota > Metazoa > Chordata > Aves > Sphenisciformes > Spheniscidae > Aptenodytes > Aptenodytes forsteri. The sequence continues at coordinate 892,525 of NW_008795910.1, forward strand.
CAACAGAGAGGACTGTAGGGATCGGGGTTTTTCCTGATACATTGAGATAGCTCCTGGTTGAAATACTGGTTTGAGTGCAAGTAAATATTTCTGAACAAGAAAATCTTCCTGTCGTAGGGGAATTTAAAGAGACTCCTCCACTGTAATCAGGTTATTAACGTTCAGCGGATCCTGACACATCAAAGGGACTTGTGTGTCTGAATACATCTTAGTGGAAAGCAAAGCCATTCTGAGGAAAACTCAACAGGGAAGTTCTTCAAAAGGGGGAATGCAACCCCCGGTCAGCCTGTCACAAAGCAGGCGAGTGCATTACAGCTTTTCTAGTTGAGTCTTGGGCTCAAATTTTAAGACTTCCATTTCTCCTCTGGTTTAATCCCCAGCAGTGCTGTCACAAGACGATAAGTAATATTAATGTAATATTAATGATCTCTCCTTAAAAAGCGATCACTCTTTTTTTTTTTTTTCCCCTTTTTTGGGGTGATTTTGTTGGTTATCTTGGGGTGGCCTGTGTGGGAGCATGCCAGGAGCTGCCCTGGGCTGGCTGCAGCCGTCCCCGAGATGGGCTGCAGCCGTCCCCGAGATGGAGGCTTGCCTTCGCTGTTGCTGTTGTTGGTCTGGAGTCCACCTATTGCAGCCTTTTCCCCACGTTATTTTCTAAGTCTCTGTGTAGCCGTGGCAGAACGCTGTGTCGTTCTCGGTATTACCACCCGTACGCAGGTGCACATAGTACTGCAGGGTGCACAAATGCAAGAGTTTCCCAAGACAACCAGTGCTTCCCTGATTACCGAGTACTTGGGTTTTGAGACTCTCAGGCTGTGACTTTTGAGCCTCGTGGTTGTGATGAGAAGCTATTGGGAACAAAGTCATTGAAAAACCAGGGCTGCGGTTTCAAGATGCTTGTCAACACTAGCAGACTTTTTTCCTAAAGCCTAGTTCAAAGACATATACCAAGGACATTGTATTTCTGTGTTCCTGTGACTTTTTAATGTTGTTTTAAAATGCTTTCAAGAGTGTGACGGTGGATATCTTTTTTGTAAGTATAGATAGCAAATACCTTGTGATTTACGTAATACTATCAAATATCTATATGCCCAGGAAAATTAATTACTGCACACAGTACTTACCAGGCAAAGGCAGGGCACTTTCTTGATAATTACAGTATCACTGCAGAGTAAATATACCAGTCTTCAGCTGACAATATAATTAATAACATCTATTGAGCGGTTTGACTGCTGTACTTGGTTATTGTTACAAGAACGATTTTTTTTCAGTGGTCCTGAGCAGCTCTAGATCCTTGTAGGTGCAGCTGGAGCTGTTTGCTCAGTGCCCCTGGAAATCACACCAGCAATACCTACAGTTTATGTATTTTTCTTCCTGATTGATGAGCTATTGAATTCCGAGAGCTGGGATTAAAGCAAACTTGCTTTTTTTGTAACCCCCCCCTGCTCAATCTGAAAGAGGGAGAAGGAGGGAGAAACCCCAAAATAGAAATCTCCAGTGTGGGTTTTTGGTGCCAGATTTTTTGACTGTTTAGTCCTGGAAGTCGTACATTTGACCATTCTGGTAAAAGCTGTGCTGGGGACACACGGCTTTCGCCTTTCTGTTCTGACAGGACGTGCTGTGCAGATTAGGTTTTAAATGTGTCACTGAACAAAGACTCTCTCCACTTTGCTCTCCCACCTTCTGTTTTCCGACTGCTGCAATGTCCAGTTTTGCAGCTCCTGAAGCCTTTACCATCTCTGTCCTGTTAGTGGTCATACTATGCCTTTGCCCATCAAATGATGTCAAGAGGTAGCTTGCTGAGTGCTTCTGTGCTTAGAACATAAGAAAGGAGGGAGGCTAAAAAAAAAAAAAATCCAAACAAATGGGACCTTACCGCTGTCTTTCCAGTGGCTCGTATGTCTCTGCATTGTTGTCTTCACTGACAAAAGCGTGAGTGTCTTGGACAAACTGCCACGTTTCATAACGGTGATGCTTGGAGGGAGTTATTTCGGTTTCAATTTAATTCTCTGCTTTTATAGCCTCCACCTTTCTGCTCCTGTTTGTTTTCAGGGTTGTTACTTTTCAAAAAAAAAAAAACCACAAAACCCAAAAAAACCCAAAAACCAAACCCCAAACTAAAAAAAGCCCAAAACACACTTTACATGCTTTGTTGGCCAGATCTGTGATACTTTAAAGCCATGGTAGTATTAATTAATACCATTAAGATTATATTGCCTCATCATTTTTAACGTTAAGCCTCAGGTAGTAGTTAATGGTGCTGCAAAGTATATTAATAAAATTACTTGTAGTAATTAAGGAAGAAATGAGGAGCATGTGAGGAGCTCAGAGTGGTAGGTTGGAAAGAAATGGGAAAGCAGCCCAGGAGGCTTCTGGCTGCTTGTCTCCATCCTCACCACTGCGTGTGGCTGATCGTGGATGGACATGTGGCTTCCAGAGCTGTATGAGAACATCCTCTGCCCCTCGCTCACCGTGACATGGGACTGATAATGCACAGAGCTGTCTTTGCCTCATTAGCATTTACAAAAAGGCAACTGAACGATGGATTGACCTGTAAGTGTTAAGTAAGAACAGGATAGATTTAATTCTCTCTTCATTTACTCAGAAGAATTAGTCATGGATCATTTGCAGTGTTTTTGCTGCTGTGGAGAAGCAGTGTAAAGACCTGAAGATTGATTCCCACTGCTGCTTTGCAGGAAGCATCTCAAGTAGTTGTATTGTCAAAGTATCCTCCAGCTTTGGACAATGGCTGTATCAACAACTTCTGGCATATAAAGTAACACATGCATGAACTGAGATGTGAGAGCAAATGAGATTTTGATTTTGAGTAAAGCTGACTACCGCTAGTCTATTTTGCTTCCATTCTTCCTTCTGTTCGTGTAACTGGGTGCCTGTTTACAGCTAATCATTAAAATCAAAGGGCTTTTGTTGACCATATAAAGATTGCCCATCTTGCCAGTCTGTTTGTTTTCTAGCAGATGGTTATAATTGCTTTGCTTATTGCCAAGCTGATCAGCGTGAATGAAGTGTGGGGTTTTGCAAAGTGGAGATCAAAAGACACCTCTTCTGTCCCATCCTGCTTCCCCTTCCTAAAGCCCAAAGCGTTCGTTCCCAGCCCCGTGATCGTCTCTTCCCGTTACACACATTACTACATCTGATCATTGTTCGTGTCACCTACTTTAACAATTGGAGAGAAGAAAAGATGACCTCTCTGTTGTGCTTTTCTTTCCCTGACTTCAAACTGTGGCACTAACCAGCTTCCTTCAATCAGATGTTATGGCATAACACCTGCCAATATTGCATGCTAGAGTGCATTGTTTGTCAGCAGACCTTTCCTTCAAGGATAACGTAGGCTCAGGGTGAGAGCATACCATTGGGGGCGAAGAGGGAGAAGGTGGTTGCCGCAAGAAATAGAAAAGGTAGAATATTGCCTTTGGATCGCTCTTCTGAGAGAGATAATTAAATGGTAGTTAATGGCTTGAGATGCTACGTGGCCTCTTTTCAATCCCGTGCTATACATAGCATTGTGTTAATTACCAAAACCTCAATGACTGCAATATTTTATGTTAGTTCTGGAAGCTTCCTCTATGTATTTAAATGAATTTGATCTTTCCTCCTGATACGACAGGAAAAGTGAATAAAAGCAGGTCTCCCAGAGGTTACGTGAATATCTATGCTTGCTGAATTTCCAAACTATGTTTCTCTGTTCTGGCATTGCTTGTTGGTATTTGTAGCTTCTTCAGATGTTTTTGCTGGCTGGTTCAGAATAGACAGAAGAGACAAAAAAAGGCAATTGGAAGATTAATGGCAATTGGAATTAATTGCAGGGGGTGCTTTGTGGCCCATCAACCAGTACCCAGCCCTAAAGGAACATTGAGGGGAAGAGAAGCTGCAATGAACAGTTCAAATACAAGTTAATTTACAGTTTTACATAAAAACTGTTTGGGAATTGTTCATTGTAATTATTTTATGGTACAAAGTGCAATATCTGCAAAGTCAGTTTCTCTGTGGAAGTTTTAAGCCTAGAGTGTTGTAAGCAAGCAGTCAACTCTTCCCCCTTCCCCTGTAAAGAAAAGAAAAACAGGAATACTTTTTTCATGGTCAGTACAAAAATACTTGTACTTGGACCGAAGTGTCTGAACTGTCTTCCAGTGTTTTCCTTTTGAATCAGAAAAAATGTCTGTGGCTTTATTTTGCCATGAACTCCTTACTGTCTAGGACTCGTGAAGCTGCTGAGAGCTCAGCTTACAGATAAAAGGCTTGAGCTTCATCTCCTGCAATAATGTTCCAGACTTCTGACAGATGACCAGCGTGCTGTAACAGGGCATCCATGGAAGAGCTGGTCCTGCCAGCCTGTAAGGAGATGCGAGCTCTGTGTTGCAGTAGGAAAACATCACTTAATACCAAGCTGACTTGCAGCTTTGAGAACTTGAAATAAGTGTTTCAAAAATATCAAAATGTGTCATTTTGATTAAAAAGACTATCAAAACAGAGTTTGACAAGTCCTATTTTAGAGGTTAAGAGAAATTCAACTCCTTAATCTGATTCGGGATGCAGAGAAATATTTTTCACGTTTGAATTTTTCCTAGCCTGGAAATTCTGAATTTAATTCAACTTCTATTACAGCCTGGCAAAAACCTCCAATGTCTGATCCTTCTGTTCATTACAGAGAAATGTTAAATTAAGATGAGAATGTTTTTGGTTTATCCAGATGAGAAATTCTCCATCTAATTTGGGCCTCGGCGTAAACAATCAATGTGAGTGTTTTCCAGTATAGGTCTATTTCCTCTTTGAAAATGTGGCAAGATCAGAAAACCCCATCCAGACTGCGTTATCCTTTCACTGGTAGTAGCCTAAAAGAGTATTGTCTGGTAGATGGACTAGCACCAGATGGAGAGGCTGTGGGCTGTGTATTCAGTTGAGTCCTTGCCTGTCTTGCGGCTTTTCGGCAAATCACTTCTACTTTCTTAATTTATAAAGTGCGAATAATAGTACTTAACTCCCAAGAACACTTAATGTACTAATCTTTCTGCAGACCTTTGCTTCTACCATAGAAACAGACAAGATAGTAATGCGCAAAGCCAGATTTCATCTTGTTTTCCTTAAGCCTGTCGGTTTAGGGTGGAATTTAAAAAGTACTTGATGCGGTCTTAGTTCTTATTCCCCCATGTAAGCCTGTAGCAGTACTCGTGCCAGCTTCTTCCCGACTGGAACTGAACTTTGCTTGTTAAAAAATCTCCCACTCTTAATTTTCTCCAGTTACGTAAGAAAAAAATGGTATTTACCAAGTAAAAAGTAGAAAGGAGTTTTATTTCAATGTTTCTAGTAGTATTATGTAAGAATAGATTTTAAAAAATAATTACTTTGTAAGAAAAAATGGTATTTGCCAAGTAAAAAGTAGAAAGGAGTTTTCTTTCAATGTTTCTAGTAGTATTACGTAAGAATAGATTTTAAAAAATAATTACTTCTTTTTGGGCTGAGTTGGGCAGTAAGTGACAGAGGGAGGTCAGCGTGGGTCAGGAGATTGCTGTCTGGGCATTTCGGCAGCTGATACAATATTCATTGCACTGGTAGCAACATCGTACTTCCCGCAGTTAATGCGAGGTAGATGAGAAAGCTGGCCCGGACAGTTTCCTCAGAGTCCCTGAGTTAACAGGAATTTGTCAGATTTGTACTTGATGAGATCAGCAGAGAGATGGATAAAACGATAGGTGTAGCTTATACTGGGATGCTCTCTTGGTCTCTCCACTGCTTTGCCCACACCTTGTGACACTGCCGCTTACTGGGTATAATAAAGTTTGGGAGGAGGCCTTTATTGGGAGGGTTAGAAAAAAATGCCAATTAGCCCAATCTCTCCGAAGTGACTGATGTGGATCATAAAGAATGTAAATTAAAAGTGTGCTGCTACTGTTCCTGCCACCGCAGCTGCATTATGTGCAGTATCACTCCGGATGGGAGGTAGGGGCTTTTGTCTTTGAAATTCAAAGTTGCAGTTTTGATCCTAGGCTCGATTGGTAACCTCTGAAAGTCACTGCCATCTGACAGCTCTCTTGTGGCCTGTGTAGAAATGATTTATTGACTCCTATATTCTGATTTAAAAATAGATGCACCTGTTTAGTGCAATGCTGTTCTGGCTCGCATTCAGTTCAGAGCTGACCTGTGATTTTTACCTCTATATATGGGTTCTCCGCTTTTTCCAAGTACGTGTTCCACCTTAATTTTCTCTTGTTCCTGTTGCTACAGATGGATAGCCGTTTTCAGTCACAGGCACATTATGCTTTTTTAACCTCTTGGAAGTATGTGCCTTGGGTTGCCTTCTGTGCCTGCTACACAGCAGGTGAAAGTCTATTAAAGCTCTGGCCAGGGAGTTTCAGATGACTTTTTGTTGCTGCTTTTCCTTCAGGTAAAACAAAAGCCAGCTCAAGCAGTGAGAAAGGCATTTTTCCTTATATACGGAAACCTAATGCAAACAAGTGGCCGTGTCGCAGCAGCTAGCAAGAGTCATCAGTCTTGGGGAAGAGGTCGTAGGCTGAATGAACCCTGTAGCTTGAACTGCGCTGTACATACAGCTCAGATGTGGTGCGAAGTTGAAATATGTCTGCAGTGCACCATAGGAGGCTTCTTGTTGCGATCTTCAGTTTGTAACTTTTTTCATAGATTATTTGGAAGGGGACCAGGCCAGTCACTGCTATTTGCAGCAACTTCTGAGGTCTGAATTCCCCTCAGGAAGAGAAAAGCCCGATACAGCCTTGTGCTCGCTTGATAGCACTGTCATGTGCTGAATTCCCCACTCCTCTCCATCGCTAGCATCTCACCAGCTGCCGTCGTGGAAAAAAAGAGTTTTAGATACGGGGCGTGCCTGCTGTATATTCTACTTGCAGTTCGAAGAACTTCCCTTTTAATGGCCAGTGTGGGCATTATAAAAATCCATATGCTTATGTAGTCTGTCTAGAAGCTTTCAGAGATGTGAGGAGGCACCAGTGAGCTAAATCTGGAGCCGTTAAACCGCGGCTCTTCTCCTGAGATAATTTTTGTGCCGGGAAAATTTATGTTTGATAAAGATGTTCATGTTTGCAACGGCTCTTCTCCTGAGATAAATTTTCCCGGCACAAAAATTATGTTTGATAAAGATGTTCATGTTTGCATTGCGGCTTTCATTCTCTGGAGGGTTATTTCATTAACATGTGACATTCACTGTGGATTTGGAAAGGTGATATTGAAAATGGAGCTAAAGGAAAAATGAAGCTGGGTGGATATAACACCCCCATACCCGATGGGAAGGAGCTTGGGGTTATGGTGAAAGAGAGGTAGCAGTTCATATTTGGAGCCTCCTACATCTTAAAGGCATCTTGAGTCCTTTGCTCTGATTTTGAGAGATTGAGTTGGGAGGAGCTGGTTCCTGAGGGGTCCAAGGTCCTCTCCCTTTCTTCCCAGATGGCATTGAATAACACAGTTGTTGAGGTTAGAAGGTGTCTCTAGAGATCCTTCAGTCTGACCACCCTCCTCAAAGCAGGGTCAGTTAGAGCAGGTTGCCTTGTCTAATTTTGAATATCTCCAAGGATGGAAACTCCATAGCCTTTCTGGGCAACCTGTTTTAGCATTCAATCAAGTTTGTGATAAAAATAAATTAATTCTTATGTTTAAATGGAATTAACTGTATTTCATCTTGTTCCCTTTACCTCTTGTCCTTTCACTGGACATCAGTGAGAAGAGTCTGCTTCCGTCATCTTTATTCCCTCCTGTACACGAGTCAGCTGGAGCAGTTGTACCCGATAACACCACCACCCCGAAGCTGCTTCTCATAACAGGCCCTTTAGCAGAACTTCACGGTGTCTTCATCCCCTCTTGCCATTCTGCCTGAATCCGAGTTTTTCACTTATCTGTTGTCAAATTCATGGCCTCTCAGGCTTTCTCTCGCCACTAGCTGACCTTAGATTTCTTTTACCCTGCTGTTGGCACAGGGCTGAAATGAGACTCCCGTATCTCCATCACGTATGTTTGCTTCTTTCCTTTGCTCTAGGCTGTCCAAACCCTCTTAGAGATGCAGGACCCCTTATCACTTTGAACTGCCGCGCACGGTCTGCAGAGCTGCTCTGAGAGTTTGTCCATGGGCCAGTACAATCACCTAATACACTTAATACTGCTGTGTTCTTGCAGCGCGTTCCTGGTGATTATTGCCTTGCTCCTTCTCTTCATTTTCTGTCTCGCAGAAGTGCTGTACGAGCTATGATTTTTGTCAAATTGGTGGTCAAATCTGAAAACAGATTTAAGTAAATCTATGATAATTGGCATGCTGACAAATTAAATTGTAGGTGTCTGAGGATCACTGTCACACCTAGACGAAGATCTTGAGCCAATTTATAGTGTGAACCAAAGGCTATTTAAACACTGTAATGGTAATCAGAGTGGTTGTTGATACTAAAGCTCATACTTCAGGGAGATAGAAGAAAGTTCCCGCAGAACAATTTCTGCTTTATCTTCTTCCCCCCTTCCTTAAGATGTTTCCCAGATTTTTTTTATTAGCATTTATATAAAAAGATTAAAATTACATTTTAATTAATCAAAATTTAAATCTTTATCTCTCTTAAAAGCGCTGTCTAAATAAACCTGAGTATTTTAGAGCTCTCATACTTCAGGGAGATAGAAGAAAGTTCCCGCAGAACAATTTCTGCTTTATCTTCTTCCCCCCTTCCTTAAGATGTTTCCCAGATTTTTTTTATTAGCATTTATATAAAAAGATTAAAATTACATTTTAATTAATCAAAATTTAAATCTTTATCTCTCTTAAAAGCGCTGTCTAAATAAACCTGAGTATTTTAGAGCTGTGTCATTGCTTAAGAGATTTGGATGCATTATCTTGGTAACCTTTGTGAGCTGTTAAGAGAGCTGCACAGATTCCCAAAGCAGCATTTGCAGTTTGTGGGGGGAGGGTTAGGATGAGGACACAAAATCCAGCCGATCTAAACAAAACCACAGAGCCCCAACCCCATAGTCAAAATACGTGGGGAAATTTAGGAAGAATTAGTAAATAAAATAACTGCTCAGAATTAGTAAGGGGGGGAAAGCTCTCCAATCCCTATTTTCATTACAAGGTGCAAGATAACTGTTTTCTTGCATTTCACAGCATATCCAAAGCATCTGAGAAAGAGGTATTAACCCTTGCTGTCCCTGGCAGGTCAGAGGGCTGGGATCTTGTGCCCTGTTTCAGTGTCCCGAGCGACCGCTACCTTTTGTTTGACAGTACCAAGGTTTCTGGCTCATGACATGCATGGTTTGTTATCATGCTGAAGGCATCTAGTGAAAGGTCTTAGAAGGAGCCTGTGACTTGATTCTGGTGGGTTCCCAGTGTAGGCCAAATACTTTTTCAGAAAGTCTTAGATGTAAGTGCAAGTCCCGGCATCTGTAACAACAGTTGCTTCTCTCCTATGCCTGCTTGCCTCTCCTCTGTGTTAAGTCAATTTTGTTAGCCTTTCTTCAACACTGAGTCTGATCTACCCACAAAAGTGTTTTTATTTCAGCTGTCGCTATCGTAAGTTAAGCTTCCTGGATTAATCATTGTCATCTGCCTTGTCTGTGAGTAGCTTACAGCTCCTGCGTGGGGTTTTGGTTAGAGCAGGCTTCGGTGTGGGATGCACAACGCTGCGGCAGTAGAGTGCGGTGGGGCTCACGCAGGCAGCAGGGACCGCTGGGGGTTGGTTACAGTCCTGCTGTGTTAATTGCCACTGATTTGAAATGCTGGGTTCATCCTTTTTGCCACTGCTGCCACCCACTACCATGCTATGTAAAAAGGTGCTGAGTGTTTGGGTGTTACTGAATGAATTGTAAAGCCTAATAAAGGTCATGAGTGAGCTCAGTATGTTGCAAGTAAAACTGCTGATTTCCAGCCAGTGTTAAACTAGCTTACAAAAGTCGTACCGCTGACCAACTTCCAAAGAGTTTCTTTTATCTTAAACCCACCAGAGACGCGGAGAATGCAGTCTGTCCTCCGAGGCACAGGATGTCTTTTTGTGTGGTACTTTCCACTGTGTTTTATGGCTGATAATTTTGTGAGCTATTTCTCTGCTACAGCTTCTGGTAAATAGATATCTACAGAGACACAATTAGAGACGGGGCTCTGTGAAGTGTGGTCACTGCTGGCTACCAACGCTTCAGAACGGATTTCAATGTGCGCTGGGCTGCGCAAGGAGGCACCCAGGGTCCTGCGAGCTGGCACTTGTATCGGTGCTTCTCCATCGCTGTCGGTGCTCCAAGGCAGCACGCTCTGCCAGCTGCCACGCAGATTCAACTCCCAACAACACAGATGTACTTTAAGTCAATGAAAGAGGGTCAAAACAGGCAACTTTGAGCACATTGCCTAACAGGCATGATATGCGGTATTATATACTTTTTGCTTTACGACATTTGATTCTCAGAGGTCTTTCCATCCTCTTGAAGGTGTTAGGTTTGATGTGACCTAGTAGTTAATGCCTCCGAGTAGCTGTTTCCTTGCACTGTGTTCTGAATTCCTCGTGGGTTTGTTAGTAAAAATCTGACACAAATTACCGCACTAATCTATCTTTTGTAAATACCACTGTAAAAGAAACAAACTGTATATTCATGCATCCTTTCATTATTATGGTAATTAATTTCAATTTCTAACTAATTAATGCTGTTCTATATCTAACCTGCCCCTTATTAGCAGTAGCAAGTGGGAATCAGTGAGTGTATGAATTGCAGATGCTGGTCTGTGCATTGACAGAAAAGCTACCTGGCAGCAGCTGCTTTGTAAGGAGTCGGCCCCGCAACGAGCCGCCACTTCGAGACTGTCACATTTCCCGTCGCCGTAAACCATGACGGATATGTTGAGCTTTGCATCGCTGCGATGTGTGGGGAGGAAGGTGGGAAGTAGGAATGTCTCGCAATTAAAAGTAACGGTTTAGCTGACAGTGATCAGAAATACAAACCTGTCTCGTGGAGCAGAGGGAGGGGAGGAAGAAATACAATAATGCTATGCACAGATGCTCTTTGATCTTGGCTATAATTCAGAGCAGTACAGTCCTGCTGCAGGTGGCATTAGATAAGAGGATTTATTCCCTGGATAGTTTTTGCTGGCACTCTGAAGCAATTAGCTTTTGCTTGTTTGTAAAGTGAACATAAAGAAGTGCTCCCCCCACCCCCCTTCCCAAAAAAGTGTGTTTGAGACATCCCTATCTCCCGAATGGATTAATTATGGTTTCATCTCCCTCCTGGATCAATTACAGCAGTCTGTGCTACTGGGTTTGCTAAGGGGGTTTCTTTTCCCTTTCCCTCTCTCTTTTTTTTTCTTTTTTTTTTCCCCCCCGTACCCTAAAAGGTGCTCTTGAACTGAAATATCTCTTAATGGGTGTAAAGAAAAAAGTTCAGAAGCTCTGCAACTTTAAAATGAGACCCAGATAGTTTTAGTTCAAGGGCCAGAAAGTTCCTCGTAGGCAAGTATTGGCATTTTGAAGATGGGGAGGAATAGGGTGAGATGCAAGAGGGAGAGTACCTTGGGGAAGGAGAGCCATTCTTCAGAGGGCAGAGCGACTGCGCGTCCTGCTTCAGTGATACACCATTATTTTCTAGACTATCTTTATTACAGAATACAAATCTGCGTGGCTGCTTTTCTGCTTTGTCCTAACTTTGTGCTAGATGACCCTTACGAGAAATAATGACATGCATTAGGAACTGCAGCTGGGCCCAGCTGGCAGCAGCAGGAGCAGAAAGCTGCTCTGGCTTTGTAGAGCAGGAGAGGCAGGCATGACGCTGCTCTGGGAGGTAAACCTGCAGCCCTACAACCCTAGACTAAAGCCTCACCTTAGCAGGTATTTTCTTGCTTGCAGTTTATAGACGCCTGGCACCAGGGCTTGGCTGAACGCAGCCTTGGAGGTAGATGAGAGCTGCCAGTCAGAAGGAGAGGTGGGCTGCTCTGTCAAGAGATCAGCTGTTAGAGCTGGAGGCAAGCTCCTACTGCAGCTTACAAAATGCACGTTTTAAATAATGTGCATCCTTTCTCCGGTGAAGAAATTAATAGGTAAAGAGTTGAGATGGCTCGGGTTGCTTTCTCACTCAGTCCTTGTTTTGTACCTTTTTTCATCTCAAGGAAGATCTAAGGATCCTTTCTGTAGCATCCCCTAGGAAGTGTTGAGATTGCATTTGAGCCATCGCTTACTGAAGTTCTTACCTCCAGGAATTAGTCTAACAAATCAGCTTTCTGAAGATCCTCAGCCATTTGCTGCCTTACAGTGTAATTGTGTGTGACTGTTCCTCATTAGACAGCAGTATTTACCTCTAGGGAATGGGGCTTTTCAGCCTAGGATGAATTAAACTGAAACTTTGGCAAATGTCACTGCTTTTGTCAGGACTGAAATAAATGAGCTGGCTGTGAGCACGTGTAACTTTCAGCACCTGGATATCGTGTCACTGGATGCTGTATGCCAGCGGGGAAGGTAGTGAAGCTTTGACAACGCTGCTGCTCTTAAATCCCACTCCTCTCCCATGGAGCAGGAATACAGAACTTGAGCGACGCTGGAGTGTGTTTTATTGTGCACATTTGGTTTGCACTGGAGACCAATTGGCAGGGAAGCCTTATTCATACCAATGCTGCACAGGCTGCCAAATGTGTTAGCAGTTGTGGTTTAGGATATACACATCTGTGATTCTGACTTGGATCCGAACTATTAGCCTATTTGTGCATGAATGCAAGAGGTAAATTCCGGCTTTAAGCCTGAAGGTCGCAGTTCTCAGCTACGTTCATCTCTGCAGGGGAAGGATGGGAATTCCCCTTCGTTTAGGGTTTTGACAGAAGAAGGGGAAAAAATGTCCTGCTTTGCTCACTTTATCCTGTATTATTTTATCATTTTATTTATCTTTTGTGTCTTCGTACAATTCTGCTCTAGACAGTGGATTCTTATCTCCAGGGTTCAAGCACAAGAAGTTAATGAACCGTTTGAGCTTCAGTAACCACCGATCTCTGTTTCAGCTGAATAACGCAGGCTGCGGCCGTCTGTACATCTGTAATAGGTGCAGAAGGGACACTGATAGGATGGGGGTGCTGGGAGGGAAAGGAGGAATAGGTGAGTTCATAGAAGCTAACTTGCCTGAGATGATGATTATTTTTTTTTTTAATGATTTATTTTCTTTTATCAGTAGTTCATTCTTTAGGGTTGCTGCCTTCCATTGAAACAGAAAGAAGTAAAAGCAGAAGGGCTCTGCATGGGTCCTTTGCCCCTCAAAATGGATTTGTGTCCTTTGGGCTTGGAGTGTATTTATAAGGAGATGTTGGAATATAGTTGAGGCTGCCTGGTGACTTCTTTTACGTTTTTCCCTGAAACTCTGGGTTGTGCCTACAAGGATAGGTGAAGGGTCTGAGTTCCCCTGCCTCAACCTGCATGCTCCCTGCCCCTCTGGCACTTGGGCACTCCTGGGAATGCCTGGTGTTGGAATCTGGCAAACAGAACCGCCATCTTCTAATGCCGTAACTTTTTTCAGAGATTACTACAGTTCTCATCTCATTCTCTACTGTCCACTTTTCACTTATCGGTATTAAACAGTATATGGATTTTGCCTCATGGATTGTAGGTTTGCAAACATAAAATAGAGCAGACAGATATTATTGTTAGGACGTCAGGTGGTTCAGCCTGTCCTCCCCAGTGGTGGTACTCAGTTCAGTGAGAAGCATTTAATCTGGTATGGTTATGAACTAAATTCATGTGGGGGTTAGATCCTTTATTTAAAAAAAAAAAAAATCAAACAACAAAACCAAAAAAATACTGAAGCTTAATGGAGCTATGTCAGTTTGGGACGGCCAACTGAAGGGAGCCTGGTTGTGGAAGAACACAGCTGTTCTAAGAATTGAGCTGGTACTTTTAATGTCTTGGTCAAATTTCAGTGGATGGATAAGGGTACATTGGGCTTCTGAACCATGAAACATGAAGAGTGAGATTCATCTTGCTTTAGATGTCTGCATTGTAGACAGCTGCACTGGAGTGAGTCTTCAGCTGCCTTTAGAGCCAGTGGAGAGAGGAATAGGTGGTCCTCAAGGATGATTCATCTCACCTAGATATCTACATAAGGATGAGATGACATTCAGAATAAAAGTACCAGTTTCTCTTCACTAACTGTAAAGAGAACAGAGATGATATGGGTGTCTGTTACAAACATCTAAGATTTAGATGAATCCCGCCTGACGTGCTTTCTGTTTCCTCCTGAAGTTGGTAGGATTTCAAAGCATTCAGTTTGATGCAAGGAATGTTCAACATTCACAAAATCAAGCTTGAACTGCTTGTGTGAGGCGAAAGCCGTTCCACATTTGTCTTAAACTTCTGTGGGTGGCAAATGCATTGCTTTTACTTGTCAGGTGGAAAACCATTACTGTTGGGTTCTATGTCCGTAAGAAAAAAATATGTATTCTTTTGATCTCTGCAATAAAATGTAATGTGGAGATTTGGAATGAGCTACTGTCCAGTGACATTTGAGCATAGCTCAGTGTATCAGCTTAAAAGCTGAATATATCCAGATATTCAGAATTTTCAAAGATCTTAGTTTGTTGTACTCATTTTAATGCTTTTCTAGGACAAGATAGTTCATTCTCTTCCTCGCATTTCACATGCAAAACATCCAGTTTAAATATAAAATAGTCTGAAAACAATCCTCTTTTTACTTTAAATTTTTAAAGCTTGGATTTAGCTTTTAGGCTCATTAATATTCACAAACACTGCTTAGTTAAGCTTGCTTAATTTCTCTGTGTGCTTTGTTAACAAGGATTATAGTGATGTTTGCATTTGCACGCAAGACTTACTATTGTGTAAATTTTGGTCAATATTATGGAAAAAAGAAATGAAAAAAATGTTGCAAATCTACCTCGGTCCCTCCAGTACTTTAACTCTTGTACTTCTTGATAGCTTTGTGAGAGTGTTTCTTTCCATATTTATTAGGTGGATTTTTTTATCTCTCTTTGTAAGATGTTTGAGAGTCTTGGAACCCCAGAGGAGAAGGCAGGCTTTTGGTCTCCAGGTATGCCTTTGGCACACAGCATCGACAAGGGAACACACCCCTTCAAATTTGGAAAGCAAAGGCAGCCTTGGAAGAGTCCCGCTGTTGGTACCAGTCTTTCAGTCAACTAAGACAGTTGTCGGCATTAGTTACTGGCCTCCATTGCCCTGGCCAAATGAGCTGGAAAGCACAGCAGCATTTTCCTAATGATGTGCTGGAGCCAAAGTCTGCTCACAGCAAAACACCTGTGCTTGCAGCTAGTGGCTGGCTGGCTGCGGAGGCTGTGAAGTGTTTACAGAAGAATAATCCGTAGCTTCTTTTTTCTGTTTAATTCTAAATGTGTTCAGTGTTCTTGAAAAGTGGCAGATTAATAAACTCTGGAAGCTACAGCCTGCTATCTGTCCAGAGAGAACGTACAACTTGAACAGCTGCCGGTCCGGTCCTGTGCGTAACTCTGAGGCTACGCCCTGCTGAAGATGCCAGGGTGGGCAGAGCTCTTCAGCCTCTGCGTACGGAGGCAGTGAATGCCCAGTCAACAGGGCACTCGATTGCTAGAACCAAGATTGATGCCACAAGCTCATCTTAGATGAGCAACCATTGCTGCTGTTGAGTTGGGGTGGTTGCGATCACCTTCTGAAAAGTGAGATTTGATTTAATTTCCATTTTTTTTCACGAGTCATAGCTTTAATGTAGAACCTTTGGGCTCTGCGTACGGAGGCAGTGAATGCCCAGTCAACAGGGCACTCGATTGCTAGAACCAAGATTGATGCCACAAGCTCATCTTAGATGAGCAACCATTGCTGCTGTTGAGTTGGGGTGGTTGCGATCACCTTCTGAAAAGTGAGATTTGATTTAATTTCCATTTTTTTTCACGAGTCATAGCTTTAATGTAGAACCTTTGGGGGGATTTTTTCGCGATCACCTTCTGAAAAGTCATAGCTTTAATGTAGAACCTTTGGGGGGATTTTTTTTTGTTTAAGTATATATCAACATTTCCAAGATGGTCATGTATATGTCATAGTGCTATTTTAATGCTTAGTTTTTAAGTTCGTTTTAATTTCCTAAGCCACGTCTTCCCTTTTGCTAGGTGCCACTGGTACCTTTACTCTTGGTGGGAAAGACAGCTCGAAATAGCTGTTGTTTCCAAGGAACAGGATGGTAGATAAGAGTTTGCAACTAAGGCAGAATCTTGAAACTTCTTGTCCGCAGAGTATTTATTACACCTGCCCAGGCTGCTAGATGTGACAACCCCATGACCTGGGGAAAACTCCACCAGTTTTCCCTTGAAATTGTGTCTTTGAGAGTGTCGATCAGTGAGAGAGAAGACGTTATACAGAGGGTGTGGAGTAATGAACAGGTCTGATCTTAAAGGCATAAACTTGCTCTTTTGAATCTTACAGGGTTCTTTGTGTGCATTTTCTTCCATCTTAGTGTGTCATTTTCTTTCCCCTGTCCTGTAATCCTGACTCACAGAAGTGCTGTAGCATGGCTTTCATGATAACTTCAAACCTGTATCTTGTAAAGGAGCAGTTTTTGGCAGCAGTTGTCCATAGAGACCTCTACCTCGTACATTAATGGCATAGACAACTTCTTCAGTCTTTGGAGGACCTCAGGTTCTGTTTGGTTTTTTTGGTCACGTATTTGCTGGCAGGTATATCTAGGTATGCGGGTGACTAACATTAACAGAGGCTGCTTCTGTCTTGAGCCATAGAGGAAAACCAGTGCCTGTGCGGAAGCTGTGTCAGTGCACCAAGGCAAAACTTGAGCTGAGCAAACACGCTCTGCCTCCCAGCTGGGCTTTTTAGCTTGGACTTGGTGCGTGTAGCTTTTGGCAAGCATGGAAGATGGGGGAAGAAAGAGAGAATAAATGGTCATGTCATGCAGGCGACCTGCCTTGCAGATCAAGAGCGAGCAAGATACGGATCACTGCCCAATGCCTTGGATGATCAAGAAGAACAGTCCTTCAGTGGGTGTAACTTAGCATAACTCTGCAAAGGGAGCAGAGGTCGGCTGGGGCATACCAGGAGAAAAACTCACTTCAAATGTTACTGATGCTTGTCTGAACCCTAGAGCTCAGAGTGAGTATTCCCTTTCTTCTCCTCCTCCTCCTCTCCCTCCCTAAAAACTCCCAGCTCTCAAATCAGCACCCGAAGGAAATTCGTACATCTAGGAACTTCCCGTGCAAAGAATGAGCTTCCTTTTCCCCGACTTTTGTGAATGCATGCATATTGCACCTTCCTTTGGTGTCTTTGACAACATGTCCCCTGTAGTCTGTAATTTCATGCATCCCTGTAATTTATCACTCGTACAGTTTTGGCTTATGTAGTGAGAGATGCAGCAGAATCTATAAATCAGATAAAATATTACTGTGCTTGCATAATAAGAAGTACCTATATTTATTTCATGTTATGTCTTTGAAAAATGGTTCTTGGGTGGTTTTTTTGGGGGTGGGGCACGTTAAGGGGAAAAACATACAGTGGAATTCTCTGCCAGACCACCTTTTTCATTGGACTTGGCAGGATATAATTCATTAATTCAGTACCTATTTCAGACCAACAGTCTGCCTAGTCCACTTTTCTTCTGCTGAGAATGTCTGTTATGGGGTGCATCACAGGAGCGTGTAAGAAACACAGGAGGAAAGTCACGGTGTAACTCCTAGGGATGTTCTCTTTCTCGCTTCAGCTAGAAAGGTGCGGAGAGTTAATATGCCTTAGGATTTGTTTATTTATTTAAGTTCAATCTGGTGGATTTAGGGTTTTCCATCATCAATGTCGGTATCTAATCCTTTGTTGAATCAGTAGCAGGATGCAGTCTTTGTTTGCTCCAATTTAATAAATCATGGGAAAGGTTGGGGAGCAGGGGGAGGGATAACAGTTTCTGTATCTTTTTGCGTTATGGAGTGCTTCATCCAAAGTGTCACTAAACTAATCTGTCCTGCTCAAAAAGAGGTGAGAACCTGAAGGTAGCCTTTGATAAAATCTAAGATAGAAAGCAAATAATCCCTTTGTTTATTTAATACATGTACCAATTAAAACTTCGGTTGCATGACAGTTCCATACATAGTTTTGGGCATCTTTCTGCATTTGTGAAGGAGATGCGCATATGTTTTTCTTGCTCATGCCTATTCAGCTGCTTTATAAAGTCAAGTTGTGATGGATATTACTCTGGAGAGTCTTGTAAATTTGTGTAATATCTGTCCACGTAAGTGAAGATTGTAAGCTTGGAAAGCGTAGCTTGAAAGAAATATTATCAGTTGTTCTCTGTTAAATTTCTTCACAAGGATTCACTTTTCTACTTTTATTCCATAAAATAATTGTAACTTTTTTTCACTGCAGTTACTGCTGTACCTGACCCCCAACACTGGTCACAGGTACGTTGCATTAGGTCTCTGTAGAGCCCTATTGAATGTACTTGTGCAGATGTGCCACATGGACCAGATTTTGGGTTGGGATTTGTGTATTAAAGAGAATAAACAGGTGCAAAACCTGGTTCTCTTTGTGTAGCTCAAACTGTCAGAGCTTTAGGGGACAATATTGCACTAAAAATCAATGTTGGCTTTGGCTTTAGTGTTAGAGGTTCTGGCTTTCTGATGCTGATCCATTTTGGGTTTGTTGTTTAGTTTTGTTATTTGAGTAGGCTACAGCAGAATAGTGTTCAGAGATCAGTGCTGTAAGAGGCAAAACACTTTATCCTGTCACACACACGTGTTGCTTGAGTCCTGCTGATTCAGATCAGAGTGCTTTAGATTACGTAAATGAGTATCAATATCATTTGAAAGATCTGGAATTAAAATAGAGAATCTGCTGTAGTTTACAGAATCTGTCACTCCAAGATAAAGTAAAACTGCCAGAAAAGCATGAAAATTTGAGACTTAGTTTTAAAGTTTAGGAAAATAAGGTTGTTAGAACTGCAAAATCACATAGCATCACCAACATCGAAGTAATGGAAGAGGCAGAATCATTAGATCTTCCACAATTTGCTTCGATGCAGCAAGCACTGCCTTGCTGAATCCCACTGAAATGAAGGATGTTCTGAGAAAGAGTTGTTGGGGCTATGAAAAGACACTCTTCGGATGTGCTTTCTTCTCTCTCGCTGTGCATCTGTAAAAACTGTTGATATATCTCACCTAAATAGAAATCAATCATTAAATAATTGACAGTAATTCTAACTACCATTTATCTAGGCCCAACTAGTCTTTAGCATGTATCGTTTCTGTTGTGGTATTTCAGGGTGGGAAAAAACCCCACATTTATAGTCCTAATATTAAGGGATTAATTGCCTGAAACTTTACTGCCACAAATAATTCTTTGTTTTGATTTAAGTGTGTAAGCTGTATCATAGCTTCAAGGTATTATTTGCATCCATAACATCTGAGCATGTGAATAACTTTGAGCCTGAGGCTTAAGGTGTATTTGTGCTTCTGTGCGAAGCTCAATGTGGCATCAAGGTTTAAGAATTCTTGTGTATGTGACACAATCCTTTATTACTGTGAAAGAAAACAAGGAATGTAAGAAAAAGAAAGTGACTAAAGCTCCTATAAGAGCCATGAAAACATCCAGTTGCACAGATCTGTAAACTGTAAAGCTTAGCACTGGTAAAAATGAGATTACTGTCTCTGAAAGCATGCTGAAATAATGCACGCTCTGCTTTTGAGACCATGATAAGTCCCTTCGTACACTTTCTCATTTTAAGAGACGAAAACTGCTAAGCAGCAGGATATTTTAGCTGTGTACTAGCAAGATTTTTCTGATTATGTAGGAAGGTAATTGCAAAAATATCTTTTTTTTTTTTAAAGAAACAGCAGTAAAACGTGCTTCCAAAGCAAAATCATCATTTTTTTCTACTTAAAAATAACAACAACAATGTTCCAAAGTATTTGTTGAAATAAACCTGAAATAGTTCTCTTTAGCCAAATCTTTTCATTCATGTTTTTTATATCTTCAAATTTATGGTATCCTGTGAAGGGATCAGTGCTGCCAGACATGTTCTTCTGAACGTATTGTAACTCTGCCTATGAGTTGGTTTTCTCAAGGAAGCTGGGAAAGGCGGCTGGGTTAGAACTACAAACCTTCAAGGCTGGCTGAACTGGAAATGAGATTCTTGTCTGGATGGTGGTGAAATCAGGAGCTGTGAGATTGAAATGGTTCTTTTTCCCCTCACCTTTTCATTGAGTAAAGTTCTTACAGCTCAGGACGCTTGAACCGGTGTGCGGAAGACAGAACAGATTAACTGTTTATTGAATCCTCTTTGCTTTCATGCTCAAGCCATAGCGGTCACTTTTATTTGAAACAAAGGAGTAGTTCAAACTCAAGCTATGGCTTGTCATAGTATGATAAGAAAATGCTTGTTAAGAACAAAAGAATTATGTTATCTAAAATAAGACTGCTTTAACATCCTATGGCTCCGTAGGCTTGAAATCTCAAGTTATTGCCTTAAAATTCTGTCTCATAAAATCCATAAGCTCACTAAAAAAGGGTTCTTGTTTCAGTTCTCTCAAAAGTGGATGCTCTCTTTTGGTCCACTGAAGCATGTCACCATCCTAAGGAAAACCTTGTAAAGTATATTATTGAAAACGCTATGTCAAACCTCTAGGACCTAACGTTTCTAAGGGGTATCAGTCTAGGCTTTAAATTTATGCTGTCAAATTTGTACTTTTTGGGTTTTTTGGGGGTGGTGGTGGATATGGTCAGCTCTAATTCATTTGCGCATTTCGCTTCCCCACTCCGTCTTTTGTCATGCATACGCATATTCTTTGCCCCGGTAAGAATTTAACGCTAGAGCTCACGTGTGGATCTACCCTGAAAATACAAAGTCACAGTAGATTTGGCATCTTTGATAAGAATGTGAAAGAGTTTCCACAGCATCATAGATTTTATGTGTGTATCTCTTAAATTACTGTATTGTGGGTTTTTTCCATTCTGTATTAACCTTTCCAGTCCCCACCCTTCCAAAAGTACACTTAAACTGCATCTAGATCATAGACCAGCCCTGGGGAGAATCGCACTGTAACACCTGACTTTTCCAGCTGATCTTTCTTGGAAACTTTGAGCATGCTCCAGAGGTAGAGCATCCTTTTTGTCAGATCTTGCCATTCTTTCAAGGCTCTCTCTTCTTACTCTTGCAGTTCTGTTGCTGCTACTCTAACGGTACAAAGGAAGAAGCAGGAACAACAATGTAATAGAATCAATGGGGTTTTGTTTAGTTTTCCTCTAGAAAAAAAACCCCAGCATGCTAGCATGTAAACAATATTAGCATACGTTCCGTCTAGATTATTCCCAACAATGGTAGTATTTATTCTCAATAGTGAGGTTATGTTTTCAGCAGCAACATCACTAGAATATTTTTTAAGCCTGCTTGTTACATCTTTTGGGTTTCCCTTTTACCTATTTCTTTAAATTAAAGGTTTGGGTGGGTTTTTTTTCCCCATATAGTCATCTTCTGAAGAATTATGAGTCTGTCTCTTGCTTCTTCCCTTTGCTCTACTGCTTGCCTGTTAATTCTCATTGAGCTTCTGCCTTGAATTTTAAAGCTCTTCATCTAACCAATAGACTTCAGTAAATACCTTACTGTATGAATTTTCCTAAACTTAGAATGGTTGCCTGGATTTTTATTGAAACAGTCTTTCCCAGGCTGTTTGGATTCTCTATTATTTTCAGCAAGACAGCAAATTTATTACTTTCCTCCAGTCTGCTATTTTTAAACCAGGGGGGTTTATGTTATGATTAAGAGTAGAATCACCCAAGGAATTCTCAGTCTCCGCAGTTTCTTCTTGTTCTGTTAAGGCATAGAAAATTCAGAAGTTTGCAAAATCGTGTGTGTGAACAGTCATGAAAACTCATAGATTGACAGGAATTAGGCACAGGAGGGACCATCTAGTAGTACCACATGTTCTGGTAGTCAGGTTACTCTTTTTCACTTATTTTCTCTTACTCAGAACCAAGAAATGAACTGTAACTGTTACCAAAGCCTACCTTATATTTTGGCTTACATGTGTCTTTCGGAAACTGTTCTTCTCATACATCAAGATATGGAGGATACAGCCCTTCCCTTTGCAGTTTGCAATGGTGGTTAATCACCCTTACTATTAAAAATGCGTCCCTTATTTCAGACAATTTCAAATTAGAAATCCCATGGAACAGCAGCTGCGAATCTGACAGAGCAGTGTTTCATGATCTTTCCCTGAAGTGATCTAATAGTATTTAACATCTGTGGACCACTGGGGTTGCCAAGATTTTACAAGCCTGCAGTGAGAGAGTTTGCATTATAAAAGATACCCCACTTACTGCTTTCATACATGCAATTTTGATGACTTTTTAGAAATCAGCTAACATCTTGGTATCCATGTAGGTATGCAGTAGATTTGTTTGCATTTGCTGTGTTCCTCATCCTCCATCCCTGTATCCGTTCTGACTCCACATGCTCTGTGCAGTCCTAGAAAAAAGTATCTTGGCCAGAAATAGTAACTAGATTTGGGCAAACGTTGCAAGCGTTTGTCAATCCTGGAAAGGTAAAAATTAAAACCTGGAGCATGCACTGGTTTGTGCTTGAACTCAAGGCTGGTTTAAAAAAAAAAAAAAAACAACAAAATAAACCACTGTCTTTTGTTACTCTGAAAAAAGATTTGCTTCAAGTATGTTTGTGCTGCTTTATATTGCTTTTCGTAAGTGAGAGTTTTGGTGGTACTTGAAGAAAGAGCTTGTTATTTACTGAGGGACATGTATTTGGGGCAGAATAGAGGATTTGTGCCTGAAGGTTACCTGTTGTCTCTTCCTGAGTTTGTGAGATGCCCCAAAGAGCCTCTGAGGCACAGGGATGGTGTGATGCAGCAAAGCTCCTTCTAGAGGAGAGCGGCTGAGTAGCTTTGGGGTGGTTATGAGAGATGTGAACAGTGTCTGAACTCGTCAGGAGGAAAAAAAAAAAGTGAGCCCCAGGGGTCTGTCAGTTGTGTGACTGCTTGGAAAGAAAGCGGGGGGAGAGCAGAGGGGTGTGAGGGGATGTCAGTCGGGTACCTGTGCCCGGTGCAGAGGCGAAACGGAGCTGCTTGCTTGCAGGATGTGTTAACGACTGTGGTGTTTAGTTCTACTTTTGCAAAGTATTAGATATCAAGGGGTTTTTTTTGGATGACAGCACAGACTGCTTCAGAATACCCTAAAAACTAAGAAAGGACAATGTTGCTTGCAGTGCAAGCTGCTTAGGGCGAGCACTGTCCTCTCTACTTGCCTGTTAAGACTAAGTTAAGGTACTAGAGAAGGTGTTGCGGTCATTCAGGTCTGTCATAACAAGTGTAGAAATATACTGAGAAATGGAAATAAGAGAAGGGTCCCAGTCCCAGAATTCTACTACTTGAGAAATACAGTATCTTTGCTACTCTTACGGTTTCTACTTTCAAATTAATTTCTCCTTAAGCTAACCTCTACACACTTAACTTCTCTAGAGCTTTTGGACCAGTGCCACAGAAATGCTGAGTATTTGTACCAAGATACTAGCGTGTGCTGAGTTGTTGAGTCATTCTTGTCCGACTGGGTGTCTAAGCTACAATCCAGCACTCATCATCTCCTGCCTTCTCCAGGCTTACTGGGAGAAGAACAAATGACCTGGTGGCAGGTAGACAGGAGCCTGGGTGTTGGGTATCTGGATTCAGTTCCTTGATGTCCTCCAGCAGTTTTGTGCAGCTTTGATAAAAATTTCAAAGGTGTTAAGGACACAGAAGGTTTATAGGAACTTAATGCCAGTTTTAGAAAGGTGTTAAGTGATTAGTTCCCACTGGTTTTCAGTAGTTGTATGCCTGGCTGCTGCTTTAAACCTTGCTAATTACCATCTTAGAGCTTTAGGTACATTACTATGTCTAAAAGCGTGCCCTGTGGTCTTTATATGACAGTTTCTCACTCATACAATAGGGATAATGTTTCTTCATTTCACAATAACGAAAAGGGTGAGCATATGAAAAATTGTTAGGTTCTTGAATTCTGTGGAATCACGGACTACACACTTAAACTAATCCTTTGAACAGCACTTGATCATAAGCAGTTCACTGCTCGTAACTTTAGCTGATTGGTTTTCTCAGCAACACCTGAAAGATTCTGTCTTTCATTTGAAAGCTGAATTTTGTATTGAAAAAGCAACGTTTTGTCTTTTATCTTGCCTCTGGAGCAATGCCCTGTGAGCATAAAACGCTGGGGCAGAGGACATTTCAGAGAACTACAATTGACACAGAGGATATTGAGAGGGGAGGGGGGATGCTTGAATTAATTTCATCTTCTTAAGGGATACTTAACAGGCTGTGTTCTGCATCACTGCAATCTCACTGTGCTTCCAGTGGCTTTGGAAGGGATGGAATTAGAGGAATACTACTTAAGATTATCCTTTGCTTTTAATGCTTGTGTTTTGTCTGTATTGGAATAGTCACTGCGATTGTCCATATACCCTGAGATTGATTTCTTGTTGCCCTCTGAAGATGATGGGGTAGGAGCGTGGCTTTTATGCAAACATAGCGAGCGTCAGACAAACTCAATATTGGTTACGAGCTGAGAGGATCTTTCTTTAGGCATTGGTGTGAGATGCAATCTTTTTGTATTTTGCTTTTACCTGAAAGCTCTGCCTCTGGCCTGCAAATGAAATATTTTGGTCCATTTCTGCTCTTGATCTCCTGTGATGTTTCTTGAAGTGGAATTAGTTTTTTCAGATTTGGAAGTGCTGTTTTGTTGGATACCAGTCTGTAATGCGTTTAACTTTAAATTATGTTATATTACAGTTCAGTGAGGCTGAATCTCTGTGTTTATTTCTCTGCCAGTCATATCGATATCCTTCATCTATTTGCCAACGGGAGGCAGAAAAAAAGAATGGTTTGTGTAGGTGGCAGTGACTTGATTGGCACACAGGAACAAACAGGAGGAGATAAGTTGTTTTCTTTTTTTCATGTTTCTTTGTTTTCGAAGTTCAGGTTTTCCAGTAGGGTCTTAAGAAGTTCTCAATATGATGGAATTTCATTTTCTGAGGAACACATGCCCTGTCAGTGTATAATTTGTTGTCAGCTACAACAGAAGGCTCTTCTCTAGTGAAATCATTTAGGACCAGTTGCTATTGCAGGTGTCTGTCTTCCTCATACCATCCCAGTCAGACACAGCTGATTTCTCTGACAACACCTGGATACACGCTAAAAAGATAAGTCTGCTTGGAAAGGAAAGCATGAGTATGACCAACTACTTAAATCTGTTCCTGCTTTGAAGAAATGCTAAGAAAGCC
This sequence comes from Aptenodytes forsteri, assembly GCF_000699145.1. Classification (NCBI taxonomy): domain Eukaryota; kingdom Metazoa; phylum Chordata; class Aves; order Sphenisciformes; family Spheniscidae; genus Aptenodytes; species Aptenodytes forsteri. The sequence goes on from NW_008795910.1 coordinate 917,758, forward strand.
TCTTCAATTCTTAAAATGATAGAGTTGTAGAATTTTCTTATTGCTCTGAGTCAATTAAAGTTGAAATACCACTTTGATAGACTGTGGAGCAGAGAGTAGAAACTACGATAAAACTGTAACATAAGTGGTGACTACAGTCATAGCACCCAGTGGAAGTATTAGCGGAGGTTAAGATTTTCAAAAGTACGCTCCGCGGTGCCTTAATTCTGCTTCCGTCAAAGAAGTGAATTGTGAATATGGAAAACTTCTTTTAAGTAATGCTCTGTATGAGCACAAGATAATTATGTTTATCTATTTCACGCAAACCCGGCTTTCACACCACATTAAGTCTGAGAAGTCAAGCATTTAGAAAAAGCAGTATTACAGCTGAACAGCAGTTCTATGTGCTGCTTTTATTGCCACTTCAGAAGTCTGCTTCTGCCAGCGATCCCTTTACCTTGTTTCCGCCTGTGATTTTGGTCGGCTTGATTCAAAAGGCTGTCCTTGAAGACAGTATTTCTTCTGTTGGAAATCTGTTTCCTCCACTAGTGCCTTCTCCAGTGCTGCAGAGTAACTTTTGTAGCGGAGACAGCAATGACCTCTGTAGCTGGTTCCCGTCAAGCAAATGGCAACCGAGGGATGGAGGGAGGAGCGCTGATTTTCACAGCTCGGGGAGTCTGCACCTATGAAGCTTCCTGCATGGCGGGGGTGAAAACTGGTAACTCTCTTTGCTACCAGTAGTGAAGTTGGTTTCTTTTACTTCAATATCCGGGAAGGTTGAAAAGTGACTCTTCACATGAGTTGTTGGATTCACCTGGTGGGGCTTTTTAAGAGCTGAGGAGTGGGGCTTGCTAGCGCTTTACCTTCCAAATATGTATTTCTGTCTGACTTAGTTGAGGTTACAGATTTTCATTCTGGATAAGTGTAGAGCTTCAGCAGACTTTCAGATAAAACAAAAGTCATCTGTAGGTGAACTCAGCTGCTGATCAGGAACAAAATGTATGTGCTTTTTCTTTTTTTTAATGCAAAGACTTAAGATTGCAGCTGCCATCCCATAAATTTTAAGCAAGGCTGCTGAAGTGGATGATTTTATACTTCGTGAAACTGCATAGAATGCAAGCGCTTAATGAGATGGGACTCTGTAGACACATCTGACAGCAGCTTTATAAAGCTGGTGTGCATACACTGAAGAAAAAAAAAATATGTAAAGGCCAGACATGTTTTTCAGACAGGTACACCAGTATTGATAAACCACTATTGATTCGCAAACACGGGTACCTTCAAGTTTAGAGATGAGCATCTGGCACAGGTGTAGCTGTGCCTGACAAAGAGCAGAGGAGTTTTGCCCTTTCATTGACAAATATGTAGTTAATAACTCAGGCTCACTTCTGTTCCAGAAATCAATCATAAGGCTTTTACTCAGCCCTTTGGTAACTTCCTACTCCTTAATAAACAAGACAGCTGTCCTCTATGCCAGGATTACAAATCCAGATGAGCATCCCTCCGTAACAGTGGTTGGTTTCCGCCTGCTCCATGTTATGGTAACTCATAAAAGTAAATTTTGTTGTGTGTAATACAAACACAAAGTAAAGAGGATCTGTGCCCCACAGTATTCACAGCATAAGCGTAAGGTGAGAGAGCAGGTGGATATAGGTGATATGCAGCAGGATATCATGAACCGGTGCTGCTTTTGTGTTATCTTGGAGGGGGGAGTGTGAGGGCAGAGGCACTGGGCTGCCATCGACAGCTCAAGTTTCTCCTCTTGTCAAACAAATGCTGTTCTGTGATGAAATGCCTTCTGCAAATGGTGCTGTGGGGTGCTGTGCAAGAATTCTCTACAAATGGTAACTTTACTGTGAACTGCGCAAAGATTTGCGCCTTCTAGAAATTTTTCCCTGTTTTGTACAGATGTTCTTTTAACTGTCAATCCTTACGACTTCAGGTTTACTGTCAATTGTAAGATTACAATGAAAACTCTAGGGCTGCTTGTCCTGATTGAATATGTCATTGCTTGCTGTATAGGCTATATTTTCACTTGTTGGAACAAACCTGTACAGTTTTACCATACAGTAAGCTTCAAACTTATGCTGGCAGAAGGACAGAAAACCATTTCCAAGGGAATTCTCACACTTCCCGTAACAAAAGGTTTCTTCACTGGGGAGGACAGTCTGTTTGTAACGGTGCAGCGTTTATATTCTCTGCCTTGCTGCTGCTCTGTGACCGAAATGTTAGCTCACTGGCTGACTTTCTCTTTGACTCATTTAGAGTTATTTTTTGTCGACTGCATCTAACGTGGTATCGGTTGAAGATTACTCAAATGGCTTGGGCAGAATTGTCTTGTCTATGAGCTCTCCTGCTCAGATCATTCTTTAATCAATTTTTTATGACGTTTGGGGCACCAAGTGAAATAGTATGTTTGCGTACCTAGAAAAGAATGCGTAAGAAGACAGAGAATTATGTTTGGTTTTCTCAACCTTTTCCTTTTTTTTGCGTGTGCTCTGTGTCCCACTAATGGTTCTTAGATATACTGGCCAACTGAACCATTTGAAAGTGATTTAAATTCAGTCACTGTGGAAGAGTGGGAGCCTTTTTTTTTTTTTTTTTTTTTTTTCAGCTTATGTTTTTTTGGGT
>NW_008795910.1:920435-924257 GCF_000699145.1 Aptenodytes forsteri
GAAGGGTGGGAGCTTTTTTTTTTTTTTTTTTTTGTCAGCTCAAGTGCTGTTGGTTTGTAGCTGGGAGAAGGAAGATGCTGAAATTTGTGGGTAGCTGCAAGAAAATGCAGTGTTGAGCAGTTCTGTATTAGATGGCCGCTGCCTGGCCAGTCCATACATGCAGAGCTCCAGACTAACCTTGTACGCTGTCTCTGCTGCAGGGAACAGGGCGGGAATGGGAGCTATTGCGAAGGAGGATGGGGAGGGAAACAGATCCAGTGAAAACCAGGTTTCATTACAGCTTCTGCAACTTGTTTGGCGCTGCCTTTGCACGCCTTTCTCTCCCAAAGCGTTAAAACCTCAAGGTTTGCAACACGACAGAAACAACTGTGACAAAAGTATTTCAGGCACCAGACAAAACTTCTTCTCATGAAATAACCAGCCAAACTTTAAAACCAGCGCTATGAAAGAGTGCCAGCTGCTGATCCAGTCCCGAGAGCTGTAACGCTGCAGAGCTGCGCTCGGTTGGGTTTGTCCAGATCACATCGGCTGAGGCTGTAGCTCTGCGTTCTGCTCTTTGCTCTCTAGGAGAGAGGTGTTCAAGATAGCGTTAGTTTTGTGGCTTTTGGGACTATAGGGACCAGGGGGACAGAGGGGATGTCCAGCTGGTGTCTTGTTTTAGCAGAAAAAAACCTGATTATTATGGGCATAGGAGGATCACTGCTGACAGCATGCATTGGAGCCAAATCCTGTTCTGAAATGCGTTAGTACAGATGTAGTCACTGCTTAAAAAGGATAAATAAATGAAGACATCTGAATTTGTGCTGCTGCAACAAAGTAGAATGTTGTCCTCTGGGTGTAGTTTCTATGCGCTGAACAGATAGAGGCTCAAGCATTTTAAATATTGAAATTTTATGATTTTTTCAAGGTGCTCATTTAGCAAAAACTAACCAGGAAAACATGGAAGGTAGCTGCTGCCTTTTCGTGTGCCTCCAAGGGAGAGAATCCATCCTCAAGAAAGGAGAGCACTCAACAGCTCACCTGGAGACTCAGGAGCTCTCTAATGCAGTATGTCCCTTCCAAGGACTCTATCACACAGCTGTGGGAAAAGATTTTCTCCAGACTGGCAGCATTTTTGTAACGCATACTCTTTGAGTCCAAGGTCCAGAGACTGAGAGCTGTTGGTATTACTGTAACCTGGAATCTTCCCTTGCGTTTTGGTTTGATCTGATGCACTTAGTTCTCTTCTCCTCCTCGCATACATTGCTTTATCAACAAACAAGTAGAGCAGAGTTTGCGTAAGTGTTCTTTGTTCGTCTGCTGTGGGGTTTATTGTAATTCATAATCTAAACTGAGTATTAAAAATAATGGTAAATGTTGACACAGCATCTCCCTTTTTTACTTTCCTGCCTTTTCCCAGCAACCTCAGCATCAAATAGTTGTTTTTTCAACCACTGCTGCGTTAGACTCGACCTGGAGACTATTCCAAATGATGTTCTCTCCGTTCTGCCAAGTCAGTATTTTCTGTCTGCTGTTCTGTACACACCTCACACTAAGTCCCTTTCCTTTGTTACACCTCATTGTGCCCTTCCTCCTGGAACAGGGCAAATATTTACCTCCCTGAGATTGCAGTGAGACTCCAATACTAAGGGGCACCACCTAAGTGATTTTTCCTTGTGCATAATTAAGGTGGGTATTTGTACATGTTTTTTTAAAGCAGTTTAATTAGCCATATCATTCTGCATTACAGAAGTCTTCCTCTGTTTAATTGCCTGGCTCATTCCTTTGCTGTTGTAGACGTGTCCTGTTTGTCAGTGCACTCTTTCTGTGTCTGCTCAGTGATATACGTTTCTTGGTTGTGTCTGAGTATTTTAGAAGTATGGAAGCTCTAGAAGATAGCAATTTGTCTCAGTTTTGGGGAAGGTCTGTTTTGTGTGGCGTTCCCGGGGTGTATTCCTGTCCTGAAGACGCTGTAAGGATCAGCCCATTCTAGGTCTTGTTTTATTTACTGGAAACAGAAAAGAGCAGGGAAACAATGGAGAGATGGATGGATAATGAAACTGTGATAATGAAATTCATCTTCCCGATGTTCTTGGTTTGCAGTCTCACCTCTGCTTCCCAACATAAAATAGTAAGAGGGAAATTAAATACTTGATTTCTTTAAAATTTTAATGCCATTGAAATCACAGTTCTAAGATTAGGGGACACTTAAGTGGGTCCTGTCATTTTAAGTGGCTCGTTATCAGGATGCTGAGAACAAACTTTCATCTTCACTAGATGGTACTAACAGTGGCTGGATCAGGCACATCTTGTATTGTGTGACCTACCTCATTATCTCAAAGATCAGTCACAATAAACCATTGCATTTCTTACGTGTCTTGGGCATGTGATAGATTTCGCTGCTACTTTCCAAAAGCCAGATATCCTCCTGGGGACGTGCTGTCTGTTTGCCTTGATAGCAAAGTCTGCTGCTTCCTTTTTCTTAAGGAAGTCAGAGATAGTCTTTGGCTTTCTCTGCCTTTCTTCCGTTATTTTCTGGATATCTGTATGTAAGAAATGAAGGGCCACTGTAATACGAAGTGATTTGACTTGTCATTTCTGTCTTGATTTGTCGTCTGCAACAAAGGGCCCATCACGCTGGGAAACGCAGGAGCTCAGTATTTTGAGAAAAACGAACACCACTGCATCTTGCAGCCTCTCCACAATGCTGAGATGTCTGGTGCCTTTAAACTGGAGTTCAGACATCCAATTAAAAGAAAATCACTGTCCTAATTGTGAAGGATGTGGAAGACTGGTTTACGGATGATGATGATGTCAGTTTAGTTTTCTACAACTAATTATTATGTAAATAATGTAAATTCATAGGGTGTGTTTTGTTCCAGTAAATGCGGGAGACTTCTGCCTTTTTGAAAATTTGAAACATCAAATCTGTGTGAACCAACTTAATGTGATAGTATGTCTAGGAGTACAGTAAACTTTCTTCAGTAGCTGCTGGATTATATTTAGATGAAGGCTTACTGGTTTCAGCAACTTTACATGGTTGTTCTTTATTTGCCTTTTTTCACCCTTTGCCCAACAAAAATACTGACAGACTTTTTCAGTTTATTTTGCCTAAAGCAGAAAAATCTACTAAATGTCTCTGGAAATAGAAGCTTGAATAATAATGTAAGCATTTAGAAGTGCTTTGATTAACCACATCAGCCTTTTGCAATTTGGGATAAAATAGAAAAAAGAAATTCTAGGCCTTTTGTAATGGGAATTTTAATTACTCCTGTGTCTTTGGGGCGATACTGAATTGGAGATTTTCTTGCTGGGTCATATCCATGGGAGTGGAGGGATTGTTTTGAGTGAGTACTTCCCCCCCCCCCTTCAGTATTGCTCTTCCAAATTCATCTGATCATTCTTTTAAATGGACTGACCTAGAGTGAAGTATTTGCTCTCTACTTCTGCATATCCTACAGAAGTGACACTTCCACATTAAATTGCAAATACCTCTCTTTTTGAATGTTGGCACTCCAATGACAGAACAAGGGAGGAAAAAGTTAATTTACAAACTGTGCAACAGAGTTTGGAACAAGATTCAAAGTTAAAGATGAAATATTTGATAATTAGGAATAAATATTGTGTAGCACCTTCTTGCAAAAGTAGATTTGTAGTTGAATATGCATGCATGTTGGGCAGCAAGTCGTGTGACTCCCTGATTTCAGTGCACAGGTAAGGCTATCAAAGGTGAAAATGAACTCATGGCTATTCTTTAAAGCTTGGTATCTAAAATGTATTAAAAAGGAATGATTAATGTCTATGCAGAATGGGAGGGCTTTTTTTTTTTTTTTTTTTTTAATT
>NW_008795910.1:924401-962736 GCF_000699145.1 Aptenodytes forsteri
GTGGGGGGTTTTTTTTTTTTTTTTTTTTTTAAACAGAATTCCGACTATCCCTTTTGAGAAGCTTGGTATAATTTGAATAGGTCAAGATTAAAATTCCAGCTGTGGAAAGACAAGACATGTCATACGCTGTGTGCAGCACTGAGGCTCTTCCTCCCATCTTGGCTGGAGGCGCTAGCCGCTGAGAGTGGAAAAGGCTGCAGTCGCTAAGTAAATGCTTTCACCTTATTTGATGTACGGGGCATCAGCTAAGATGAGAGTAGTTCTGTCATGTGACTAAAGTTGCCACCTTATATTTCGTATGCAGTGTGTGAAGTCCAGAACTTGGACTGTGTTTTTTCTTGTATTTCTCAGCCTGTGTCGTTATGTCTGTTGGCAAGTTTGCTGTGATTAAGTTTGTTTGCTTTGTTGTTTCATTTGAAACAATTTGGGTTACAGGCCTGACCCTGTGGCAGCATCCTAAAGCACAGCTGCTCAGAGTGGATCTGTGTAACCAAAGCTAAATGGCATTTCCCTGTGTCTGCTGACATGGAGCTGGGGTCAGGCAACTAGCTTGGAAAGGGAAAATGATTTTTCACTAAGTATTCCATTGATTTTCTGGAGACTGTTAGCGCTTAAAAAAAAAAATCTAAAGGAAATCTTAAGTGGTAGACGGGGCGCCTATGACAAAATGGCACTGTTCATGAGGCGGTCAAGAGGAGAAAAGCAAAGTGTGTTCGTGTGGCATTGAATCAGCACGGAGAGAAAAGAACTGCAGGGGAGTTCTGCCATGCCTTTGTGTTACGGGGATGAGTCTGACAAAAGGAAGGTGGATGTGGAGAAACATTACTGAATAAAATGTCACCTATGAAAGTCATCATTGTCTTCCTTCTCTCTGTATCAAAGAACACCCAGGAGTGTTGGATGGATAGCAACACTCTTGTTAAGTGGAGTAGGGAATGGAGGGTTTGTCCTGGCCTTTTAGTTATACACAAGAGACAAAAAAGTTGTATTGTTACCACGAGCTAGAGAGGAGCTTGTGGGTTTTTTTCTCCTTGTTTTTTCTCCAGTGAGATTGCACACATCTGCAACTCTCAGAGGTCAATTCTCTTACCTTTTGCCTTACAATTATCTCTTTCTTGCCTGGGCCTGTTCTTGCCATCCTTTTATTGCAAATTACTTGAATTAGATATTCTGTGAGTTTAAAACTCAGAAAATGCTATGTATTTCTTTGAGATATCCATCCTATTTATAGTGACCTGCTCTTATTGTTTTTCCCTTGCTTGAGTCCTGGGTGTTAGCTGCAGGTATAAACTCCAGCAGTAGACCTTCTCCATCCTGAGCCAGTGTGGGGGCTGTTCTTGGTCGACTCTTCAATGCTGAGTTTTAATTAACTTGAGCAATGGGACCTCTAAACTTTAACGGTCTCACATTAAAATGTGCATTGTTGGCCTTCTTTAGCTCTCTGGCTCTTTCCTCATACTTATGTACGAGCAAAACACTGTCCTGCACACAATACACTCCAAGGAGAAGATGAAAAAACAAAGCTCAAGTGACAGATGTTAATCACAAGACTTAATGCTCTACTGGAAACACAACACTGATGAGGGCTGGGTAAGAACCCACAACTGCTGATTCTCCTCTTTGCATGCAGGGATGAATATGTGTGCAAGGTAATTAATGTCAATGGAGTGGCTCTAGGTTTACACTGATGTTACTGAGTAAAAAACCATGCCCTTGATAGTGTTTGAAGTCTGGCAAACTGAAAACTTTTCTTCTCACTGATTGCAGTTGCAACACTTAAAGTAAAATCATAAAGCTTTATTACCCCTGCTGCTCTTACTGTCCAGTCCTTTCAGGTTTCTAGGGACCCGAAGGGGCCCCTTTCATCTTCTAATTGAGGTAAAGGGGGATTCTTTTTCTGCTGAATTCTGCTTTTGCTTGCTTAAAAGCTTTTCCTTCAGGCAAAAGTCTGTGCAACACTCCGTTAACACCAAGTGGTAGGGTTTTTCTCCCCTTTCACTTGGGAGAAATCACAGAAAAAAGGGAATTGGCTACTTCTGTAAAACTCTGGAAGTGGATGATAACTTTTCAATTTTCATCTGAGCATCATATGCAGGTATGAATTTCAGAAAAGTTGGTATTTCTTCTCTAAGTTACAGAGCATGTAATACAGGAGAAAATGTTTGGAAGAGACTGAGTTAAACCAATCTTTTAAGTTTGTGGTGTGCACCACTGGGTCTACTTTAAGTTCCTTTATGAATCTTCCCTTTAACCTTTGGGATTTACATACCTCGCAGAGAATGCGGAATGCACTTAACTTCTGGATAAATTCTTTTGCTCTAAAAATCTTTGCTGTTTGGTGAAAGGATGCTGTACTTGTACAGTTAAATTTCTACATGTTTATATCAAACACATCTTGTTGTCTGCAGTTATGCAACCCTGGGCTGTCAGCAGTTGGGGAAGAACTTCTCCCTTCTTGCACGCCCTCCCTCTGAAGCAAACCCTCCTGCCCCATTTGGGCAGATGGATCATCAAGGCTCAGCCTTGCAGTGTGCCGTCAGAGTAACAAGGGTCAACGAAGGTGAATTCTGGAGCTCGCGGCCATCCCTGTGGAGTGGATTGCATTGTGCCCTCGCGTATACTTCTGTTTCTCTCCGCTGCTGTGTCTCAGGGCATTAGCAAAGAAACTAAGCAATTTTAGCTATTCCCAGGAGATATATCTAGTTTTCCTTTTAGCAGACAAAATGCTTCATTTTTCCTAAAACCCTGGAGCATTGCAGACTTTAATTTACAGAAATTAGTTTCTTAAACTGAAATTAGTTTAAATCCATGAATTTTGCAGAACTTGAGGAAGCGATATTGCATAAATAAAACAGCAGCACTGAGTTGAAAGAGGTTGAATGTACAGGACCAGCGAGCAGGTTTTCTGCAGAATTGTTTGGGGCTGGTCTTTTTCAAATGGAATAATTTAGCAGCACATAACACATTCATATTCAAAGTGCCTTGCACATGTTCCAAGTCACTCCCTGCCAAACCCCTTTGCATTGCTTCGGGAAAGTGCGAAAAACTCTTCCAATGTTATAGATGGGGGAATTGGGTTGCAAAGTGACTTGTTTAAAGCAGTAAGGGACATCTGTACCAGAGATGGTACTAGTATTTGAAAATTCATTGATCTTTGCTTAGATTTCCTGAAACCAAGTCCAATTTGAAGACACTCTGGGCATCCTGCCTTGAATCTTGTTGCAAATGCTATTGTTGATGTCAATGAATTTTGCTTCAGGTCGAAATGATCATGTGATATAATGCATTGAATTTTCATTGGTTTGGGTTTTTTGAACTTACATTTCTGGAGATGCTTAAGTGATTTGTGGCTGTACACAAAGGAATTTTTACATGTAATATCTTTTTGACAGTTACCTCAGGTAACATTTGTATTAACAAACAGCTTGGCTTTGCAGTGCTGGTTTTGAAAGCTGTCTGTGCATTTTCGAGCAATTTTAAATGCCTTGAAAACTTATCAATTCTATTTATAACGGAAAGGAAGATAGAAACGTGTATGCCAAGTCTGAAGTGGTAATCAAAAAACGTATGTAGCTATAGCAAGTGTCGCTTTCCTATTTTTGTGGTATAGCATTGGTTTGTAAACGTAAATGAGGGCCTCCTTCTAATTTATAACGTTTTACTCTTTAATTAAAAGTAAAATTATTAATGCCAAGCATATAATGCGAATGCTCCCTTGTTCTTTGCTGTTGTCGTGGCGTAGGCTTTGGTGGGCACCACCCTGTTCCTTTATGCTCAAAGGCATGAACATACTGCAAATAAAAACAGTGGAGTGCAGCAACAGAGACTGCCCTTTGGCTTTGCAAGAAAGGGCACTTTCCCGAGGACACTACTTCTAGTCCATCTCTTAACTCTGCCTGTAAATGGAATAGATGCTACAGGAGCTTTCGTTGTAGTTCTAGTTTTCAGGAATATCCATCTGCCTTTCTTGGTCTTTCACAGCTGAAGTTCTGGCCAATCCTTCCCTGCTGTGTGCTGTTTCTGATAAAGCTTAACCAAAACTGCCTCCTAATTCTTTACATTAACTTTGAAGCAGCCTCATCAAGGAAGTGAACTTAACCCTAAAATAAGGGTCCACTGTGCACGTGTAGGATGTTTTTCCATTTCCCCTATATGTGTGTAATAATTGTTTGGAAGAAGTGCACGAGACAGCAATGGGAGACTGCTCACCCTGTGATGAGCACTGCATGCCGTTTAAGTTTTAGTAGCCAGGACATGCTTTTCTATTTTCTGGTTACAGTGAAGCAAACTAAACATATATAAACTTAATTAGGAAACTTAGTAGTGGGGCAGGTCACTGAATGAGGCCAGGGTGCAAATGCAAAAAAGATGGGGTATGTGTGGAGACATCTGACAGTAGTTTGCACAGACCAGACCTCAGACGTTCATTGTAAGTTGCTTGTTTGCTATTACCCAAACGTGGGAAATGAGCCAAGGACTGTTTGGGTTTTTTTTCCCATGAATGATACTGTGTTGGTGGGCTTTCTAACTCCTGAATAATAAAAGGATCCTAACACTCTGATCCCTTCTTATAACACTGTCTTCATAACCAAACTGAAGATTTCCAGTTGTGTAACACAGATTGCTATATTTGTATTAATTTACTTTTACTGCCTGTTTTGTTGTTGTTCATCTTTGGGTCCTGTTCCCATTCTCAGAAAAAGAGCTGTTCTATGATGTAAGAGTGTCCTGCCACACTTGCTTCTCTTTGGCCTCGCAGCCTTCCCTCACACTGGTCTCCCTGCCTACCTCCCCTTGCTCCTTGTGCTCACCAAGCATCCTCTCTACCCTAGTTCTCCTTTCAAACCAATTTCTTCTGTGCTTTTTTCACTGTGCATTCTATTGATTAACTAATCCAGAATGAAAATACACACAAAAAAAACATTAGTGATTTGTATCTTGCTTATAACGCACAAAAATCCATCAGAGAGAATGCAGCATCTGTGCAGTTCTTCGTTAGCAGTATTTGCCGCTCTTGTAATGTGGGAACAAAGGGACATCCAAGAAATTTGGAAGGTAGTGTATTTACAACTGATGAAAAAGAGCACACGTTTTACTTGTGCCATTCTGTCTTGAGGCATTTCAGGAAAATAACTTAGTAGGCTTGGCAAAAGATTAGACGTTTACTTGAAAATCCACAGTTAAATTATGTAGGGTGAAGTTCTAGAAGAGAGATAAAGCTGTCTGCTTTAGGACATCCGCCAGCCATTCATTGCCTGGGGTTAGGCACTGCCTTCCTCCTCAGGAGCCTTGTTACTGAATATAATGATCTTTTGCTGGTTGCTTATACCTTCCTCCGCAGCCAGCTCCTGTTGGATGCTGAGTACTGGACAAGCTGCTCCATTGTTTTAATCCAATATGTTACTCTTACTTTAGTTTACCTAAGTACACCAATTAATTGGTCATAAAGTTGTTCGGGCTTTTCATTAATAGGGAATGTGAGTGATTTACAACCCACGGGAATAATACGTGAGATGGACTGTGGAGTTTGGTCTAGCTTCTTTCTGAAAGGTTCTGTATGGTGATGCCACTTGCATAGCAAAGAGCTGTGCTGCAGCCATTGGTATTCAAGGAGTGCTACCCAAAGGGAATTTTTTAAAAATAATGATGGCGTTTTATCCTTTTCTTCCCCTCTCTCCTTAGCACTTTGCCTACACGATGATTCTGACGGAGATGTACGCGGCACAGAGCTCCCCCCCTTCTCCATGTACTTAGGCTTTTGTTGCTGCAGCAAAGGGAGGCTGTTGCTATGAACAGGAAGAAGGTTACCAGATCACAGCCCTCATAAATATCAGATGAAACCAGCGGGAAGGAATTTAGGTTGGGAGTAAATGACACAAAGCCCTGTGTTGGTTTTACACGTGTGGGGGGAAAACCTAAACAATCAATCTTTCTGTGCTGACAATTGAATATTTCTTCCCTTTGCTTTACTACGGTATTTCTGTTTCTATGGCAACCAGGGATTTTTGCAGGCTGCCAAACTCTCCCACAGCAAATCCAGGGAAACAGGTGTTGGCCAAGGCTTTGCCAGGGATGCTCCAGCTATGGTCTCCAGAGGAGGATTTGGCCCTAAGTCTGTAGGATACTCCTGGCGAGCGATGCTCTGCCATTGCATCCCATGGGTCAGTGCAGCTCACGATTAGTGTGTTGTCTGTTAAGAATTTAGGCTGAAAATTGAAATGAAGTTATCAGGACTCCAGTTTTGGAGTGTAAGTTACACATACAGAAGGGCTCAGAAAGCCATGACTTGCCTTTCATACACACAATTTTGTGGTGTTGTGGTATTTTGAGAAGGTATTGTTTCTCTTTCACATTAAGTGTGAGTCACTGTGGTTGCAAGCTCGGTCGCCTCATTACCTTATGTCCTCCAGATTGTTTCATTGATCCACGTTCTTTCTAATAAGCTGCAGTAATACCCAGCACACGTTATCTTTGGATGCTAAGGAGTATAAAAATTAGTTAGGCTTAATAATTTAGATCCATGAATTGCCAGTGGAATAAACAGTCTGGGGAAGTAAAGTCCGGACTGTCCTATTCTGGTTTTATATATCCTCTGTTAAGAAAGGAAAAGAAGTGTAAGCTTTTCTTAATCCTGTCTCTGTAGGCAGCCAGCAAGACATCTTACTGATGGTTGTACCGTGGGGAGAGGGAAAGCTTTCCATAAGCATGACCGTGTCAGCGCTTGGATGGGTGTAGCGGTCCTGGCAGCTCCGGGCTGACAGTGGGGAGATGTGCTGTCAGGTTGGGTTCTCTTTTTCTATCCATTCTGGTGGTCTCAGCATCACAGCCGTGTCCTGACGGTTGCTTTTACTGTGAGACTGGACAAAAGGGAATGTTTTTTAGACTATAAAATCAGGCCTGTGAGCTTGTATTGCAAAAGGACTTTGGGGTTTCTTTATCTCTGTGTAGAGAAGGGCTTCCGCATTGCCACAACCCACCAGTCACGTATCAGTAAGGAACTATATTGCATTTATGCTGTGATTGTAGTATTCTGCTCTCCACTGAATTTCCCTACTGTTGGACATGTTGGTGACTGAGGGGAATTGGGGGAAAGAAGATTGTCTTGCTAAGCGTGTCTCTGTTTCATTGGCAGCAAGGAACGAAGTGTAAAATAGCCACTAAAGAAAAAGTTGGTTTGGCACAAAACAATATACTCTGTTTTTTTGCTGAGGAAAGACAGTAAAATAAAACAACTAGAGATTAAAAATGGATTGTTTTCCTCCCAGCACAACATTCAGTAATATGAAGGTGTGAACTGCAAAGTATGAACTGCTGTTTGTAATAGTCAGGACAAGCTGGCTACTTGACAGCAGCACGCACTTGCCTCCTCCCATATGCTATCCAGTCTAATGTGGTTTTGTAAGAGACAGGTGAAATTAAGAAATATTGATTCGTAGCGAAGCGCTCAAATTCTTAATGTATACCCACGTCTGTTCAGACTTGGTCTAGAAGTGTCACTGGATATCAGACTACCATGCCATGGCAGGATTGAAAATGCTCTGAACGACTCGAACTGGTGAATTTGGACATACCTATTTCTGCTCCTAGGTAGATTCTGGAGGCAGAGGCCAATGTTTAAAATGAAATTTAAAAAAAAAAAAAGAAATTGGAGCTTTAAGGTGCTTGGTAGTGGCTTAGATGTGAGTGTTCTGTGTTCGTATCTGATTGACAGAAGAAGCAAAATCTCGGAGGTCTCAAACTACCCAAATGTAAATGTGCTTTACAAGCAGATGTAACTGGGGTCTTTATTCAGCCCCTTGTGGAATACTTCTCTCTCTCAGTACGGCTGTCGTTTTGAATAGTTTGTATGTTCTGTGGGTCATGCTCAGGAAAGTATCCGTCCACAAATGATTCCTTCAAAGCAGTGCATCTATCTATGCATCGTGGTGTCGAAGCAGTATTTATTTCTGCTAGACCTGGAGGGCTCCTCTGGGTGAAGTGGCAGGGTAGAAACCACGGCGCTGGGAGCTGAGTTCTTTCAAGCAGAGATGATTTGATTATGATCCTTCTGGATGTTCGTCATGCTCAGGAAAGTATCCGTCCACAAATGATTCCTTCAAAGCAGTGCATCTATCTATGCATCGTGGTGTCGAAGCAGTATTTATTTCTGCTAGACCTGGAGGGCTCCTCTGGGTGAAGTGGCAGGGTAGAAACCACGGCGCTGGGAGCTGAGTTCTTTCAAGCAGAGATGATTTGATTATGATCCTTCTGGATGTTCTCACTCTGCCCGTGCCATTGAGACGAGGATGAGAACTGAGGGGATGGATGTGGTACTTGTCTGAAACAAGCTTTCAGCTAAGTCCGCATGCTGGTTGAACAAATCAGTAGGACCTATGATTTCTCTCTACTGAGTAGAAAAGAGATGGGATTCAGGTATTGTGCTAGCCATTTGTCCTCCTCTTCCAGTCACAAATGTAAAGAAATGTTCTTTTGCTTCCTGCACCCTGCGGAGATTCGAGAGTCCAAGAATTAACCCAGTCTGAATGCTCGGAGTTGCAGGAGGATTCAGTGCTTGTTTTTGCTGACAAAACCTTGAACTAATCATGTAATCACTTGTTGTCTCATTTAGCCATCTGTACAGGGAGGTACTAGGGATGTTACTTATTAGCACTTATAAAACGTTCTCAACTGATGGGAAAATTAAAGCTGGAAGTTCAGCATGGCATTTTGTCAGTCCCTCTCCCAACACAGGATTAAGTCTGTCTAATTGTCATAGGACCAGCCTATTCTTAAAAAAAAAAAAAAACAACAAAGTCCAGTGCTGGAGAATCCAGTAGCCTTCCAGCCTTCCCAGACAAACTGGTCCCATTGCTTGACTCTATTTTTAACATGAGATTTGTAAACATCTCCCCTCTGCTGTGGTCCTCCACAGTTAGTTATGAAAGTGCTTCCAAAGTGCTTCCAAAGCTTTTAGCGTCGTGCTAGGCCACGTTTTGTTTTGAAGTGTCTGATTTCTGAATTAGGAATTTCTGAATAATTGTTGGAGAACTACTCTATTTACAAAATAATAATAAAAAAAGGGCATTCCCAAAATGAAAAAGAAACAGGGTTTAGCAGTCTATCTGATGAGACAGTGTTCAAAGCCTCACTGGAGTCTCGATATCTAACTTCTGTTATTCCTGTATCCAACAGTCTGTTACATGGCTATGGAAAGAAATTGGATTGATCCTTGACAAATCTGTGTTGGCTGTTACTCATTTCCTTATCATCCAAATGCATACAGGTTGTTTGTCTACCAATCCGTGCTATCGCTTGAGGAGGAATTTTAAGTTAAGCCACTGGTCCATAATTAGCTGGCGCTTTTTTTTTTGATAGGTACTATGTTTACCTTTGTGCATATTCTAGATTCTCATCAATCCTCTAAGTTTTATTCAAAGAAAACAATGAAACACCAGTTCTGAGAATCTTATCAGGTCCAGCCAAGTTACAGACATCTGATATTTGTAGATATGTTCAACTATTTTTTTTTCCTCCCTATTTTACCTGCTGTCATAATACTGTTTTCTTACTAGCTTCTGCAGTGTTACCTCTTTACCGCAGTGCAGTGTTTTCTTGACAGCTTTTATAGCCTTTCTTTAGTTATTTCTGTGCCACTGGCCTTTCTGATTTTGGTCTTCACCTGCCCCTGCTACGTTTTTGAGCTCACTTAAGTAACATGGTCCAGTTTCACCTTCTTCTTTAGACTTCCTGCTTGCGCATGAGGTTGTTGAAGAATTTGTGATTGAGTTCTTTCAATTTCTCACTGCTATCCATTCTCTGTGCCGTGGAAGTTTGCTTTAAAGAACTGCAAGATTTCCAGAACTACTGCTGCCTTCTGGCTTGTTTCACGTGGCACATTATCTGCCAGTCATCTGAACCCGCTGAAATCTGCTTTTTCAAAGGTTCATTGTTTTTGCTGTTCTTATTCCATGAGCTGTGAACTCTGCCACTTCGTGGTTGCTATCATTCAAAATGGTTTCAGTTTTCATATTCTCAACCACTTCCACTTCATTTGGTCAAGTTAAAGCTAAAGTCTCCTAGTTGCCTTTCTCCTTGTGTATCAAAACCCGGTTCCTAATATAGTTACTTCCAAGCCTTTTTTTAACAGTTGGTGATGGCTTATATTACTTTTCCAACAAAGTGGTGGTCCTATCACTGCAGTTAGCCGAGCGTTTAGCATGGTTCTGTCATCTGGGTTAAAAATATTTCTGCATGATTGATCTCAGTCCAGAGGTAAGAACTTGCAAAAACTGAAAAATGTAACAGTGTGGTTGTAGAAGAAATATGGTTAGCAGGGCTGTAACGGGCCGTGCAATCAGGGTTGCCCTCTTATCCTCATCTTTCCACGACTGTTAAAGTTTCCCAGAATAGGGAATATTTTCTGCTCAGCTGCAAAGCATCTGGATGAGGGATGACACTTCATTAAGCAATGGATTTTGGGGAAACTTTCCTCCTTTAGGTGAGATGAAGCACCCATTTGCCCTCGAAAGAACAAATCCCAAACAGCACCAGCATATAGAACTGGTTTCTACTTGTGTGGTGTGTCCATCTGTGGGTTAAAATAAGAAGGTATTTTAGCTCTAAGGAGCTGTAAGTGAGGATGGAATGGCTGATGGGCTTTGCTCACTATTATCCAGAGCTAGATTTTCAAAACAGAACAGAGGGGTTCAACCAAATATGAATGAGAGGGAATGCCTTGCAAATAGTGGGGGGACTGGAAACATCTCTCCCGTTCCAGTACTAACGCAGGTTTCATTAATAAAGGTTTCTCTCTTACTGTTTGATCTGATTGCAGTTTAATTTTTTTGGGTTCCTTCCAGAAGGAGCTTGTGCCTTCTGTCTCTGGCGCTCTCCACCTCATCCTCGTAGGAGAGGGAGCACCTACTTGAATGTCATGTTCCGGCTTAGGAACGACCTCTGGTTTTGGCTGCTGCTTCACAAAACCGTAGTGAGAGGGTGAGGGGGAGATGAGAAAAAACAGTAATTCAGGCAGATGTTACAACTTTACAAAGAGGAGAAAAAGGGGAATGCATTATCCTTCTCTAGTTATTGCAGCATCGCTTAATATCTCACTTTTCTGGGGGGCATACGGCAAGCTATAGAGTACTCGGGGCTTTGACTTGAGGTTAAAGATGAACATCCTTATTCTCAGGAGTGTAGAGTTCACCGTGCCTTCTCAAGGCACAGAAGGGATAGATGCAGAAAATACAGAGTTAAACAAAGAATACTTCAGACTGCTTCAGAAGATCATAGGTTTTCAGCTCTGTTTTCACCTTTTCCTTCACATACTGGTCCTGGTGTGCTCTTTGATCCTCTGGCAGCTAGGAAGTGCACCCGTTGCCGCCTGTTACAAGTGACATGTTAGTGGAATTACAGGAACTTCATTTCAATTCTTGGCTGAGAAATAACGAACAGTGAGTTTAGGGAAAACCTGACTAATAAGAGACCTTAAGCAATGTGGGTTTTTAAAGCTATGTTTTGTACCTTTAATCTTTCTGAAGATTATAGGTTGACAGGATTTTCTGGAAATGGGCAGGATTGTTAAAACGGTGTGTGGAGATCAGCTGTGAAATGACTACTTTACCATAACCCCTCAAAGAGACCTCTCTTTATGCTGTTGGGAGATAAGCGTAGGTTGTACCTGGGAAGTTGTTATAAATGCTAATTGTGTTTAGGAATTACTTCTAAAACTGCTGCTTTTTCTATTTCTAGGGAGGAAAGAAGGGGAAGAGGGTAGAATTGTGACTCCTTTGAATGGTGACTGAGCTAATTGACAAAACATGTTATTAGACTGTGTGTAAAAATATTTTTCTGTGCTTTGTAATAGATTCCTTTAGTTTACAGAAACAAGCTTTGTTTAGAAACAGCTATGGTTGCATGAGAACTTGCTTCACCCACCCATGTGGTTGAAAACACAAATATATAAAAATGAGGAAAAATGCCACCGTTCTTCATCATTTTTAGCTGCTTTCATAATACCTGCTGAGGTACATGTTTCCTTGCTTGCAGCAGATACCAAAAAGCAAATGCGTATCCTGCTGTCACTCAATATGCACAGATTTTCTTGGTTATGTAGTCAATGACACTGCTCTGGCAGTGGGTTGAGATGTTTTCTCACAACTGACAGTGCAGGTTTGCAGGTCTCTTGTGGTGGCATCTCATAATTTTCCTGCTTTTTAATCTGGGTCATGGGCAACAAATGTGACTCCTCTGGCTGATCAGTTAAGGTTTGGTGCCTGTGTAGCTTTGTCCTCTCTCTAGGTGTGATGAATGGGGTATGCAGGATATGTAGACAGCCTTTAAAAAAAGGCCCTATAAAGAATAAAAGGTTGCTTCACCTTGTGGCATAGGAGATCAAGGATTAAGAAAAAGGCTTGTTCACAAATTCTACCTGTCTGAAAGCTTTACAAGACAGTAGCCTGGCAGACTGGCCTAGCTGAGCTGCTTTGTCTCAGCCTGATGTCTTGAACTAGACTTGCCAACACAGTCCCTTTGCTCTCTAGAGAAATGTTGGCTGTTCTTCTTATCTCAGCTTCTTAGCTGTGACAGAATACGTCCTCGCTTGCCTAGAAGCAAGGCAGGTTTGCCCTTCCCAATAAGTAACCGAGTCCATTGCATCTGTGACCATTGACATGTTTTGTTGGAGGCATAATCTTTTTGCTTGCTTTTGCTTCCTGTAAATAATTCTGATCATGAGATATCCAGTGCCACAACAGAATATTCAAAACGTAGGTTAGTATTAAGCTATTGGGAAATTGGCCCCCCTCCTCTATGGTTTTCCAGTCTGGATGGATGTGGTTGCCAGGAACTCTGTGCAAATTCTTCCCTTTGGATTTTGCGGCTGTCCCAGGAGCAGGTTTTGCTCCTGTTTGTGCTCTCCCATCCTGGGCAGAGGGAAGGAAACTGCATCCTGAAGCCTGCTTTTGATGAAAGGAGCAGTGTCTACAATACCTAAATGTTCCCTGTGGGCCTTTAGAACTGTCAGGAAAAAAACAGTGTTTTCTCGTGAAAATTCTACTTCAAGCATGTGCAACATAAACAGTGCTCCTGCTCCCATCCCTCCCTTGTGTCACCATGCCATCTGAAGAGCTTAATGAGGCTCAAGTAAGCAGGAGGCTGAGAGATGTGCCTGTCAGTATCCCCATAGGTGGAGTGAGCTCTTCTGCCAGCAGTGACAGCAGGAAAGGAGAGTGTTACCTATTTAACTACCTATTTGATGGTTTATATGCACATATACTGGGACCAGTATTTTTTTTTCACTGTAAGTTGTCCATGACACCTTTACTGCAAACATTGTGTAAATGCTGCGAACCCCTCTGCGGGTCTCGGTGTCTCTCCAGGAGCAGCATCGCCCGCTAAAGGTGAGAGCTGGTGCCTGCCTTTGACCTACTTCTGAAACTTGTGTTCATAAATCCATCCCATAGTATTCATTCCCCTGGAGCAGACTTCAAGAAGAACGTCATTACGCATAAAACAGCTACTAGGGAAGGGAGAAAATATCGAATAGCTGATGTTAACGCATGATGCAAAGTGCCACGTGCCACAGAAATTTAAGTATTCAGTGTGGGGACTGAACTTTGTGCTTCCAGGCATAGCAGCGGCAGCACCCAGTACTCGGGTTGGAGGAGGTAGATTAGTCTGTAAAGAATAATACGTTCTAACCTATATAGGTAGGCTGGAAACTATAAAGAAAAAGCTGATGGTGTTGCGGAGGTTACAGACTCCTGCTAGTTGGGGAAAGCTTGAATTATGTTTTGTGGGAACAAAGAAAGAACTTCTTAATCCAACAATTTCTTTGACTGAAAAAATACAGAAGAGGAACAGTGAAAGTCCTGGTCACCTGTGGAGGAGGGGGGACATTCAAATTGTAAGATAGCTTAAAATTGTACCTTCTGAATTCGTGTCAGATAAAAGAGAGAGGGATAGCTGAAACCCCGCACCAGTAAGTGTGACTACCGTTAGTCTGTATACAGGAATGTTGTTTTGATGGGGTCCTCCTTCGGGCAGGTATTACCTACTGAATGTCAGCAATGCCATCAGTCAATTACTAACAGTGGTGTCAAAAGCTTTTACACTTTTAAAAGCCATGAAAACCATAACTATGAAGCAGTATCTGTGCAACTTGCAAGTTCTTTGGTACAGGGAGATTAACTCTGCATGATCCTTTTGGTTTCTATCTTCTGTAGCTATCATTTTTCCATTAAAAAAAAAAAAGACAGGAGAAAGTTGCAGTCACGTGGCATGATGAAACAGCTACGTTTAGCTTTTTTCTCAGTGCAAACTGCCAAAAGAAAAAAAAATTAAGGTTGTTCCTAAGGTGTAATGAACACTTTCTGTTGACGCACTGGCTTAGAGTTTATTTGAGCTTTTTTACGTGATTACAATAGAAATCCTGATCAGCCATGTCTCTACAACAGGAAACTGCTCATTACAAGCAGGAAAGTATAAATATAGAAGGTAATTTCTCCTGGGTCTTGAGAGAAAGACAAGTGGCTTGCAGGGAATCAAGAGGGAGACGGCAGTCTAACGGAGGTACAGGCAGGGAGATCTGGCATTCAAAACCTGTCTGGTTGATGAAAGAAAGATTTTCCTGTTTTTCTTTCCTCCCTGTTCATGTGAAGAAAATAATAGGGCAAAATTCTTCAGATGTAATTCTAGGCGGCTGAGTGTGCTCTGTTGTACAGAGGACAGTGGCAACTATGGGACCAGAAATGTCGTGCTCTTTGAAGCTTATAAACCCTCCAACAGAACTGTTGGCCACAAAAGAAAATTTGAGACCTGTACGTACTTGTATTTTGGATGCAAGGTGTGGAAATAATTTGTAATTTCACACTTTAAAATTCCATACGTTTCAAATCACAAGACAATGAGAACCATGCCTAAATTTTGTACTTACGGCAAACACATGTGAGATCATATACCCACTCCCACTCTAGGGCAGGTGGAACGAGCGGGGAGCTATGCACTGCTTTTCGGTGCCTTTTCAGGTTTTGGAGAATTTAGAGCACCTCTACAGACATTTTTAGCTGGCCAAATTGGTCATTTTCTGTGACGTACTTCTCATCAAGTACAAACAGGTTCTTATGTAGGTGGGTAATAGCCTGTGATCTACACTCACGTTTTCAGTATAGCTGCTGCTGCTGAAGCGTGGCTGGCAGTAATAACGCAAGACCTTTTTAGCCTGAGATTCCTAAACTTCACTTCCATGGCAAGTTACCTTTACCAACGTTGCTCTGTCCCTTTTCCCTGATAATTTTTGAAGCAAATAGCCAACTTCAGCCAAATTCCAAAGAAGAGTTAGTCTTGGGGAAAATTTTGCAAGGGTGGGGTGGAGGGGGACAGTACATAGGAAGGAGACACCCAAATTAGCTGGTACTCGGGTCTGTTCTGTTCTGCTCGAGGTGGCTCAGGTCAGTGAGCTGCTGTTTTGGGCGGGGACGGGGAGGTGCTGTAATTAAGTTGTGGGAATGTAAGGAGATAAAAGGGACAACACTTCAGAAAGCTTATTTCTGCTGAGTATCACATCGTGTTTTTGGTGGTTGGTTGTTCCTGTTATTGGCATGTTTTAATGAAGCTATTAATTCCCTATTAATTAACTTTGCTTCAGACTACTTTATTACTTCTAACAGCCCTTTCAGCGTGACCCTTTCTGAGAAGCAGTCTCCTGGTTCAGCAGCCACAGGTGTGTGTTTGTGCTTTTCTATCGCTGTACGTGTACCATGCTAAAAAGTGGGAGGGTGTTTGCCCTGTTCCGGTGTGCAGTCTGACGTGGCAAACGCTTTTTTTCCGCACTCCAAAAGGGTAAGTCTAGCTCTGAAACTACTTTTATGGTTCCTTTCAAATTAGCTCTGTATTTAAGCGCTAAGTTGCACCACATTTAAGAATTCAGATATTTGACTTCATCTGTGGAGAGGGTTTGAGCGGAGTATACTCATCCTCATGAGGACTTCTACACAACTGCTCCAAAAGAAGTTCATTTTGCTTGGCACGCTTCAGGCTGACATTGCTGGTTGCGAGTGTGTGGAACCAGCGATTTATAACTGAAGGGCTTTTGAAATCTCCCCGATAGTGGAGGCCTCCAGCCTGTCTCTGGCTTCCTGAGGAAGTAATGCTTGTCTTTGGGGTATGATTCCTTATTTAAGGTCATCGCAGCTAATGCTGTGGCTGAATCTTTCATAGCTGCTGTTTCTCTGAAGGCCACTTGGCTCACCTTATTATTTGGCCTCAGCCAAATAGGGGAAAAAAGGCAATGAAGTCACTGGAGACTTCTGCTTTGGATTATGCTGTGCCATTCAACTCTGATCTTCAACCTGGTGAAGTCAGGTTGAAGTTGATATTTTTCCACTGGCTTGAGTGAACTGTTGCAAAGGGGTATTCGGTCTCTCTCATATCAGTGGAACTGTTTTTATCGCCTCTTTTAATATTTTCAGGTTTGTATCTCTTTGTTAGAAAGCAGGACTGCTAATGCTGCTTTGTTTCTGAGGTATGGCTAGACATGTCTCTCTTCTGTGTAAGCCTCTAATAACATCATATGTTTAAAAAAAAACCCCAAACCCCACAAATATGAACCCCCAAGGCTCTCTTTCCGTCTCCCCTCAAAAAAAACCCAAAGAAAGAGTTCCAGGTTGAGTGGAGTGTTATTTTGGTCTTATTAGCCTTTTGCCTATACATTTTTTGGGTGTCCGTGGTTAGAGACATTTAAATGAGCAGAGAAGAGCTCTGCTTTGACAGCCAGATGCTTTGGAACAGATCTAGTTGTTCCTTTTGCCTTTTTAGCTGGAGCTGTCTACAGACATCATAGTGCTCAGTATTTTTCCTTCAGAATATATGTATCTGTTTCAAAGGCTGTGCTTATTTGCCATCCTAGATTTGTACACGGTTGATTATTTCCTACCTGAATGAAAATCATCTCAGGCAGTATTACAGGTGCAATTTTTATTGCAAGGCAGCATGCATCTGTAAACATACTTCCAGTGAATATTTGTACACAGAGTTTTAATGTTTTCTTTTTGTGAAGAGAGTGTGCCAGAAATGGCGGTATTTAAGAATTGTACACCTGGTATCAGTGTGATTAGAGGCAAGATTGCTTCCTGGTTTTAGAAGGAGTTTTTGCTGTTTGCTAACTTGTTGCCATGGTGGCACTAGTTTTGTTTTTGTAAATTTAGACTGTGCCTTCTTTGTTGTTAAGGCCCTATCAGTGCTATATCGGCTGCTTAGAGTACAGATTGCTTGAATTCTCTTTGTTTAAATAGGCAAGTCTGAAGATCTTGTACACAGAATTGGCAGGTAAGTGTTTAAGTGGCTTACCAGATAACTGCTATAGCCATATCCCCCAGATCCAGGAGTTTTAAGTTATTGGCTCCAAATTGTGTTCTTTTTTTATTAACTTCTTTTGTTTTCTTCAAACAAGCGAGGTTAACAGCCGAAGGTCCTGTCAAGCTCTGAAGAGCAGAGACCTGGCTGCAGTGTCTTTCTTCTTATTCTGGGCAAGTGGTTAGACAGTGAAGAAAGTAAGAAAGTATTCTCCATCCTTTCTATCCACATCATTTCAGGAGCTGGATCATTTGACTGAAATGGGGCATGTATTTCATAGAGCTAAATCTTCTTCTTGTTATAGCTATTATGGAGGAGGTGACGGGGCAAGTTTTGGATGAATTTGAACAGTGTGGAACAGCAGCAGTGTGAAGCAAACCCGCACGTCTCTGCTTAGCTCATTGAATTTGTGACAATGGATGAGGAATGGAAGAGTTTGGCTTTGTGTAAATACTCCAAATGAAAAGTGCTAATTTCTGCATCATTGTTGATGTGCTAATGATAGCAGTGCTTTTGCGCCGTTCTGCTGTCAGTTAAGTCTGGAAATCAAGGTTACTTGGGTTGTGTGTATTTTCTGCAGTGTTGGAAAAATTTTTCTCCTACCTACTGGCTGTGCCTCGGGGTCTGTTCAGATCTACAAAGCTTGAGGACTTGGGGTTTGGTTTGCTGTTTGCAAAACAGATCAGGGAAACAGTTGATGATACCTATACGTGGTTGTTGCACTGTTGAATAGAAAGGCTGACATTTTTAATGAGACCTCCTCTCCTGTGGAGGATGTCTAAACGATGCAGTTCACATGAAAGAGAAATTAATTTTCTTTGCTCAACTGAGGTTGTTTCTTCTTGTCATGTTTGTCCACGTGGAGAATGCTATACAGGAGAAAAGAAAAGGACACAAAGTAACAATTTAGGACTTTTTTGAGCTGCTAGAAGTACCTGGCGCTTCCAGTAAGAGCACTTTTCTAATATTAAGGCTTGCAGCACCCATTTTATAAGTGGGGAAGGAAGGCAGAGAAATCCCAAATGTCATAAGCACCAGAATGCTCTTTCTTTCCAAGAGTTAATCCTGCAAATTCATATAGTTTTCCTTGTGATTTAAGACAAACTTCAGATTTCTCACCTGAGTATTATGTTTTCATTGTCCCTTCCATTCAGCACCTGAAGCAGCTGATCCTAATTCCCTCACTTTGGTTTCCCAATTACTTGCAGCTGCAGGAGGTTTGAATGATGATTTTCTGAATATTGACAAATTCTGCAAGTGTTTCAGGGTAGGGAAACAATAGATTTTGTGACTTCTGAGTTTAGCAAAGCTTTCCTGGCTTTAAAGGCTTTGCAAAAATCACTAAAAAATAGGATTTGATTTGCACTTCCATTTGTAGCATCTGTAGGGTCACAGCTGCGAGTAGAAAATTGTCAAAGAAAGTTCAATGTGTAAAAACCTCAGAGCATTCGGCAGCCTTATTTACTGTTTGCTGGTTGTTTCTCTCTTGCATTGTTGCTGCTTTGTGTATAGTAACATGATCTCAAGTTGTGCCAGGCGAGCTTTAAATTGGATGTTAGGAAAAATTTCTTCACTGGAAGGGTTGTCAAGCATTGGAACAGGCTGCCCAGGGCAGTGGTTGAGTCACCGTCCCTGGAGGTATTTAAAAGATGTGTAGATGAGGCACTTAGGGACATGGTTTAGTGGTGGACTTGGTAGTGTTAGGTTTGTGGTTGGACTCGATGATCTTAAAGGTCTTTTCCAACCTAAAGGATTCTATGATTTTGTGATTCTCTCTGCTGCTGGCAAGCCCAGCAGCTGGAGAAAGGGTTAAAATCGCAGTGGTGGAAGTCAGTGGTGTGTCAGAGCAGTGTGTGCTTCTTGGAGGCAGCTGCTCTTGTGGGGTATGACTCTATCCTCTCCTAGGCTACCCCCAGCCCTAACCAACCCTGGCCCTTCATAATCTCCTAAGGGTGTGTGCTGCTCCACAGATCCTGTGAAGGACGTGCCATACTGATACCGCAGTTTTTCTTAACCACTGGGAGAGCAAAGAAATTCCTCTGCAGAACATGTGTTGTGCAGCTTTGCTCTAAGAGACAATGAAGTTTCCTTATAGCGCTCTGGCACAGGTTATCTATCTGTAAAGCAGAATTTACATGTCCTAAAAACTTAGGTGAATTGACCCGGGCTCTACAAACCAGAAAAAGTAGATTTGCTGGAGACTTTCGGAGATGGAACGTAGCACTGCATTCCAAAATGATGACACTTTGATTTGTGGGAGGCATTAGAAAAATGGAGAATTTTCCATTTCCACACTATTTGTGGAATTTCTCTGTTCAGCCTGGGAAACGGTGGCTATAGCAGTCACCTTCTGTGATGTAAAGCAGACACATATCTGTCTTAACCTCTGGGGGGAACTGATGCTATGTAATTTGACATACAGTCTAAAGGCACTTGTATTCCTCTAGAACAATCAAATAGTCTCTGAGGAATTCTTGAGTTACCAGATCAAGTCATTGCTTGAATGCACTGAGCATGAGGATATTCCTTGTGAAGCAAAAGCTGCTTGTATTCCTGCATTGTGTGAAGGTAGAGGAAATCGTGGCTCTCCTAACTGCAGCTCAGATAACAGGGGGAGGTGATCCGTGTTCCTGATGGCCACGGCTTTTCTGTGCATGTGGTGCAGGGAAGAGTGCACCAGGTGGGAATGGCTGTGGTTATTTCCCCACGTAGCTTTCTTTTCCAGATGACACTCAAAGCTGCAGGTGGTGGTGGCATGTGGTAAGCTCCTCTGGAAACTGCAACAAACCAAATGAATGTTTTGCTGTCATGCTGCTGCTTTTCCTCCCAGTACCCCATGATGGTCTGTCTCCAGAGTGCTTCTTGCTAACAGCAGCTGCTGGCTGAAATTTTTATCAGGCCTTTGGTATTTTAAATTCAAGAATCTTCAGATATTTAAGATCTGTTTATTAAAAAAAACAAGACAACAAAGTACCAGATGCTTAGTGTGGGGTGGGACGTGGAGAAAAGAGCATAGGAATTTTAAGTAAGCAAATGGTGTGTATTTAACAAAGGATGGCTCCATCTGAGACAGCAGTCTGAGGCATCTTTGGGAAATTCATGTTTCTGTATGTTATGTTCCCCTGTAGCCCCAAATGTTTCTATAGCCAGTCCTTAAACGCACAGCAAAGGGGTCTTTGTGGAGTAACTGTGTTCCTAGTGGCTGCCTTGTATTTAAGTTACTACCGAGTAGGGTCAATGTAAGCTTTTGTGGGCAGGTGCATGAGCAAAAACTTTCCCAGGTTTGTGCGCTAAAATGAGCTCTGCCATTCTAATTGTGTTTGTGTGAAAGGGTGTTGCTGCTGTACTGCACGCCAGAATCATGAAAGTGATAAAAATGCCAGGAGATTGTGTAACACTTGCAGAATGGGATGAAATCAAGTTTGGCGCTTCTGGGTTCTGTTTCATGGAGTTGGCAATTGTCTACTATCTTACTCAAAATGCTGGAAAGCTCTTCATACTTAGCAATTTTTTTTAAGCAATTTACCAAAGGGTTAAATGACATTTCTGCTTGTGAAACTGTATTAAAGCTGGAGACTTGTAGGAACTCTTGTGCAATGCCACGACAGGTTCGAGTCCCAACATCTTATCTACTCCGCTGTATGACAGTAGTTCAACCAGGGGTCATTTTTCTTACACAGTCATGAAAAAATCACTGTGGCTGGGTTTATTTTGTTTTGTGTCCCCCTGTCCCCCCCCCCCCCCCCCCACCCCGCCCCCGCCCCTTTCGCCCCGTGCGTGGTTGTGAGAAGGGAAGGATCTGCACAAGAAAGAGCAGCAAGTTAGCTTCTGGGTCCATGCACAAGCCCACATGAACACTTGAATGGAACAGCAGTGTAGGTGGGAAGGGTATTAAAGCTGGTAAGAGCTCTGGGGTGCTTTGATACAAGTAAGTAGGGAGGGAGGAGGAGGGGAGGCTCACACTGTAGCGTATATTTTGCTTTTTAAATACCAGCTGTCCTTTCCACAGCCCTAGAAGTTTTATCAAATTAACTCCCCTCTCTCCCCATGCGTAGTTTTAATATGTCCACTTGTATTTGCAGAAAAAAAGGCACTTAAACCCTTGCTTTCACTAAGGTGTCTGTACGGTGAGAACATTTGTTCATTTACAACTGTGGCAAAGCCACTAGCTGCAAACTTATTTCAGTCTAATTTTTCTCCATTCCTGATTCTATAGTTGACTTTTTAACTGAAAATTTCAGCTCCATAAATTAAATTTAAGCAGTGATAATTTTTTTTTTCCCTCCCCATCTAGGATTATCAGTTAAAAGGGGAAGTGAGGGGGGGAAAGCACCAACATTGCTTTCTGCTACTATTTTTTGATTTCAATTCTGTGTGATGCTGTTAGTATTAGGAAAAAAGCATGGAAGAGTCCATAAGGTGAAACCTAGAGCTGTCACTGCTGGTGACAGGTGAAAGGAGGGGAGACCTATATGGTTGTGGTCAGTTTAGTAGAGCAGAGAGGGAAAGGAGATAAAATATGGTTGTTTCAGTGGTAGATAATCCCTTCAAGCAGTATTAATTCAACTCAGAGTTTTAGAAAGTTGTATTAAAATCATTTTTCAGAAAATCCAATATCAGAGGCCACTTCTGAGGCTAAACCACATTTTCCTAATACACTGAGCAGCTGTCAAAGGAGGGCTTCAAACTGTCTTGTCTCTCCATGTGTATGTCCTGCTCCTAATCTCCTTGGCTACTTTTATTCACTTACTTGCCTAGTTAACTCTTCCTGGTATGTAGTGTTAGGGAGGTCTGCAAAGAAGCCCAAATTAAAAGCCTGTCAGTATTTAAGCTTCTCACGGTTAAGTGACAAGCACTGTTTTTATTGCAGCATTATCCTTAATGCCAGATAATTCTATGAAAAGGTCTAAAAAGTAACACTTAGAGGACTTTTTCACATAATCTAAACTGATGGCAAGTACTGACCAAAAAACATTGCCTTTTCCAGAAATACTGCTTTTCCCTCTGGAAGAGAAATCTGGTTATTCTTCTATTGAGGCTTCTTCTCTAAAATAGCATTTGAAGCGGAATTGACTGACCTGCTAATTGATAGATCTTATCCATGATTTTAATGTAGTCACCTGAGGATGCATTTGACTCGTCTGTAGATAGGTCTGTCCCAGGATTCCACATTATGAAAGTGTTTCCAACATCGTTTGCCTTTCAGGGAATTTTAAACCTACGTTGTAAGTGAAAGCTTTACAGTCACAGGTGCTAAAAGTTTGCTCACTCGTGAATGCAAACATGACAGCAGAGTGTGCGCGTGAATACAACTCTTATATCAGAAAATAAGCTGCCATGTTCTGCAGTTGTACTCTGTATATTAAATGTGAGCAGAGCTGCATGTTCTACCAAACCGAAGGCTTATCGTCGTCTTGCTGCTGAGCTGTAGAGCAGGAGGAGCATCAAACAAGCTTGGTGCATCAACTGCTAGGGAGCTTTTGAGTTTGCAAAAACTCAGAAATGGACAAGGGAACATTTACGGATGGAAATCTATGGTTTCTTTCCTGGTGCAAGTAAATCTGTCTGAAGTAAAAGTAAATGAATGATACAGGATCGTAGCATTTGATTTATTTGAATGAGGTGTTTCATACCTTAGGGGAAAAAAAAAAAAAGAAACAGTAGCTCTTTACTCAAAAGCAGTATTTGTCTTGAAAATTCCTGTTTGCTATTGTATGGTGACATTTGAGATCTCAGAGGAAGTTAGTGTATCCCTTACTTTCTAGCCTTTATAGATGGAAGGGTAAAGGTGGTGGTGGTATGAACTTTGTCAGTCAAGCTTTTGGTAAGGCTTTTGCATCTTTCAGGCAAAGCAAGTGTGTTACTTGGGTGAGAACAATACTATGACTGTTTTGAAGAGCAATTAAAATACCTAATGACCTAAATTAGGTAAAGTCTGCATAGTTCTATGTGGGGAAAGGAGATACACAAGTCTTAAGACTTGAAGTTACTTTTTTTTCCCTAATCTGGAGTTCTCAGTGTCTACAGTCTGCCTCCCTGTGCCATGGAATAGTCAGGTCAGAAGTAGTCCAAGCAAATGCTTGGAGCCTTATATTTAAAAAACTGTGACACCTTCATGAATGAGACTGGCTTGCTGGTGGGCAAGCAAATTTAAATCGGGTGAATCGATAGCAACTGCTTTTTTACTTGTCTAGGAAGTAGTAGGTATAAACTTTTGGTGGGTCAGTATTCTAAAATGGGGAATTAAGGTACCAGCTAGGGACTTTGTTGTTAACAGTATGCATTACCCCTCTGAATGTATTCCACCAACCTAAATATTACACATTGGGATTACATATTAGGATGTAACTGCAGAGAAGAGATGCTCTAGCATTTGCACATAATGCCTGACTGGTTACCAGAGATCTCTGTTCCCGCGGTGCCCTACTGCTGCCTGTATCACCAGGACAGGAATCCAACCTAAAAGGGAAATCAAAGATAGGTTCAAATGACTTGGGCATCATTTTTGGCCAGTGCAGCTTCTAAACCATGTTTTAGAAACCAAATTATACCAAAGAAAGATGGTCTATAATTCTTCAACTTTCCCTTCCAAAGTGTACCCTTCTCGTGAGGGCTCCCTGCAGTGGCCCTCTGGTCAAATACAGGAGACCAAAGTTTTAGCAGGTAAATTAGTGTTACGCTAGCAACAAATCTTAGACTAGTATTTGGACTCCTAGCGTTAATCCTAAACTGTCAGCCTCCCAGCGCATTGCCAGAATCTCATACATCTAGGGAATCCATTACTGATTCTCACTGTGGACTTTATAGTGTACGGTGTAATACAAATTCCAAAGAAATGAAGGGGTTTAGCACAGTAACATGAATTTGTTCAGATTCTGGCTATCATTTAGGTCTCTGGGGTGCTATGATAATACAAGTACATGGAAAGTTGCGTATTCTGCTGGGTATAATTTTCATCTCTGGCAAAAAGAAAAAGGATGAATATCCATTCCAGGAGACACTTTTGGAAAAGACCTGTCATTGATGTCTTAGCCAAAACGTTTTAAGACTCTTGGAAAACACTTTATACTTGCCCAAAAATGCTGGTGCTGAAAGGCAGCAATTTTAATAATTTGAAGATTAAAATAAGAATATAATAATTTATAATCTAATGATGTCTCTTTACATGCCTGTGGTGCGGGGTTTTCAAGCAGATGATGCTTCTTTAAAAGTCGTACAGAAAAGGAACGTAACTTAATTAAAAACCCCTTAATAATAATAAAAAAGGTAAAGAATGGGTAGTTCAGTAAACTGTTTTGTGTATCTCCTGGCAACCTTTTCAACATATCCCATGCTAGACAGTGGTTAGTATATATAATAGCTTAAGAGTTCACGAAGGCCACAAAGCTCATTGAAAACAGGTGAAGGCTTTTTGGTCTGTTGTAGAAAATCACGTGTTAATGGATAGAATTATGTGACCTTTGTAGGAGCCTAGAAATATGCTAAGGTAACTGAAAAAATCATACAATATATTAAATAAACAAACTAAATCCACTGGTAGACACACTTATTTTCATGCATGCAAATCTCTTTTGAGAAAATCTTAAATAACTAATGGTACTTCAAAATTATGTGGTTGGTTTGTGGGTTTGTTTGTTTGTTTGTCTGGTTTTTTCTTCTGAGCAGTCTTACAGGAGGTTTTAAGTTTGCTATCTGGAGCAACATCTCTACCACTCAAATGTAAATGCAGTGTGGACCAGTAGAGGGAAACAATCATCACGCATGATTTATACTTCTCATTGACACATCACTGTTGAACTAATAATAAGTCTTTGAAGTCTTGCTTGCACTAGAATAAGTAAATCATATGAAGAAACTGGCAATGTTTTAGTCTTAACAAGGAAAAGATTGAACTTTTGAGCAGAAGGCTTCATTTCCATAACACAGTTCCCCAGTGATGAGTGCTCTCAGTCTTCTGTCTCAAGAATTTAAGTATAACCCTTTAACTTGGGTGGATTTGAGGTGAAGGTTATAGAAGAAGAAGAAAAAAAAAGTATTATGATAGTGTGGTCCACTGGGATTTAGCAAAATAACCTTAAAAAGGACTTCAGTTATTTTTCTGTGCTTTGCCTGTTCTGTTACAGCATATCCCAAAGGTCATATAGTACCACATGATCGTCCTAGAAAACAAGGTATATACCTAATGTTTTCAACAAGTTTCCGTGGCTTGCTTCCTAACCAAGCACTCTCACCTGCTCTCTTCAGTAAGTTACCTAGTGCCTGCCTTGCATGAAAACCAGAGCAGTGACTGCTATTTGTGTACGTGTGTTTTCCACACTGTGAAGGAAAAGCAACAGCTACTACCGATCCAGATGTAATGTAGATCAGCTTCCTGAATTTTACAGTTAGCAGGAAGAGGATAGGATCTCTCTTACTAGCTATGTGTATGAATATACTTATTTTTATATAAAAAAGTAAACTTTCAAAGCCAGGGTAAGAACCAGGATGCTTTCTACGCACAGTGTGCATCAGCAACATTGTGAAATTCTCCCAAGACTCAATGAGGGAAAAATCTAAGCTTGTAGTAACTAGTAAAGGTCCTTATCAGTTACTAATTCTAGATTATTGATGCTTCATGTCAAAACAGTAACTTCAAATTTGAGAAAGTCAAATGGAAGCTTGTTAAATGAAGGGTTTTAGAGCAAGTATACTTGTTCTTATGTTTCTCATTGTCACTTTCCTATCTGTTAAATACTGTATCAATTTGGCAGTACTGGAAGTCAGATTCTATTTAATAATTACCCAATTCAATCAGTATCAGCATGCCAGTCCACTGACTTTATCTAAAATATTAAATCACACAGTCAATACTTCTAATATTATAAAGTATGGAACTGGATGGATGGAAGATTGGACCAATCAGGTACAGTTTTTTTCATTCACTACTGAATCTTGCAATGTTGATTGCTAAAGCTAGAGAGGTTTAATTTAAAGTCTGAGATTTTGGAAATGCACTCACATAGATCCTAAAAGATAAACTTTACAAAGGAATCAGTACATGGATATACTGTTTGACTGGATGTTACTGAAAAATTATTTGTGGGTTTGAGATGCCGTGCTAGGGATGGACTGCTTCGGCAAAGGTAGTGTAGTAGATCTAACTCAGGTTTTATAACATTGCTGTAGAAGAAATGTGTTAAACGGGTGAGTCTAGGACTAACCTGGGCATTATTAGCTTTTTTTTTAAAAAAAAAACCCTTTCTACTGTATCAGACTTGGAGGCAGGTTAACTAAAGTTAAAGGATAATTCTTGAGTTCTAAGTTTTTTTCACTGATGCTCCCAACATAAAAACAAGGAATGTGCTAATATAGGTAGTCAGTCACACACAGCTGGAGGAGGATAGAATTATCAGACTGGAGGAATTAGGACTTTAAAATGCGATGAAATAAAAAAATGGGATGTAATTTAGCATCACAGAGTGCAAGGTTGTGCATCTCAGGACTAATTAGTTTTCTGCTTTAAGATTAGAAATCAGCTGGAAGTGACAAGAAGCTGTTGGAGCATTAATACTAGGAGATTGAGATGAGTCTCTGAGATTTGCTCCTAAAAAGAGACTGTGTTTCTGTAGAAATAAGAATGCTATTATATAGATCAAAACCTATTTCATCTGGAGTATTCTGTAAAATTATTTCATCTGGAGAATTCTGTACAACACAGTTACTCCTTCAGAAGAAAGATTAATTCTGCACATCACAGATGCAAAGGAGGGCTATGAGGATTATTGGCAAAATTGAGAACTTTTCCTATGAGGAGGCCGCGAGTGTGTGGCTTGCTTAATGCAGCAAAACAGAGGTTAGGAGGTGCTCCTTGTGAAAATACATAGGGATAAGGAAAGGAGAGCACAGAATGCTCCAACCACTCCAGGTTAGAAAAGAATGAACTGGCCAGCCCTTCACTGGCTGTGGAGATCCAGAAATGTCAGCATAGGACTTCTAGTTTCAGAAGAACAAATAACAGAGAGGCGCCCAGGAACAAGAGACGATGGTTTACCTGTCTTGGCACTTTCCACTGGCTGAGGCAACTCGGTGCTTTACTTTCTCTCATTGCGTAGGTATATGTAAGCTCTGTTCTTGCATCCCCAGCTCTCGCGCTCAGCAGAGAACAGTCTGTTGCAGGTTTGCGAGGACCATCCTTGCAACTGTGTGTTTTAGATGAGATTTTTCCCTGGTGTGGGAACCTCACTCTAGGACAGTCAAACTTCTGCTAAAGTGAAACTGTGGTTTGCACAAACTCCTTCAGAGTTGAAGTATTTTCTTTTCCTAAACAGCAATAAACAGTGTTTCACTTTTACACTATTCTGTCCTTGCCATGGTGTCTTCCAGCCATCCCAAGAAAGCTATGATAAGATGATCCCTGATGACATTGGCAAGGGATGTTGTGTCATTGGTCATAGCTCTCTCAAGTACACCTAGCTATTTTCTTCATCATTCAATGTCGGTTAAAAAAAAAAAATCAGATAATTTAGCTGATTATCTGCTAATAAATGCTGTAATTTTTACTTCAGGCATACAGCTCATGCTGTCATCATGAGTACAGTGTTCCCAGTAGCTGCTGTCAACTCTAAGGAAAGAGAAGGTCACTTTTTAATAGCTCATATTTTCATTTTCTTGTTTTCAGAGTTGAGTGTAATAAAATCCCATGTTCGTGGTAATACTCACTCCATTAAAGAAGTGCTGTGGCAATTAGCTCTACATACATGAGAAATCTCACCGTGAAGACTGCACTGGGCTTCGCTGATTTTGTGAGGAGTGGGATCACTGAAGTGTAACTGTTCTAACAGTTAGTAGAGTAACTAAAAGTCAGGTCAAATGTGTTCAGTAAGTCAATGTTCACACCTGTCCTGCAGCTGAATGCAGATGATTTATGGTTGTATAATCTCTCTTTCTCTGAGGAAAGGCTGGAAAGGAAAGGGGAAAGATTTCATTACAACAAAACCTGACCTATGCAACTCTGGTATAATCTTTATATTTTAAACCAAGTCCACTCACTTTGATTCTTTTTAGTCTTTATGCTAATAAAATTATAACTGCTGGTAAAATGTTGCTTTTTTTAAGTCCATATTAATTGTAGTCTCTGTTCTGGGAAACTCTATTAGTTTTTGCCACAGATGAGTGTTTTCAGATGTAGTTAAATAACATCTTTATTCCAGCTGGGACCTCACCGTCAAGTTTCTATTCATTATCTAATCTTAAAATAGTCTTAAACTGCTAGAAATGCTGCAATACAGTCAAGTATCACAGTTTTTTCTCCCCTGTGAGACAGTGCCTTAGAAGAAAAAAAAATACCGTAGGTTGATAGCCTAGTGAGGAGTCTGTCTTGTCCCAAAGTGCAGAATGTGATTTAAAGCAGTTAACGCTTCCTGGGTACAGCCTGACAGGCGCAGTCACTTCCATGGGAAAACAACGTACTGCAGTCCCTTTCTCATCCCTGGAGTGTCAGTTCAGCACATCTGGCAAATGCTGTCTCTGCAACCACAGTGTGTAGTGCGTTTGGCCTTGCATCAGGGCAAAAATACCCCCGCCCCCTCTGTTTCTAGTTATCCCCATGAAGGTAATAGCCAGAAGCTGTCAGAGTATGGCTCAGGTGTAGAAGTCATCACAGGAGATGCTGCAGTCCCTTTCTCATCCCTGGAGTGTCAGTTCAGCACATCTGGCAAATGCTGTCTCTGCAACCACAGTGTGTAGTGCGTTTGGCCTTGCATCAGGGCAAAAATACCCCCGCCCCCTCTGTTTCTAGTTATCCCCATGAAGGTAATAGCCAGAAGCTGTCAGAGTATGGCTCAGGTGTAGAAGTCATCACAGGAGTTTACGGATTCCAGAAGTGCATGTAGATTCTGAAAATGGTTGGGCAGATTTGTTGAAAAAGAGCAATCTGTATCAGTGAGGCTTGTTTGAGGCCGGGACGGTGTTTTGGGGGGGATGCAATGTGTCTTGTCCTGCTCTTGCGTCTTTTCTAAGTAATGTCTAGCAGATGTCTGACATGCTTCAGCCATTCTTCTGGCTGTGTGAAATGCTCTGTTGTCTTTTCCTTTGCCAGTCCCAGATCTGTGCTGGTCAGGTGATTGCGAGAGGACTCTGGGGTAAAAAAGATGGTCTGATGCCATAATTGCTCTAATAGGCTACAAAGTGTGTAGATAACAAATGGAGATGCCAGATTAGCTTATTTTATTACTGTTTTTAGTGCAGTGTGCTAAGGCTTGCAGCTGAAGGGTTAAAGATTTTAGATTGCCTCATCTTAAGAGAAGGGTGATAGGGCAAACACCAAGAAAACATTGCTTTCACTCCATCTCTTACATTTTTGGCTGCAGTGCGTACTGTGTAATTAAGTGAAGTATCAATATAATTGCAGTATGGTTCTAATTGGGTAAGTATATTTAATACCAATTCAGTTGATCAGAAACTGAATCTGATTTCTGAATTACTTAATATCATAATCATAATCTTTTGAAGCATCATCTATTTAATGAATCAGATTCTTGCACAGATATCTTAAAATTACAATGACCTGTATAAAAATGAACAATGAATTTATTAGAAACTTTACACTCAGTTGAACTGCATAGCTGAAATCTTTAGGAGGACACTCTTTAAAAAATCTTTGCTTCTGAGTATCTGCACTTTCACCTGGGGGCTCTGGGAATGCATTACGTTTTAATGAAGTTTGCTGTGCTGTTAAATACTGTATGCAGCTATACTCACAAATCCCCTTCCATCTACCGAAATCAAGTGGAAAGGTATTTTATAGGGCTTGACGAGGATGTGGATAACGCAATATCATGCAGAAGGTATTTGTCTAATTTATGGAGACAGTGTCATTCAGTTTCTAGTGTAAAGGGAAATCTTTTAAGCAAAGATAATTATCTTCTTAAATTGCTGGTAAGAACTTTATTTCCAGAAGTAAATGTCCAGTAAATGAGCTTTTTGTGCATCTGAATTGCACTTATGAGCCTAGACTATTGCAGTGCAGGAACAGCAATAGAACGTTTGTCTACAGTACTTCCAAAGTGCCTTGTTTTACACTTACGTAGAAGGTGTTAACACAATCCTCCTGGGTTACTAAAAGAAAATTTTGATGTACTGTCAGTTAAACTATTTCAAAGCATGTTTCAAATTTAGATTTTTAGAATCTGTCCTTCACTGGGCCATCTCAGCTGCACGTCCATTTGGACTGCAACATGAAGTGCAGGTGTGTGCTTGGGCATAAAAAGCTCAGAGTACCTAGTTCACGTGTCTCAATGAACCAAGGATTAAATGATGACTGAAACCATGGTCTATACGACAGAAGAGGGTTTCTTATTAGAATTTGGTCATTCAGTATCCTGAAAAGTGATTGCATTTAGATTCCTTCACCTTGTGCCTTTCAAGTCTTAGAAAGAAATGCTTTAAGCATTTAATGCTTCCTGGCAGAGTTCAGGCTTGATGCTATTTTAAAGGAATAAGAACTGGGGAATTCAGAAAATCTTTCTTTAAAAATATTTTCTGTTGGAAATGTATTATTCTAAGTTTCAGCCTCAAACTGGAGATGATCTATCCCAGAGACAGGAAAAAAGGCCTTGGATGTTGGAATAGGAATCTTTTCCTGTATGTTTACCAAGCACGTTTTGTGTAACAAGGATAGTACAGCCTGAAACTGTTTCGAAATGAACTGTATAGTGAACATAAAATGTTGAAAATTAGTCCATTTTACAGTTTGGAATTCCTCTAAAATCAAAGAACCTCAGCAGATACTGAACTGTTCACAACCTGTTATTAGCAAATAATTTCCCCACATCAGAGGATGGAGGCAAGCTGCCTTGTAGTGACTAAGTGGGACTGCCTCAGCGAAATGTGGCCGATGGTAATTTTTTGAGATTACCTGTGATTTGTCCCTGGCTGCAGGTGGCTAAGGATGTGTCAGAATAACACACTGAGTAGCGAGATGTGCTGTGATGGCCTCCTTTTTAACAAAATCTGAGCTGTCTTTAGAGATAACTGCATCTGTGTTAATGTTGCCCTGAATTTTCCCTCCTTTCCCCTGCTGTCCCTCTTTAATACAGAGTTTAGAACACTGCATCTGCAGCTCTGCTAAATGCATGTTCTGGGTCAGATATTTTAAGTGGAAGATTCATAGCTGTAATTAGAGAGGCACTTTTGCACAGACGCTTACATACCATAGTAGGAAATTTGGTTAAACAGAAAAGGAGCTCTATATTTCAAGAACTCACATGTGCTATTAGGCAGAGATCTATTTATTCCTGGCACGTATTTACTATATGTTTTGCTCTTTGGGCAAAAGAATTTGCACAGAGGAGTCTGGAGGCTAAAAGCAAGCAAATCTTCCCATCATTCCCATGTTTACAATGTGCTGCAGAGGACAGCAGGGCTTCCAGTGCTCTGCGTTTGCCCCGCTTTACTGTGATTCTGAAAAGCATCCTGGATATTGCAATGCAAACGGTACACCCAGGAACATCAAGGGAGAAAATGTGTATGAAAAACGCAGAGATAGAATAAATGAACTAGGAAAAAAAATTTAAAAATCAGGTAACATTATTAAAATTTGAATCTCTAGCTGATTGTTAGTGCCTCAACCGTCAGTCAACTGATCAAACTTTGCAAGGTCTTTTGCATAGTCTGGCATGTGTCCCCTTACCCCCAGTCTGACTCCAGGGCACCTGAAAGCAGAGCAGCTGCCTAACCACTGTCATTTCTGGGGTTGGCTTGCTCCTGACACATTGAATGAAGATCATGGTTTAACTGAAAACAATGTAAAATACTTATCTTCAAAGATCCTTGACATTGCACTTTATGTGTAATTGAAACAGTAACTGTCAGCGACAAGTAAATGGATATTTTGTAAGAGAGAACCTCAATCTGAGAAATGTACAAACTTGTAGCTATAAGAATTTAGGTCTCAGTGAAAGTTACTTATACGGCCACTCCCAGAGAGTAGCTTCCAATAACCACGTTATTAAATTTAACAAGATATACCCATTGCAACACTCATTGCAAGTTATTACCATTGTATTAGCCAATTAGATTTTATTTGTTGATACTCAGTAACAGACGATATCTATCTATCTTAGATAAATTTCTGATACTCAACCAGTATACAGTTGAGCTAGTACACATTAAGTATGCTAGCTCAAATATCATGGAGGACTGTTTGGAGACCTGCACAATGCTGGAGCTTTAATTGAATGTGTTCTTTAGAAGCAATTTAAACAAAATATCAGTATAGTTCACCAAGAATCAACCCTCCATATTAGTCTTCTACAAGAAAACATTTAAACTACTGGTATTTCTTTTTGGAACCACTTAGAATACAGATGGGATGTGTGTGTATACACACACACCTTTTTGTCCTTCTGTGGGTAGTTTTCTGTGAGTGCAAAAGTAAGATGTAGTCGCTAGACCATGCTAGGTGTTAGTGGGGGGATGGCTTTGCTAATGTGGTGGTGAAGCTTCAGAGAATGCCAAGTGCAAACAGCTCTACAGAGGCCTTTGCAGGCTGTATGGTGGGAACTTCCTAACAGAACAGGGGACTTTCTGAAGTTCAGCATTGATTTAATTACTTCCTTTGGCTTCATTTGGGAAGACTGTTGAGCTAATTGAATGATTATGAAAATGCCAGCCCAATAAGCACTTAATTTCTTCTCTAAAAATGATAAAAGTCTGTTCTAGATACGTTTGATTGCAACCAGATCGTGTTTAATTTTATGCCGTGTTCACTGGTGTGGCAATAAACCAGACTTCCTACCCTCATTTAAGCTACTATCATCATGTTTTCTGACCGTGAACTTCAAAGAAAACATCTCGGCTACAAGGAGATCTTACTCCAAAACAGGAGCCCCAGCAGCACTAAAGGAACAGTAGGACAGGGAAAGGAGAAAGATTAGAAGACTTGTAAATGGTATTGGAATTCCTGAAACTGTATCTTTTAAGACAATATTTTATTCATCACCAAGGATAATATGAGTCAGTCAACGACTGCTTCTTGCTTAAAGTTCGAACACATTAATTGGAAGTTTTTATAAAAGCTTATTGAGAAAGATAGGCTTACTAATGGAATATAAAATAAATGAGAAAGTTATCTCCAGACAGGTTTTTGCTGCCTTGGTGGATGGTAAAACGTTAAGTACAAAAGTACATAATTTAAATTTAAAACATAAGTACAAAAGTACATAATTTAAATGACTGCGCAGCTTGAATAGGTATTCCATGTGACATTACAAAATGCTGAAACAAAGTCAGTCAATAGAGAGTTCTGACTGATCAACACTCTAGTGCAATTATTGATGTAAATTTGGTGAAAATGCACCATAAATACAATGTTAGATAATCCTGTTAAGGTACACTGAATAATTAGACCCAGGAATTTTCAGATGCTGGAAGGAAACAAAAGCAATGTTACCTTTTTTGCAGAAACAATGAATACCCACAAATGGTTTTTACTGACAAATATATCTAAGCACATCTTTAACAAACATGGCTGATCATTTAAGATGGATTTTTGGAATACGAAACGGCATTATTTTAGGAAAAAAATTGGTCCTGTAACTTAAGAAACAAATTGAAGCAAAGTAAGGCTTATATTTAGACTACAAGAATAAAAGCAAGTAAGTGCTGCAAATTTGCATTTTTAAAAAGGAATCTTCATTTCATCATACTATGAATAAAGCAGGAGCCTGCTTCAAGGGTGGAAAGCCACTCAACTAATGAATTAAAAAGATTATTAGCTAGAATCATAAGAAAAGATGATGGGGAATGTCTGTTTAAGAATCTTCTATGGTTTTGAAAACCTTTGTTAATTTTACAAGCTTCATTACATTGGGATAGGCAAGTCTGAAAACTCTTCGCATAAATAAATCTGTGTGTTTCAGTAGGCTGAAACTAAACTGAACTTGCAAAGTTTAGGGTTCTTTGAAAAGGTGCAGCGTGTTAGCTGACTTTGTTCTGTAGCGTAAAAAACAAATCCAATGAGATTATTGAGCTATCGAAATAGTGACAGCTAGGCTGTCAGAAGCAAAAAGATATTCTTGGTATTAAATGAAGGACATACATTCTGGCAAGTGAAGTTAGACGAGTCATCCTAGATTTGGACGTATAAATTTAAACAAATGACATTTAGTGTTAGTTTTACTCCTAGAATACTTCAAAGCGGTTTCACTGATCCTTGGTGGATTATGAAATACAGAATTAGTAATGAATGTATGAGCTGGTCTAGGGCTCAAATTATGAGACTTGGAGGCAAGCTTTTGCAAAGAGAAACCTATAATAATGAATTTAGGAATGAAAACTTAGCTTAACGTGACAAGTTCAGGAAATACAGCTTAAATACTTGTTCCATATATATCAGGACCCTAGCCACAATGCTTGTTTTGCAGCAGAGTGCTTCCACGGGATTAGGAAGGTAACTGATAAACTTTGTCAGACTCTATTTCACATTTGGGACCAATAATTTCTGCAGAGAAGTGCTGGAAGAAAAATGTCTCGTTACTGGGAGGACACTTTGTCTTTAGGTGTTTCACTAGACAATGCTAGACTTACTCGATCTGACCCTTTCGTGATATTAAGCTATGTCATTGGTGACGTTCATCATGAAGACCATACATGATCCCTTATGCAGTGTCAGCAATATTTTGATTATAGCAAGGTTTCTGTGCAATGAACATGCAACCATTGATTGTATTCATGCGTGTGTTATGTGTGCGCACGCACGGAAACTGTGCTCGTAAGCTGCTTCAAAGTGTGTGGAAATAGATGTGTAACGTTGAACCTGCAAAGATAGCAATTTGACATGGCATATAAATTTTGAAGAAACTTTCAAAAAATGTATACCCGTAGTATGATAGTCTTCCTTTATAGGCTGATAGCACTTGAAATCACTGTGATACAAAAAATTCCGATCTTGAGCCTACTTTGGGGCCATTATAGTTTCCAGTTGAAATGAAGAGCTTTTCTAAGCTGCAGTTTTTCCAAGGATTAACTTGATTTAGGGATGTAAAAACAAACAAACAAACAAAACAACCCACCACCCAACAAAAAGCAGTATACATATAAATTTTATAGCAATTTTCATTGCTTCAGGTAAAAACAAGTAAAACAAGTACATACTTTCTGCCCTGCCCCCCCCCAAAAAAAAAAAAAAAAAAAAGATCTGATTGCCAGGAGAGAGATCAAGCAAAAGGAATGAAATGTAGTCAAATCTAACAAGAATGATCCATTCCTAAGCCAGGCAAATGTTACCAATATCTCAGAGGACTAGCACCTTCCAGAGTGTATATAAAACCTCCTCTGCTTACATGTAAATCTGAAACTACTATGTTAAAAGTAAGATGGAAAGAAAGAACTGAACTGTCGCGTGGCAGATGAATCGTGCCTTGACAATGAGGACCGATACTTGCAGCAGAAACCAAGTCACATACAGGAACGTGTCTGAGGCACTAGAGAAATCACTGATGTTTACTTCTAAAACCCAGAACATCTGGTTACCTTGAGAGAAGCGCTTTTGTGAGCACCAGAAGTAGAGAAGCCTGGTTTTCAGTGGATTTTGTTTCATGGTTGAGCGACTTATCTGAATTTATGCTAGGTCTAAGCTCAGTTCTTAAACAATTGACATCAGAAGAAGATGTTATGAATGCTTTACTTTGGAGTTTATACCTTATGACATACTGGGGAATCTATTCCTCAGTTTCTCCTGGTGTAGAACCTCTGTTAACTAATGAGGCACAAAAACTGATCAAAGCTTTTCCTGCAGTTTGAGGAGTCATAGTGTCTTTCTCTCCCTTGTAGAGTCTGAGTTTAAATACATGGTGAACACGTGGTGCTCTTTGGCTCAGTGAAGATAATTTTTTCTCTTTGCAGAAACCTTTTCCTTGAAAATCTGTGAATATAGAATAAGCAATTGAGTAAAATAATAAAGTACTGATTGAGATTCGCCAGTTACAACAGCAGGTTGATAACGTGATGGCAGAAGGATGATTTTCTGACAAATGAGATACCCAGTTACCGTTGGCCACTCTGAAACTTCCCATCCTGTGCTGTGCAGATGCCTAAGGCTATACAAAACGCATTGCTTCTGGGGTGTTATGGTTGAAACTAATGACATCTCAAGTGACAAGTGCCCTCCTCCAATCCCTCCATACTTGTCCTTCTCTTTGGCATGATGTCTGTTGAGAGCTGAGGCTGTTGGACAGTGCTCGTTAGAAATAGGTCTGGTCTGCAGAATTTGGATGTGCTTTCTTGTTCAGCTTAGCATTTTGGGTTGCTTGTATGCATGTTTCTGATGTCTTCTGTCTTTATCTTTCTGGAAGAAGTAGAAGGCACACAAAGCACTAACTACTCTTCCTTGGGGAGGAAACCCCAATATCCCTTGATTTATCCCATCTTAAACAAAGCAACTTGGCACAAGCTTTACATGCACTTATTTATTCTCCTCTCCCTCCCACCTCCATAAGAACATGTAATAAGATTTCTCAAGGATATACTATGTGAAGTCCACAGTCTGAAAAATGTTATAAATAGATTTTTATACAATAAATCCCATAATAGAAGTTATCCTAAAGAGCTAAATGCATCTCTTACAGACCTTGTAAACAAGAATGTCATTGGAAGGGATGCGAATGAATGATCAGAAACAGTGGTGTGTTAATTTCTGGAGTTTTATAGTTTATAAGTACTACCTCATCATAATAGCATTTGGTTCTTCCTCTACTCACCTCATATTTTGTGAGGCTAAGAAGGTCTAAATTGATGGACTAGATCTCAGCTCTCATGAGAGTTTCAAAAGGGATGTTCCACAGAGAAGTATTGCGTGCTTTTTTAATTTCTGCACACCCCCCACACCCCACCCCACCCCTTTTTTTCTTTTTAATAAATAAGGGAGAAACAAGGCCTGGAGCGGGATAAGTGAGACTGTTGTTCTTGCTGTCTCTACCCCTCCCCACCTTGGGAATGCTGTAAATGCTCGAGCAAGTTATGTCTGATGCTGTGCTGTTTTCCATGTGTATTTAGAAACACAGGATAACTGATGAGGTTTCTCACATCAGTATG
Organism: Aptenodytes forsteri; assembly: GCF_000699145.1. NCBI lineage: Eukaryota > Metazoa > Chordata > Aves > Sphenisciformes > Spheniscidae > Aptenodytes > Aptenodytes forsteri. Next base: position 961,803 of record NW_008795910.1, read on the forward strand.
TTTCTTTATCCCTTTTTAGAAGTATTGGGTTATTTGTCTGGTGAGTCTGTGAGAGTTTGACATTGGATGACTTTATAAAACATTCTACTAATTGGATTTGTTAAAATAAATAAATCAAACACTAATTGGAACGTGCCCTGCCATTATTTTTGCTTACTGAATTAGATATAATGGCGTGAAGTTCTTTTTATCATATTTGTGCACTTATTTAAACACCCCCCTGGCGCACACTTCTGCAAATTCAATTATATATTCAAAGGAGGCATTCAATTTATGCAAGGCTGGTTTACATTTAATCCGGGGGCAAGTCTCAGTAACTGATGATAGGTCTGCTCAAGATTAATTAGCATCACTCAGATGAGCAGTGGCATTGTTACAAGCCTGCAGTGTAAAACAAGGGATATTTTATCCTTCCTATGTGAGCCATTATTTGCTTCGATATGACCCCTTTCAGGAAGGGAAAAGCTTCTTTCTTCTTTGGGTTTCATTTTGTGAAAAGGGGTCAACACCACATGCGTTATCTAACAATATCAATGTCATCTCCATTTCCTTTTCTTTTGCCCCACTTAGCAACTCCATTTGTCACTGTTTAATTTTCAGCCAACCAGGGGAAACACTCCAAGATCCCAGTTTGCTTCCTAAAATCCTCATTCTTGTTAACAATTTATGAGGCTCTAGAACCCCATTTTGGTGAATGTGTAAATGTTTTCATTTTCCTCAAACAGCTTTGCGATACTGTGGCTAAAATTATACGTGCAAACCTGGTATCTAAATTTATTGAGTGGTATCTTTTTCTTTCAATTTGAGGATTATTTGTTCTATGTTAATGAATAGCCCTGTTCTGCTGCCAACCAGTTATGTTTCAGTGACGGATGATTTGTGTTAGGATGGATCTAACCTTCCCCCCCCCCCCCCCCCCCCCCCCCCACCCAGC
>NW_008795910.1:962963-981546 GCF_000699145.1 Aptenodytes forsteri
GGGTGAAATTACCCTCCTCCCCCCCCCCCCTTTATGTTCCAGCATATTTAGATGTAGCTCACATTTAGGTATCCACATAGGCAGTGTGTCTTAGGAAATGCTGAATATTAAGCTTATGCTGACAGCAGTGAAAATAATACATTTGCTAGTTTTAGCCTGTTGGCCCATTTTGGAGTTACTATCCCTAGTTAAGTGGACACTTAACATCTATTAATATATTTTTAGTTTAAACTGAAATTCATTAGTGGGGACTGAATTTCTAAGGATCTTGCAGCTAGATGCTTGTAGCGAAGTGGATCACTTGATCCCATTAGGTGAGCACGAGGAGCACCTGTGCAAGTGCAATCGGGCATCAAATGCACCTTTGCCCTGTGTTTCCTCGCTAGCTTGCTTAGGAGCTTACTGACTTGAACACAAGAGCGCTTTCATCTCCTGGGTTAGCAGTGTCCCACAGGAAAGTTGTTATGCCACGGTTTTCTCAAACTCTTCCTCCTCATCCCAGTTTACCCTCTTTAAACAGGGACTAGAGCTTGTAGGGTGTTCTCTGTTCAGCAGGGCCCACCTGAGGACCCCTTATTGCGGCGAGTTCCCGGGGTTCCCTGGTCTGGCACGCTGGCCTCAGCAAGGCTGCGGACCCGAAAGATGGATGGAGCCCACTCGGTTTGTCCGGGGCGGTGGCAAAGCTGTCGCTGAGGTGGATCCGAGTGAGGCGATGTGGCAATGGCGCTGCGGAGTGTCCCTCGGCCTGCCTGGCTCCTCTTCCAGGGGAGGGGAGGGGAAATACAGCCCGGCTCGACCCCGAGGCTGGGTTTGCAGTTAGAAGCGGGTGTTTGTGTTTGTGCTCCGTGTCCGTGTGCCGGCAGCAGAGGGGACTGGAGGGGCGGCCTCTGTGAGGAGAGGCTGGGGCTGCCCCGTGCCGGACACGGCCGCTCCTCCAAGGCCCCAGCGCGGGAGGCAGCGGAGCTCCTCAGCGATGCTGGAGGCATCTCTGGGAAAACGTGTTTAAGAAAGGGCAAAACGGCAGGAAGCGGGGAGAGGAATTGTGTGAGAAGCCGTCCTGCAGAGACCAAGGTCAGTGAAGGAGGAGAGAGCATGTTGGGTCTTGAATTCCTGAGGTGAAGTTGGGTGGAAATTTCACAGCTGCTTTTCTGAACGTGGCTGCCTGTAACAGAAGCTGTAATGTTGTGTCTGCCATGTTCTGCAAAAAAGATAGGACTAAGACCACTTGCTTACGATATACTTGTTTGGTATGAACACAAGCCACTGTGACTATTAGAGTAACCCCAAAATCGGTGATATTCTGGATGTTGTGATTCTTTCCTTCTGCTTTCTGAAGCTTCTTTCCTGTTCCGTAATACAACGTACACTGTAGTAGTGCGAACAGAGGAGTTGCTGACTTTTTAGCTCACAAGTTAATATGGCTCTGGGTCCCAGCTGAGTCTTCACTTCACTTTCAATTCTGCTGTCTTTTGACACGCTATAGCAAGAAGCGGATGGAGACTTCCCTGCTCTTGGCACCAGGGATTCATGCAGCCAGCCTGCTTGTGTGAGCCCTTAGAATTGACTCCAGTTTTTTCTCCTTGTCCTCCTTTCCTGCAAATTCACCTCTCTAAATTCCAATTCTGTTGCTTCTAGTAAATTAATCCTTCCGGCTTATTGCCCTGTCACTCTGCATTTGGAGGTTTCTCCACTAACCTTTTCTTTCCTTTCCTTAAAACGTAGATGTCTTGCTGCTACTTTTAAGGCTCTCCATGGTTTATCCTTTCCTTTCTTATCCAAGGTTAGCTTTGACTTTCAGACAAGGCACTTTAAAGCTTCCTCAGGTGTTCTCTCTTATCAGTGGAAATTCCCAATAAATTTCTGGAAGTTCTCACCATATCCCCTTTTCAGCTCCTCCTCCAACTTTACGTACCTCAGCATGTATAAAATAACCTGTTTAGCTGATTATACCAAGATACTGACAATTACATTCCCTGTTAAATGAAGACCGCTACCCCGTATTTTGTTACTATCGCTTGTTTTGCTTGTGGGACTTTGTAGCAGCACCTGCGCAATTTTCTCTGTGTACATGAGGCCTGGTACAATTGTCTGGCTCGATCAGAGAATTTGTTTACAATCCCTTCAAAGTAATAGCTCAGAGACAGCACCGTTATTGTGTGCTGCAGTATGCTGAACAGAGGTGGTGCGGAAATGGAGTATGTCTGAAGTTGTGCTATTAAAGTGAATCTGTCAAATTTAGAATGCCCCGCTTGGAGACTGAGGGCACAGTATTTGATATTGGCTCTCATACCCGCTCGCTGTGAAAAAGGTGACTTGCAGTTGCATTGCATACTCCCACGCAATCCAGAACACCTTCATTTTCCCTTAGATGTTTTAATGAGCATGTTTAATATTTTAAATTTGAACTTTTTCACCTAAATTAAATTTAAAAAATTAGGGAAAGAGTTTGAATGTAATCCTGCTCATTTTGGCAGCTGGGAAAGCTTCACAACTACAGTAAATTTAAAGCAAGAATTATTAAAATATTGTAAAATAATGACACTTCAGAAATATTTGCAGAGACTCTACTGAAACAGACAGGGAAGCTTGCAAGGGTCATAAAAATCTGCTATAGTCAGATCTATTTATGATGACAATATACAATATATCAAATTGAAATTGTTATTTTTTTAGGATAAGCTTGATCTTTAAACTTTTCTTTAGCAACAGAGTATTTTGGGGTGTCAGGTACTCTACTCAACAAATCCTGCTAGGTATATACTTAAATAGAAATAATATGTGAAGTTTTGTAGAACAATTAGAAAACCAGTTGCAGTTGGAGTGCACATAAAGTCCTTTAACAGAATAAGTATTTAATAAATATTAATGTTATGGTATATATTTGTGTTTGTCATTTATGAGGAGTTCCATAGGAACTGAGACCAGTTTGGGCTTTCTTGGGAGCTAGAGAATAGAAAATATAGGTGAAAACTAAAGAAGGCCTCAATGTCCCCAGTGTTGGATAATCCTTATTGCAAAGGAGCCACAGATCACTCATGTACCAGCTATTTATTGTGTGTGTTTAGGAAATGCAGCCTGTGGGAAGGAGTAAAGAGTCAGGAACATCTCTGTGCGTGTAGCTGATTAGTATCAAGAGCAATTGGCAGTTTGGCTGGCAGAGCAAGTCAGTGTTGCCTTGAGCGTTGCTCAGTCCTTGCAGTTCTGAGGTGTTAGATGCGTCCAGTTGACTTTGGAGGACTAGTGTCTGCAGAGAAAAGTTATCCTTGCTTCCCTAAGAGAGAGAACCAAAGCAGTACAGAGATGCTGTTGATGTGATTAAGGTCTAAACTGAAGGACCCAGGCTGCCTGATTTAATGGATCTAGTACTGAAATATGTTTGGCAGACTAGGCTGGGTGGACACGAAAAGGCATGTGCCTGAGGTAATGTAAGGGACACCAGCGTAGGAATATCCTACCAGGGAATAAACTAGCTTGATTTGTCTGCGTGACACAAGTTTCGAAAATCTGCGTTGGCATACAAAATTTCATTCTACTGTTCATGGGTTTCCCTTGATTCACAAGTGTTCAGGCAGCTGCCAGGTTATTTATGACAGTTAACTACTTCCAAGTGTTTCAGGAATTGCAGTAGGAAAGATCACTTAGTCAACAGTCTGGAAGGTATGAATGCTAGTTGCCATCCACTCCTTGTTATTCTCTTGTTGTCAGGAAACTAAAGGGTTGGTTGCACTCAAAAGTATTGACTTGAAAGACCTTAAGGCATGGTCATGTGCCACACAGAGCTTCGTGTTGTTATGCATAAGAGCTGGCTAAAGGGAAGGTCGCACTTTCCGTAGGTGTAACCCAACCTTGTGTAATTCAAGGCTTAAAAGCAAAAAGAAGTGAGGATTCACTGTAGGAACAGTGATGCTGTGCTTGTTTACCATTTGTCTTCCTTCTTCCTCTTTTTTTTTTTTTTTAATATCTGACTTGGAGCTTTATGTAATTAACTATCAGTTACTGGGACCCAAATGCAAGTATTCCTGCACGTGCACATCATGTGCAAGTGTCCTTGAAAATGTAAAGACGATAGGTTGAAATAAAGGGAACTGATCTCGGAAACAGTAGCATGGAGGGAAGAAAACAAAGGCTTCCAATGAATACAAAGTGTGGAAAGTACAAAAATATTTTCTGGATACCTCCTCTGCTGCCTGAAATCTAATATGCAGGAAATTAATTTTATTTTTCCTTTTTTTTTTTCCTGCGTAAACTTTGGGTACAAAATATTTAAGTAAATGACCTACCATAAAGAGATCTAAATAATTAATACAGGAATGTATTCATTTTTGTTGTTTTTAGGTGGTTGTTCATTTGATGAGCACTACAGTAATTGTGGTTATAGTGTGGCCTTGGGAACCAATGGATTTACCTGGGAGCAGACCAATACCTGGGAAAAGCCAACAATGGATCCTGCTGTCCCAACTGGTAAGTAAGAAGCCTCAGCAACAGCAGGGAGATACTATTCTTTGAGAGAATCAGCTGTTAGCCCTATATGGGAGTGTACTGGGTCTGGGTACTCTCAACAATGGGGCAGGATTTTGTTCAGCGATAAAAAGATGACTTTTGTGTTCAAAATAATCTGACAACAGAATTCATAAACATGAAATGGCTTTTTACAACATTTGCCATTTGATATCGTTGCTGAATTGTTTTACATTCCTTATTCCTATTTTATTCCAGCATTTAACAGAGAGGAAATGTTTCCGATATAGTATTGTAAGGTTTGGCCAATTTTTGCATGTTTCAGGATCAGAGAGCTGTCTTATCTGGGGAGATGCATGTTTGAGAGACCAGAAAAAGTAAAGTTTTGTAACATCTGGGAATATCGGACCTTCCAGTTACCATTTAGCTCTTAACTGACTGCTTTAAATTCCAATTCTGAGACAGACAAGAAACTTCCTAAAGAATTAGCTGTAGTAGCTAGTGCTTGATTAGGCTGGGATTTCAGACAGTGAAATTTTCATATGCAAGAAAAACATTTCCAACAGAAGAGAGTTACCAGAATATCTAATTTGCTAACATATATTGAGAACATCCAGTAATAGCATAGTCTTCCACATGATACTTGGAATATTCTCTGAAGAGCTCACAGTGATGGTAATTTCCAATAGTTTTGTTTCTCATTGGAAGTTACCATTATGTTGTATATGGGTGTATATGGGAATAAGTTCTCTAGCTTTAATAAAAGTGCTGTGGAATGCTTTGTTCACATTGAAAAAGAAATTGTTTTAAGAAAGCACACTAAAATTTTCTAAAAATCATAGTTTGTCTGTGTTCCTTGCCACCTAAAATAGCAGTGCAAGCCCCTTTAATGGACACAATGGCAAACAGACCTGACCAGCCAGTTAAGTCTTTGATTTCAGTCCTAAGGAAGAAGTATTTGTTCTGGTTAGTGCGTTGCACTCCGAGAAGCATGAGCTACATGGCAGAACTGGAATATAATGTTGTTCAAGACGTGTTCTTATGCCTGTAATTATTGGGGTAAGAGACTTGTAATTGCTAGCTGCCTGTTAAAGATACCATGTAGAGCTGATACAACAATTGCTCCCTGCCGTAGCTACTGATAGACAGCCCAGTCTTCATCCCTGCATGCTTGTTGTCAGTAGAAAACAAGCACGCAAGATACCAGCCTAGCTGCGGTTTCTTCACCACCAAAGGTTGGTTAAGTTGTGGATTTTTATTATTTTATTATTGGAAATGGTTCGGAATTTTTGTTACACACTTTCCAAGTGTGTAACACCTAGTACCACTTGATGTGGCTGTGGTATCCCCAAAGAAGTTAATAATGAAAGTTGCAGCTTTGTGGTCTTGTCTGTAAGAATGTATTTCATCATTCTGGATGTTTTTGCTTTTTTAATGATAGCAATTTTATCTCTATGGTTCCTCAGCTTCTACCCTGTTGTGTCATATTGTTCCTGGTAAAGACCTAGCTAGAGAGAAATGACAGATCTTTGAATTAACTGATCCCAGAGCGATCTGAAGGAATAGGAACATACAGAGTTTTGATGCAATTTGGAAAGCAAGGAATAAATGGGAGGGCTTACATGGCTTGGACTGGATGAGTTCCATACTTTGTCAACTCTAAATGTTAAGGTAAACCTATCTTCCTGGCCTCCATATGAAGGTGTATTGTATCTGAAGTACGCTGGAACCATGGAGAAATCAATAGACAAACAATAGTCTGGAATGGCATGGTAAAACAAAACAAAACCAAACCATAAACCCAACCCCAAAACACTACAACGCAATTTTTAACAAGGCTTTCAGAATTATTTCTTCGAAAACTAAATACGGAGGGGTGTGTGTTTTCCCCCTTAGGACATCATTCCATGGTATCTAGTAGCACTAATAAATAAAGATGTTAGAGCAGCTGCAAATTTAATAAAGGTTAGACATCAAATAAGAAACGCAGAAAGGTTTCTTGTAGAAAGATGTGAAGGTAAAGCAGCCATCAACTTGGACTCTGCTGATAAAGAAATATTATCTAAAGAGATTTTAAGGACCATAAGGGGAAATGACTCAGTTCCTCACGTTACTAATTATGTCTTAGGACTATTCACACAGAACAAAAGGCAAAATCAGTAGGTAGAAAAAGATGATCAGCCACAGCTAATGTGTACAGAAGGCTCTAGTAACAAAAATATGTTTTCAAGAGCTGTCCAAATCATGCTAACCTTGAAGTAGATTATAGTGGTCAATTAGACAGCCCGAAGCTAGCAGAGACATTCAGAGCTATTATTGAGAGTCTGTATTGCTGGATAGAATCATAATGCATGTTTGTACTGGTTACTCATTGAAAATCTGTTTTGTGAGAATAAAAGATGTTTACTAAAATTCATCTAGTGGCAAAGCCAGGCGAATAAACTGATGAACAGCACGTTCCACTCCTACAAGCAGGGACATCTTTAAAACCAGAGTACTAGAACATTTGGTGATTGACTTTCCATTCCATTTAATTTCTCCACAGCAGCTGAAAGCAGCAGGGTGTAAATCCACTGAGCTGCAGGGTGTAAGAGGTGGTAACAGAGGTGTTTTGTGGAATTAACATCTTCTGGTGGCCAGCCGTAGCCTGGAAAGCTCCTTAGCACCAAGAGTGGCGACAGGAGTGCCAGAATGCATAGGGTTCTGAGAACGCAAGCAGTAATGTTAGATTTTCTTTATCAGGATGGCGGTGTAGACACTACCTTATTTTTGTAGCTGGAAATAGATTAAAATTCTACATTGTGGAAATGGTAAAAACAGAAAGCGAGCAGGCATTAGGTTGGTTCGATGATACTAAGTAAGCCTGCAGCACAACCTGCTGGGAGACGCTGGCAAAAGGCATGGCCTGCCGCCACCCTGGTTAGCCAGCCTACATTACCGTTGCCGTCGGAGCTATCTTCTTCTGTAAAATGTATCGGCTTTCATAAGTACCAGCAGGTCCCTTTGAATTCAACCAAGCCACAGAATTCTGTCCTCCTGAATACTAATGATAATATCTAGCACTTTTCATAGTACTTTTCATCGTTAGATCTCGGAGTGCGCTTCAAAGGAGGTCAGTACCACGAATGAGAGCCCGAGTCTATAGCGCTGTTTAATTCTCTGCTGACACACTGCTGCAAAGGTCTGTGCCCAGGGATGACTTTCTGGTTGGGTTTTTTTTTTTTTTTAATTAAAATGTAAAAAAAAAAAGGCAATTAAACTGCTCCATTAGCAATGTAGAAGTTTATAGGCAATTTGTTTTACTCCATTGCTAGCAAATAAACTGTTTTCCATGAATTCTATGATTAATTCCTTAGGGCTGGAAACAGTGTTAGTTGGGGGATTAAGAACCAGATGTTTGTTGTTCTGAATAAATGTTTCAAAAACATGAAGGAAATTAATTGTAGGTATCCAATCTCCAGACTTTGGTGGGACTTTCATTTCACCTCCTTGCATAATAGCAGGAGCGATTATAACAAAATATTCTTTAACAGATGGGTGTTTACTTAAGCCTGAATACCCTCAGTGATGAGTATTCTACAGCCTTTGGGCTGCTTGTTCCACTCTGAGTTATAAAGGTTCTCAGTCCTTCATTTTCCTTTTTATGGCTTCATCTTATTTTTTTTGTTCCATCTTTGACTAGGGAGAATAATCAGTTGCTCTCTCTTATAACCTCTTTTATATAGTTGCATGCAGTTAAGTCTTTGTTTTGCGGGACTAAACATGACCCAGTCCTTTTAACCTTTCTGAATTCAGTGTCTCATTTCCTTCCCTCTACCCTGTGCCTTCAATCATTGCTTGCTTATCTTTTTCGGGTGTTTGCCTAAAGCTGCGTTACCAAGCGGGGATTCAATACTCTGCACGACAGTGCTGGTGGGGCACAAGACTTTAATTCTGTTATAGAAGTTCAAAATACAGCAAGGAGATTTCTCCTGCTCCTCTTTATTTCCATCTTGCAGTTTTCATTCTCCTTTTTCTGTAAACGTTCAGGCTTTATGTGCTGGTATTAGATGATGCGAGATGGACGTGGCCCTTTAGTTTGTGTTGGATCACAGAAGTTATTTCCTTGGTTGACAAAGTAGGGCCTGAGCTTTGCTGTATTTTTGAGGCAGATACTTGGTTAGTACGACACGGAAATGTGTTGTGTTTAAACTAGCCAGACAAAAGTACTGGCCTTATTTTTCCTGTTACGACATTGCAGTATTGCAAGGACCCTGGACTTGCCTGCTCTTGCAGCAGTTGCAAGAATAATATTAATAATGAAAGTACTTAACATTTGCACGTTCAAAGCATTTTACAATCATTTGCTAATTAACTCCAATGGAGACTTAACCAGGGCTGACTAGACTGAAGTAATTAATTGTATTAAAAATGATTCTACTCTGAATACAAAGCCATCATGCCACGTGCCTTTCTACAGCAGCATTCCTTGGTGTTAGATTTACTGTTAATCTCAAGTTTGCTTTTGTGAAGTTTCCCTGTTCCAAGTCAGCGGATAAGCAATCAGCACACAGGGGCTGCAGATCTGGCCCCATCTGCCCGACTGCTCGCTTCCCTTCATGTGTGTAAATTGGCACTTAGTGCAAGTGCTGCTTTGTGTACATGTGTGTATATGTACGTAGATATGTATCTATATGCATGCTCCATATCACTGCTGTTTCTTGCTGAATTGCTTTCTAAGTAGACATCCTGTTTGTCTAGGAAACAGAAGTTTAGATATTATGAATTTAGGGATGAACAAAATGTTTGGAACAAATTATAGTATTTAGAGAGAGATATATATAGAATTAGAGTTACAACACTTGTATGTTACTTAGCAAGTGCAAATTGCCTCACTTTGCTTGCTTATTCCACAGAGTCCACAGATTTTCTGCAAAGAGAAACAGGACCTGTTATTGACCAAAGTTGTTTTTGTGGTAGAAATAAATAGATGCATTTTTATCATTCTAAGAGCCAAACTTGCTCGCGATGTCTAACTCATGGTTTGGAAGATGCAAAATAGTTGTGGAAAATGCCACTGATACATAGTTCTATGGATTTTGTGTGTGTGTATTTCTGTAAAGCTTATCAAGTAGCAGACAACTAGTGTTCCACCAGTGGCTCAGAAGCGCACACATAGTGTCTTTGTGCTTCCTCTGTTTACAGTTGAGCTAAAGGATTCGAACTGTTTTACAGTGCTTCAGAAGGCTATGGCAGGTTAGTACCAAATGGCTGCTTAAGTACACCATCAGTGTTTATGGCAGTTGCAGCACTGACAGGTCTGGTTCCCCCTTCAAAGATGTAGTCAGCATTTGCTCTATAATCTTCCCTGGTGAACTTGGAGGAGGAGCCTGTGCTGAATCCTCTTAACGGTGGATATTTTGAGGTAATAGCTGGCAAGGTAAAGGCACAAATGGGTTCTGAGGGCTTTCTTATGTGAGCCTGCATTGCGTGGCCCAACGAAGTGAACACAGCTCGAGAGCTGTTTAGTGTGTGCGACTCATCACTTCCCTTGAATGCATTGCACCATCTCACTGCGAATTTGCAGCAGAATTTTTTTTCTTTTGTCTTGCAGCAGAGATAAGGGATGGGGATTCTTCCCACATCTAATTGGGTGTGTTCTTTTGTTCCAGTAACTGGAGGAAGGCTCTCTGAGCTTCTCACTGAAAGAACAGAAGGGTTATCATCATTAGTGTTGCTTCGTGAACTACTCGGTTAGCAGGCGAACATCATAGACATGATGTATATATGAATACCAGATGGCTAAATTCTACTTGGACTCCACTGAACTGAGTGAAGTTTTATGTTAGTCTAATAGGCCAAATGCTTTCCTATGTCACCTTCCTCTTTTTGTTGAGTGGCACCATGGAGTTACAGCGTGAATGAATAATTATGAAACAGCTTTCCTTGAGGAAGGTGATAACCGTCCATCTATGCCCGTGTTGAAGATGGGCAGGATCCTTTAATTTCGTTCAGGAGATTACTGATGCGAAGTTAGTGTTAACCTCTACAAAGAACAGAGAACCTCTGTGCATAGGTCAGACATTTGTCTTTTTTTCTTCAGGCTAGAATGAATGCCAACAGGAGTTAGACTCAACATTTGCAAATTTGAAAGGTGATGCAATAAAATTAACATTTTCCTGTGTCTGAGTGTATTAATTCTTGCTTACAAGAAAATACATAAACAACCTTGTTAAAGGATTAAATTAAAATTCAACTGTGTATATGATGAATCATGATCCAATTTTGTCGGAGAGGGAGAAAGAAAGTTGGCTCAGCTGTCTGTATATCATTTTCCTCCAAAAAATATTTTTTGCAGGGGAAATTACTAAGAATGAGTCAAATATGTTTCTCCCCACTCTTTCACTTCCATAGAAGTAAATACATTAGTCTGGGGATAGGTAATGAACTCAAAGTCATTTCTCAGCTTTTAAGGTCTAAACAGAAAGGGATCTCTGGAAGCTTTCCCCAGTGCATTTTTATTTTGCTGTTTACTATGCAGGTTCATGTCTGTGCTTTGGGGTTCTTTTTTATAGTTGGAGTTGTAAATAGTTCTTCCCCATTTCCAGAATTTCATCCCTATTTTACACAAACCTGAGTTTTGGGGGTTGATTGCTTAGTTTCCTGGATTTATTTGAGTGGGTGTGCATGAGAATGTTTAGACTATTGGGAAAGTGTACGATTTTTTGCCTACTTATGCTTAGCTTTGGCAGGAATGTAACCTTGCGAGCAACTAGAGGGAACTTTTTCTGGACTATAGCCTTTAATTCCTCTATCTTACTCTATCCAGTAACGCGCCCAAAAGCCATTACTATAACTGACTGTGTAATGACTGCTCAAAGCCCGGTGTTAAGATTTAGCTGTCTCTCAGAGGAATGTATTGTCACCCATATTTTTTTTACTATCTTGTGTCAGATCTGGGTTGTCAGTAACTAAATCATACCTGCATTAGTATACAATTTTCCTTCTTCAGGCAGGGAAAGCCAGCAATGAAGACCATGTGCAATTGCTTCTTTTGCACAGAACTGATTTCAGAAAGGTAACAACTTAAAGCAATTAGTCCTTAAGAGTGATTCTTACCAAGTACTTGCTTTCTGTCTTGTGTTCCTGTGTTCTAACACCAAGTAGAACCTTTCTTTCGCGATGAGACGTACTAGTCTTGGGTGGAATAGAAATAGTGAGGGACCATTTGACCTAACTACATGCGAAATTGCAGACCTGTAAATTAAGAATATCACACTTAAAAGCTAAGTAGCTAGCTAGCTATTCCATGATGTAAGATGCAAGAGGAGTTGATTTAATTAAGAACATCTACCCCTCTAGAGGCCTTCTGCTGAAGGGAAATTACATCTCAGTTTTTAATACTTTGTCATTCATATTGTAAACGTGGGAGAGAATTTCTCCTTATGTGCCACTGAGAGAGGTTAGCAGAAGCATACTTCCACTTAGATGTAGATGGTACTTTGGTACTGAAATCAAGCTTAGCAAGGATGCGTAGCCTTCTCTGAACATGCACGGTATAAAGAAATACTATAAAAGGAATCAGAAAGAATGACTTCTAGGAGGGCCTTTTAATGACCCTGAAGGGATTGCTGTCTGTAGGGAATACATGTAGTTACTGCACCTTGATGTGTTAAATGGTACATTTGAACTGTTGTCAGTCTATTTCTGATCCTTTTCTGTGAAACCTGTCAGAAACAGAGCTGTTTGTGAATGTCAGGACCTTTCCATTATCACCATTAGTGAGACCGTGACACTTTTAAAGCACTGCTGTAACATCATTCAGCATCACACGAGGAGGAAGGACAAGAAAAGCCATTGTTGTACGTGTTTTTCCTCCATGGTTTCAGTACTGAAGCATATTAATTTTTCTCAGCATCTTTTGGCTCTAGCAGGAACCGATGCCTTTCAGCATCTTAGCACACAGTCTGCGTTTTTTGTAATCCGTTATTCTGAGCTCTATTAGGACATGCTGTCCAGATGCCAAGTGTGTTAAACCTGTTTTTTGTTTGAGAGCCAAGTTAGGGAGTTGTATAGCCACACCAATGGAAAAACATTTCTCAAGAAGAACTTTGAAAGCTTCAGGAGTTTGGGGATGGAGGGAAGAGAGATTTCTTCCAAGCAGATAAAACCTAGTTTAAATTCTGTTGAAATAAATATGGTTGTATTGAAATAAGGGTAGAATACAAAACAAGCTTTGACTAAGATGTTTTGTTTTAAATATTTATTTCTGTGGAAATTCTTTCTATAGTAAGGGTCAGATTTATAATTTAATACCCCTTCGCTCATATTAGAAAATTCAGAGCAAGAAGAGAAGCATGCTTAAGGAAGAACAGGAGTAAACAAGGTGCATAGGTAGAGTGAGGGATGGGGAAGATCTTTCTGGTGAAGATGGGATACTAAAGATGATAAATATGAAGCTAGTGGATATTAAAGAACAGAGGAAAAGCAATGACTAAAGTAGGAACAAATGTTTCAGAAGGAATAGGCAGATTCTAGTGATATTGAAGGAATTGACAGAATTGGGGAATATTGCAGGTCTAGTGAGAGCTTAAGGCATTTGTCACAGAACCTCCTCTCCATTGGGGAGAATCATAGAATGGTTTGGGTTGGAAGATCATCTAGTTCCAGCCCCCCTGCCGTGGGCAGGAACACCTTCCACTAGACCAGGTTGCTCAAAGCCCCATCCAGCCTGGCCTTGAACACTTCCAGGGATGGGGCATCCATAATTTCTCTGGGCAACCTGTTCCAGTGCCTCACCACCCTCATAGGGAAGAATTTCTTCCTTATATCTAATCTAAATCTACCCTCTTTCAGTTTAAAGCCATTACCCCTTGGTCCTATCACTACATGTCCTTGTAAAAAGTCCCTCTCCAGCTTTCTTGTAGGCCCTTCAGGTACTGGAAGGCTGCTATAAGGTCTCCCCGGAGCCTTCTATAAGGTCTCCGGAGCCTTCTCTTCTCCAGGCTGAACAACCCCAACTCTCTCAGCCTGTCTTCATAGGAGAGGGGCTCCAGCCCTCTGATCATCTTCGTGGCCGCCCTCTGGACTTGCTCCAACAGGTCCATGTCCTTCTTATGTTGGGGGCTCCAGAGCTGGACGCAGTACTCCAGGTGGGGTCTTGCCAGAGCAGAGTAGAAGGGCAGAACCACCTCCCTCGACCTGCTGTCCATGCTTCTTTTGATGTGGCCCAGGATGCGGTTGGCCTTCTGGGCTGCAAGTGCACGTTGCTGGGTCATGTTGAGCTTCTCATCAACCAACACCCCCAAGTCTTTCTCCTCGAGACTGCTCTCAATCTATCTCTGCCCAGCCTGTATTTGTGCTTGGGATTGCCCTAACCCATGTGCAGGACCTTGTATTTCTTCTTTATCCTGAGAGGTTGGTTAGCAAGCTAGAGGTGCAAAAATCTAACAGGAAAGAAGTTCCAAGAGAAGAATGACCTGAGAAATCTGCATGGGGCAGATGGCCAAAGTCAAGACAGACCAGATTTGAAGAGAGGAAGGAGAAGGTTGTGAATGAACAGACAAATGCTGACAGATAAATATTTACAAAAGGAAATGCTGAGGAAATCATAGGCAAAATTACTCCTCAGAGTTGATCCAAGAAAGCAACTGAGGCATTAAATAGGCATTCAAAGCAGAGGCTGGGCAGAATACAGGAAAGGCAAAAAGTGTAGTTAAGGTTGTTGCTCAGTCCCTCATGTGCTTTAATAGCAGAGCCTTGCTAAGTCTTTTTGTATGAATTTTCAGCTTTTTGCAGTTGCTTAACATAGAGTCAGTGGAATTCTCCTGAAGTCCCTTAAATTCAGTGGAAACAGGGTATAATGTCTTACAGAGACTGTATACTGCAGTGGCTTGTCTGGCTAATGCACTTCTTTTTTTCCCATTTGTCTTGTTTTTCCTAGTGAACTCTCGTCTTTCTCCTTTCTTTTTTCTTTTTTTACTTCTATCGCAAAACCATCACACCACTTAACAGACTCTCAGCATCTGAGTACAAAGCTATTGTACAGTATCTAAGATTCCAGTGTTATGAATTATTTAACTAATGCTGTTTCTTTACCATAGGCCCGATTCAGGTTATTCTGAAATAATTGGAAGTCTTTCCACCAGCTTCAAAATAAACAGGATGGGGATTCATAATGAGCAGTGTACACGGTCTAGATTTTCAAATACTCCACTATTTAGTTAGAAGGATGCAGATTGTTTGGATGGAATGGTAATAACAACCTCTGTTCACTGGTTCCACTGAGAACTGTTGCTATTGGGAATTTCTGGGGAAAAAAGAGTTAATTTTTTACGCTTAGGAAATACTAGCATTTGCTATTCCCACTATTAGTTATTTAGTGCATGTAATTTGGCACATGAAAAATACTGGCTTTAAATAAGTATTTTTTGAAAGTCATTTATACATGTACAAAAGGAAGTTGATAGCAACAATATTCAGATATTCTTACGGGGGAAAATAACGTATGCGTCTCCTGCGTAGGCAATCCAACCTCCTCCATATCATTCACCTCTTTTAGAAAGGAGTGGAAACTGTTGTGGTTGTATTCCTTTGAGATGAAAGTTGTAATATCACAAATTATCACTTGTTTTTAGTATTGACTAGGAAAATAAATGCAATTATGTTTATGAATGTTGAAAATTAAGCAAAATAAAGCAATTGTATGTGTTTGAGGATCTTTTCAAATGAAAAGCTGTATTCACTGAATTCTCATCGGCTCTTTTTCTCACTGTCATGTTTCATGATGTGAACTCTCAATTGAATGAACAGCTGCAGTAAAAACGGCACCAGCCAAGTCACAGGGAATTCACAGAAAATTGAGACATTTCAGGCTGTAACACAAGCCCTTTTGGGCCCTCATTTACCTTGAGAAATGCTTGGCTTTTTATTAGTATAATGTCTATAAATACAGGGAGGTGTCAAGCCCTTATTTGCAGTACTCACACTTGGTACTTTGGGGTAGGCCTCATACAAACAGAACAAAGATGCTTCGCTGTCGCTATAGAGAGGGTTTATATTTCTAATTGTGGAAACGTTTTTTTCTTTTGGTCTTCTACTTTGGATTTACTTACAGTGCAAACATGAGGGTAATATGGAGGAAACGTCAGTGTTGAGCAGAAGGATATTCTAAGGAAAGCAGAATAGGAAACCTACAACACAGCTCAGGTGTCTAAGAGCCTCCTGGGTTTATCCAATTCTTCTAAAACAAGGCTATACGTAACACTGAAGTTCTGACCACATCCCTTTGATCTTTGAAAATACCGTCTGTCGCCTTGTATGGATGTTGGCTGAGTCAGGCCCTGATCTCAATGGATGTTTTACCCCCTCCTCCCGCTATGCCCCTGGCACACACAGCAGCATGAGCTGTGTGTGTAAGCGTGCTGAAAGAACGAACTTAGAGGCAGTAAGTGGCCTGCCCTCTTCAAAACCATGAAAGAGCAGAGCTGTTTCTCTGATTAATTTTAAGATGCTTTAGAACAAATGTTTTAGGTACTGAACGTTAATGCAGTGCTTCCATTTTTTAAGTTACTTCTATACCACACATCCTTAACGCCCAAGTTAGTAACTCTTTAAGCAGCGTGATCAACATTTTCACAGGATAACTTAGTCACACCTCCTCACAAGTCAGTCTGCCCCATAAACTCAGGCTTAGCTATTTGCCATTCAGATACCACATGAAAATGTAAACACTTCAAAAGTTCCATTTCACTCCATTCCTCTTTTGTTTTCCATGTGTATGAGACTTTTCGTATTTCTTTTTGCCCCCAGTACCATCTTCATCTTTTAATCTGCTCCAGTTATGGTAGTGAAAATCAAGCTGTGAAGAATCTTGGCAATAAAAAACAAATCACCTTCCCCCTCACCCCCAGCCAAACTAGGATATAGTCAAGGTATTTTTAAAAAAAAAAAAAAAAGCTATAAGCTAAATTAAATTTTTTGCTAAATTTGATGCAGTCTAGGGTGACTGTGTGAAGATGTACCGTAGATATCGCTGTGCAGTCTTGTGGCCAGTTTTACTACTCCATCTGTCCATAGCAGACAAATGTCTTTCCCCCTTTCAGTTTTATAGGTTTAAGTTGTTTAGCAGCATAGTTATGGGAATATTCAAAGGAGGAATCATAACCAGAAAAAAGTGTTTTAGCTTAGTTCTCATTAGCTGTTCATCTAGAACAGATTGCATAGGATGGTCTTCTGGAGTGTGTCTAATTGCTGCAGCATGGTAATTTAATGGGGACACATTTTTATAAGCTTGTTTAACTGCGTCTGTGCCAACTGACCTCGCAGCTTGGTGTGCAGTGATTCAGCTCTAGAAGCTAGAGTTTAAATATAGGATCTCGTTTCTATGGCCCCTTTTGATCTTCATTCACTGTTATGTATTTGATTTTTATATGGCGTCTGGCATCACTGTGGTATCTGAACTAAAACTCTTTGCCCTCCATCCGGTTCGCCATACATAAACATTTGTTGTTCTTCAGTCCAGCTTTCAAGTCCAAACAATCCTGCTCCCTACATTTTTACTTTTTTTCCTTACGTTCTGAGCTTTTCTTCTTATATAACATTCATGTTCTTTATCTTACTTTGTCTAGGAACTAAGTTTTCCTCTTCTACTCAGAAGTGTTTTTACATAACAATAAACCAAGAAGCTTTCAAAACTCTCTACTCCTGCAGCTCTTACCACACCATTTCCAGGTGTGTTTTCTCAAGACCTTGCGTCCGTTTCCTTTTCTCCTTTGTTCCCTTCTTCTTTGGCCTCATCCCTCAGGATTCTCTGTCACTCACAGCCTCAAGTCCAGCGAGAGACAGATCTGTAAAACAGGTTCCTTCAGGTTGCCAGGAAAACAGGACATGCACACTCTTGCAACTCCGCTGAATTGGTACAGAAAGCGTTCCTCAGCCTTGTAGCCTTTAAGTGAGAAACAGGATTTCAAAAGCTATTTTGCTTGTTTTCATAGCACGATCTTAATTCTACAAGGGAGGGAAGATGATCTAATCTAATTTAATTTTGCTCTTTGAGAAGAAGGGAGATCACTTGGCCAGCTGCTGCTCTGAGCAAACATGGAGCGTGCAGGCTACAAGATAAGCTTTGAACTTTATCGAGTCTCTTGGCAGTATATGCTAATGTGTGCTGTTGGGAGACTTCTGAAACTTTTGCCTCTGATTGTATTAATTAGTGTGCTGCTCCAAATGAGCTGTAACTCACTGTAAAATAAGTAAGAGCTGTTACACATAGGGCTTTTTCTGTCCCTGATGCTTTAGTGTTTGGGCAAGTTGGACTATGAGGATGTGTATTTGGCCTGATTTGTGAAATCACAGTACTGCTGTTTATTTTTATTTCTTTTTAAAACTTTAAGCATAATCTCTTCTATTCAAGCTGTTCATTTATTACAAGAGGAAAAAGTGTGTGCTCCAATGCTGTGTTCGAAGAGGAAACCTTTTTCTCCCCAAATATTTGAACTTCTAACAGTAGGGTTAGTAAGGTAAGGAAGCATCTCAGAGCTTCAGTGGTCATACTAAATTTCCCTCTAGACGGGGACAAACTCCCTCGAAAACCAAATCCACTATAATTTAGGGCCTCAGGGCTCTTATACTAATCTTCCCCTGAGGTGGATTTGTTCTATTCTTAAATGCGCAGTTTCCAGGTGGAGTAAGTTTGCCAGTATGTTAAGATACGGTTTCATGTCTATCACTTTTACAACAGTCTGCCACCTTTCTCCTGCAGGCAGTGCCTCAGACCCTCCAAATGTTCCCTTAACTGGAGTTTGCCATCTCTGCTTCCAGCCCTACTGTGCATCCCCAGTGTGAGATCTGGCTTCCCGTGAAATCTATAGAGATGTACTACAAGGTGCATAGTGTTGGCAGATGTGTGTTTTAGCCATCTACAATAATTTAAGTCATACATGTTTTGGAAAAAATTGCAGTTTTGTTGTGATTACCATCATTGCTCAATGACCTGGTTTCGGCTGGGATAGAGTTAATTTTCTTCCTAGTAGCTGGTACAGTGCTGTGTTTTGGATTTAGCATGAGAATAATGTGATAACACACTGATGGTTTAGTTGTTGCTAAGCAGTGTTTGTACTAAGTCAAGGACTGGTCAGCTTCCCAT